>NC_141693.1:410542818-410852070 GCF_964263255.1 Lissotriton vulgaris | reverse complement strand
CTCATATTGCTGCCGGTCTGCAAGAGCATACTTATCTCTGCCATTTAGTTGTTTTCTGACCCTCCGCTATGTACATATCCAGGGGCCAGATGACAACATTTCCCCCTTTGTCAGAATTTTTTATCACCACATCAGTGTAACCCCCTTGTTCTTTTATGGCCTTAAACTGCGCTTTGTTTAAATTGTAATTGAGTTTATATACATATATATATATATATATATATATATATATATATATATATATATATATATATATATCCAAAATATCGTCGTATTCCCTCTGCCTCCCACGCAGAACAACGAAAAGAGCGAGACCATAAAGTAAGTGCAGTTTCTCAGTGCATTTTATTCCGTGCCAGAATTACAGCCTGCAATTCGCCATGACGCGTTTCACCTCGAGAGAGGCTTGTTCACATATATAATTCACCTATGTGCATTGACCCACGGATGCGATGCACAGCAATCCCCAGCGCATGCGCATCCAACTTGACTCTCCGAGTCCCACGCGTGCTCAAGACTTTGCACGCTAGCTTCTTAACGCATGCGCAGTTTAACACGGTAACCGCACCCCTGCCCACAGCGCAACAGCGGATCCGTGTGCCTGAGAACACCCGTATTTGGGCTTACTTTCGTATCTAATTAGCCAATTTACCATACCTAATTAATAAGCCTGGGAGTATATATTAGAAATCCGCCCAGCTCACTCCTCACTTCATCGGAGCAGCGTTGAGGGGAAGGCAGGCGAACTGGCCATGCAGTAACCGTGAGTTGGGGTCCACGACAGCAAGGAGGAGCGATCTATACCTTTTTACGTTGCGTTGACCTTACCATCATATTATCTAAATCTCAACCTTAATATCCTTTAGGTTGCTTATACTGAGCAGTGAGGAAGGGATCCCCCCAAAACCACGCTAAGGCTCATGAGGTCTCCTAACCTTGAACTATAAGTAAGCCAGCATTTACCAACTCCTTCCTCTCCTCCTTAAACCATACCTGGGAGAACGCAATTTACAATGTAGTTGCGTGTCTGTGTTTATTGTGTGTCTCTTTTTTATGTATTTTTATGCCTTTTTTACAGGGTCTTTGAACCTTATTTTTGGTTCTTTTTTCACCCTTCATTTATTTGGATGGCATTGCTCTCTCCACTGCTCCTGGACATCCGACTGTGATTTTTATTATGTCTTTTTATCTCACAGGTTCTCTTCAACGCCAATTGGGCGCAACTGAGCATATTCGTTGAAACATTGATAGGTACATTTCACCTAGTCTATTTTTGTAGAATACACTTTGACATCTCATGTGAGTAAGGTGAGGATAACGTGCATATCCTTGTCCTGAAGAAGGAGTCTTTGTACTCCGAAACATGTTGACACCTTTCGGTTCATATACCCTAATACGTATATAATCAACCCCACCTTGCACCTTTTTAATAATACCAGCCGAGGATATAATAAATTTATTTTCTTCCTACGAGCCAGGTATTTTTTAACTCCACTTTTTTCACCTTACCTAACTTACTCACTCCTAAAACACATACCCTCACATAGTTCACTATCAAGTGCTCCTACGTAGCCGCAAGTCGTAGCACGCCGCATCCCGTAGAGTGGTGCGAAGGCCCCGATGATGAAGCATGACACCAAGGGGCCTGTTGGTGTGTGAGGGGCATTTAAACAACACTGTGTGTTCCCCATCACTTTAGGGACCATGACCACTTCTCTGAGTGGATTCTATTTTGTTTAATCATATTGCCAAGGGAGACTGAATCCACTTGTTCTTCTCTCTCTCCCCCCTCTTGGTTACATTTCAGCATTGAATCAACCCTTGCTTTATTTAAGTTAGAGACAATTGTACTCTATGTCTTCTGATTTTGTAAAAGGATGTCACAAAAAGCATTTGTCTATAATTGTGCTGACTACTGCCTTCAATCTACACTGCGGACAGCAGGGTTCACAACTTGAATTCATCTTTGGATCTACACTACGGACAGCATTGAATCAAGCATTGCTTTATTTAAGGTAGAGACAATTGTACTGTGTCCTCAGATTTTGTTAAAGTGTGCGACAAAAAAGTATTCCTCGATGTTTGTGTCAACTACTGCCTTCTACACTGTGGACAGCAGGGTTCACAACTTGAATTCAACTTTGCATCCACACTACTACTTTCAGGCTCAAAAAAATTCGATCACTTCACTCCTCACTTAAAAGCGTTAAACTGGCTCCCCTTCGAGGCGAGGATTCCCCTCAAGCTGCCATGCATCACGCACAAGGCCCTTCACTCTAACTCCCCTGCGTATCTTGCTCAGAAGCTTGTGTTATCTGGAGGAAACAGACACTCAAGATCGACGAAGGCCCTCCTACTCCGGCCTGCACGCTTTAGGAAAATAACAACCTACAATCGGGCTTTCACTGGAGCTGCACCAAGAATATGGAACTCCCTCCCGACATTAGAAAAATCCCTTCCTTTGCTCGCTTCAAAAAAGAGGCCAAGGCCTTTCTCATGGGTAAATTCCTTGGCTAATCTTGTTCCCTCAGCCACCTGAGAGACTGTTGCCCTATCCTACGTCCTTGTAATCACCTTTCTTGTTCATTGTATTATATTTATCCTGTTGTATAGCCTATCATATCCCCCAGATACAGTACCCGTCTGCCACCCTGTCCCACCTTCATCCCCCTGATTCTCTGTAAGCTTCCTATGTATTAAGTTTTATCGTTTTACCTGTTTTTTGTGTGCTTATGACCCTGTATTACTCTATTGTATCTGTAAAGCGCTCTGATACCCTCACGGGTCATGTTCGCGCTCTATAAAACCTTAAAATAAAAAATAAATAAATAAAATTAGGGGATTCACCCTTGATTTATTTAATGCAGAGACAATTGTTCTGTATGTGTTCATATTTTGTTAAAATAAGAGACAAAAATGATTTGTCCATATCTGTGCTGACTTCTGCTTTTAATCTACAGTGCGGACAGCAGGGTTCACAACTTGAATTCAGCTTTGAATGTACACTATGGACCGCATGAAATTCAGCCTTGATTTATTTAAGGCTCAGATAATTGTACTCTATGTCCTCAGATTTTGTAAAAGGATACAACAAAAATAATTCCTTCATGTTTACGCTAACTACTGCCTTCAAACAAAAGTGAGGACAGCAGGGTTCACAACTTGAATTCAACTTTGGATCTACACTATGGGCTGCATGAAATTCAGCTGTGCTTTCTTTATGGCAGAGACAATTGTACTCTATGTCCTCAGATTTTGTTAAAAGATGCGACAAAAAACATTCCTCAATGTCTGTACTGACTACAGCCTTCGATCTACATTATAAGGCCTCACGATTCAGGTGGAATGGCGAATGCACATGACGCATTCCAATAGGCAAGAGACATTGTACCAGTGCGACCCGCCCGAACCACGAATCATCGCAGGGTGCGCACACACAGAGTTCTTCAGGTACCACTAACTCACTGCACCACAAGTCATCTCCCCGTGGCCTTATTAAGACAGAATTCACTAGGCAAAAAACATTGCTCCCAGTGCGGCTGGCCCACACCACGCTTCAACGCTGGCTGCGTAGAAGCTGAGAACCACACATACCACTAACTATACAGCTCAAGTCAATGTCACATGACTGTGGGCCCTTCTTGACGACTGCCTCCGGTCTACACTGCAAACAGTAGGGCTCACAATACAAGATTAGTACCGATGCAAATTGTGTAAGAGACTATAATGGATTTTTAAAAAACAAATGCTCCCAATCTGCAACATCACCACCAGACATACGTACCCATTTTGAGAAAGTTAGAATGCACTGAGTGAAGTGTAATTAATTAATTTGTTATGGGGAGCAATCAGTAGACCTAGTTTGCAGAGCAATTGATAACCATTGATGGTAGGCTTTTTTTCCCCTCAAAGTTCATGCAGTCCAGTATGCAACACTCAATGCTTTGAGTACAGACCGCTCGAACCACACATCATCGCAGGGTGAGCACACGCTGAGCACCAGACGTACCACTAACTCAATGCACCATACATAATTGCCAAGTGGCCATATTAAGACAAAATTCAGTTGCCAAAAGACATTCTTACCAGTGCGTTCTGCCTGAACCACGCATCATCGCAGGCTCCACACAAACCGATCCTACCTTAGTGCACCACAACTCATGAACCCTTTACGATAGAATCTTCTGTGTATTATTTCAAATATAGTGCTCCTACCTTTGTACAGCAGAAGTCATAAACCATTTATGATTGAATATCTGTATTTGATATCATGATTACTATTCTACTTGTTACCAACAGCAAAGTAAAAAAATAAAGTCGAGCACACATGCCCGTACCCACTTCAACTATCTATCTGTGTCTGTGTACTTATTATGTTTGTAAAATGCTGCTCCTGTGCCCTACCACATAATATTGTGTTGTAAACAGCGTATGCAACCATCTTTACTCTGCTAATAACAAAAACTTCAATTATATAACTTTCTCTCGCTCATTTTACAAAGACGAACGGCCAGGCCCCGTGGGATGGGGTCCCTGGGGCCAGAAGTGGCCCTGGAGCGGGGGCCAAAAGGGCCCCCAACCCTTTGAATAATTGAAAAAAACTGAGCGGCCAGGCCCCAGGGGATGTTGTCCCCAGCATCATATTTGGCTTGAGGAAAGGGGCCATGTGGCCCCCCTCCCAAAAATAAAATTAAAAAGGATGGACAGGCTCTGGGCATGGGGTCCCGGGGCCAGAAGTGGCCCGGGAGCGGGGCCACACGGCCCCCCTCCCCAAATATTTTTTTTAATAAAGGCCGGCCCCGGGGGATGGGGTCCCTGGGGCCAATAGAGGCCACAGGAGGGAGACCACGCGGCACCCATTCCTATAAAAAATATATGTGGCCACCCCGGGGCCGGAATTGGCCACGGGAGGGGGGCCCACGCGGCCCCCCTCCCATTTACATTTTAATTAAAAAAAGGGGGCAAAAAAATGGGCCCAAAAAGGGCCCAAAAAAAGGCAACAGAAATGGGGGCCACACAGCCCCCCCTTCTTAAAAAAAATGTTTAACCCGGCATCGCGGCTAGGCTCTGCCCCCTTCCTGCTGCACTCAGCAAACGCGCCCCCTTGCGCATTGTAAGTTGGGGAATCAATTCCTATTGAATACTGGGGATCCCTGGGGTCAACTGGCCCACCAGGAACCTCCAGTATGCCCCAGGGAGCTGTGTTGCAAAGAAGTGTTGAGGCCACGCCCCTTTTTACACCTCTCTGCAGCGCAGCTCTGTGGCGCTTACTAGAGGTACCTTATGGGCTAGTTGGCCCCCAGGGACCCTCAGGATTCAAGGGGAAAGTAATCCCCCAATTTACAACGTGCCAGGGGGCACGTTTGCACAGTGGTGCAAGGAGGGGGCAGGGCCTGACATACCAAGTGTGCAAATGCACCCCCTGGAACATTGTAAATTACGAAATTAAGTCGCCTTCAATCCTGAGGGTCCCTGGGGGCCAACTAGCCCACCATGTACCTCCAGTAAGTGCAAAAGAGCTGCGTGGTAGAGAGGTGTAAAAAGGGGTGTGGTCTCTTAAGTCCTCTCTGCAACGCAGCTCCCTGGCGCATACTGGAGGTACCTGGTGGGCTAGTTGGCCCCCAGGGACCCTTAGGATTCAAGGGCACTTAATCGCCTAACTTAAAATGCGCCACATGGCGCATTTGCACACTTGTCACATCAGGCCCGGCCCCCTGCCTGCGCCCCGTGGTCCGGTTTAAGTTGGGGGATTAGGTCCCCTTGAATCCTGAGGGTCCCTGGGGGCCAACTAGCCCACCAGGTACGTCCGGTAAGTGCCACAGAGTTGCGTTGCAGAGAGGTGTAATAAGGGGCGTGGCCTCAAGCCACCTCTCTGCAACGCAGCTCTGTGGTGCTTACTGGAGGTACCTGGTGGGCTAATTAGCCCCAGGCACCCTCAGGATTCAAGCAGAATTAATCCCCCAAATTAAAACCAGCCAGAGAGAACCTACTCTCTCTTGGGGAGAGAGTAGGTTCAGCGCTCTAGCGGACGGGCGAATCACGGCCCGGGTGCTACACAAATGGAGGCCATTCCCCGTCCGCGCAGCGGGCGGGCGCAGCGGGCGCGCCGATGGCGCGCCGGAGGCGCACCAGAGGCAAGCCCGTCTGGGCCCGTCCGGCCCAGATCGGGCCTAGGGCCAGCCTCTATGCCCATTTCTCGGCATGACCTCGCCGCCCTCACCAGGGATCAACTGCTGGCATTACAAAACCGCGGCGATCCAGGTTGCTCTCAACGAGACTGGACGATGGCTCCGTTCTGCCGCTGTCGGTCCTGCCCCGAGCCTGGATCTGTGGGGACCAACGGCAAGAAAACCAGTCAAGTCCTGAGGATGGCATTACTTAATTGTAGATCTTTGCCAAAACATGCGCTAGAAATCAACTTGCTGATCGAGGATAGCAACCTTGATCTGCTTTTCCTTACGGAAACCTGGTTAACCCCTTTCACTGATTTTGATACCATCTCTGCCCTACCTTGCGGTTTTAGGATTCAGACCTGTAACCGCGATAAGGGGAAAGGGGGGGGTCTTGCTATAATTCATAAGGAATCCCTGACCTGTAGATTGGAGGATTGTGGAATCTTAGACACGGAGAGCACGGGTTTCAACATTCAATTGACACCTACATCCTCCCTCTCTGGTTTCCTCATTTACCGCCCGCCGGGTAACCTAAAGCAATTTTTAGACTCCCTTTTAGAATCCACCTTAACAGCTGCAGCTCGGTCCTCCAATTTTTTGGTTTTGGGAGACCTGAATCTGCATTTTGACGATCCTAATGATAAAACAGCAGTTGATGTCATTGCGAATCTAAAAGCTTTCGAATTGGATCTCATAAATAGGGAACCTACCCACAATAAAGGTCATTTGTTAGACCCCATTTTTTCTAATCTCCCCAAGCTTAGAGCTCAATCTCCCCTGCCCCTACCGTGGTCCGACCATTTCTTGGTCCCTTTCTCTTGGGAAATACACCCTGAAACAGACCGGGCCACGTGCCCTCGTATACTTCAGAGAGACTGGCCGAGGCTAGCGGTGGGAGATCTCACTCGGGCCCTTGAACAATCGATTCCGGACACAGAACCTGACCCACTTCTGGCGGATGAAAACTTTAATAACTGGCTCACTAACTCCCTGGATACGGTTCTTCCTCTTAAATTAAAAACAAAAAAGAGCAGTACCTTTAAATCCCCCTGGTACACAACTGAATTGAGAGACCTCAGAAAAGCCTGTAAGAAACTAGAAAGGAAGTGGAGGAAAGACTGGTCAACTCTTAGTAAAACCTCCTACCAGGCCGCTCTGAGACTCTACAAAGCTGCACGGCAGAAATCTAAAGCAGAATTCTTTAAGGAGAAAATTAAAACATCAGCTAACTCCTCCAGGGAAACTTTCAAAATTGTTAATCAATTGCTTAAAATCCCTGCCACTATAACCATACACAGGGACCCCGAATTAAGATGCGATCAGTTAGCGGAGTTTTTTGATGGCAAAATTAAAAAAATCCTAGATAGCCTTCCCCAAATGCCCACTCAACTGTTGAGAGAAGCCCTTACCCCCGTGTCTCCCAGCCCCCAGCTCGAGGTCTTTAGTGCCATCACTAGGGAAGACTTCAGTAACACATTAGCAATCATAAAAAGTGGCTCCCCATCCGACCCAGCCCCTATGCACATTCTCAAACAAATTTTGGTTACGATCTCACCTACGGCCACGGAGCTCCTAAACACCTCACTCGCCACAGGCATTGTCCCCCCCAGCTGGAAGCAAGCTAAAATTAAAACACTCCTTAAAAAACCAGGTTTATATCCCTCTGATATGGCCAACTACCGCCCAATTTCCTTGCTCCCAGGAATGGGAAAAGTGGCTGAGAAGCTGGTGAACAGGCAGCTCTCAGACTATTTGGAAAAGAATGGTCTTCTGAGCGACTCCCAAACTGGATTTCGCCCGGGTCAGAGTACAGACACTGCCCTTCTAGTTGCCACTGAAGAAGCAAGATGCATCTTAGATTCAGGGGGATCTGCAGCCTTGATCCTCCTGGATCTAAGCGCTGCATTCGATACCGTCGATCACCCAATCTTGGTCCAGCGCCTTGCCAAGTTGGGCATCACAGGGTCGGCTCTTAGGTGGCTCGAGTCTTTCCTTGACAAAAGATCATTTAGGATTTGGGAGAATGGCTCAATGTCCAAACCCGTCCCCTTGCAGTGTGGGGTGCCGCAGGGCTCCTCCCTGAGCCCCACACTGTTCAATGTTTATATGGCCCTGTTAGAGGAGGCAGTAGCCCCCTACGGGATCAAATCTATTAGTTATGCAGACGATACTCAACTCATCGTCTCGCTGTCACAACAAAGGGGACACCCATCTGATTTGTCCAGCTGCCTGTCAGCTATCTTCTCCTGGATGGCTGCCTCCAAACTTAGACTCAATGGAGCGAAGAACGAGATTATGGTCATGGGTCACCCACTCCCATCTCTGTCCCCCGACCATTGGCCCCCCTGTATGGGGGACCTACCACCCCCAAAGGAGAAAGTTAAGAGTCTTGGGGTTTGGTTTGAACCCCAACTCACCTTTATGACTCATGCGCAGAAGGTGGCAGGAGGATGCTTTGGATCGTTGCGGGCGGTGAGGAAGGTCCTTCCCCTGCTTCCTTTCGAATCAAGAAAACTCATGATCCAGGGCCTAATCTTGGCCAGACTGGATTATGGCAATGCCCTCCTCCTGGCGGCACCCCTGGCCACGATTAACATCCTACAGCGGGTCCAGAATGCCGCAGCAAGGCTCCTTATGGGAGCCACTAGATGGGCCTCAGCTAAACCCCTGCTTAGAGCCTTGCATTGGCTCCCTATCCAGGAGCGAATTTCCTTCAAGGCACTATGTATTGCATACAAATCCCTCCAAGGTAATGGCCCTCCAGCCCTCAGGGGATTGATCTGCCCTTACAAAGCCACTCGTGCCCTTCGATCCGATGGAGAAAACCTGGCCGTCACTCCCAGAGTAAGGAAGGCCCGCACGGGAGGTCGTCGCTTTTCTCTGAATGCAGCGAAAAAGTGGAATGCCCTGCCCAGGGTCCTACGAACGGAACCTTCATACATTAAGTTCAGAAAACTACTTAAAACTTTCCTTTTCCCCAAAATTCCCTAAACTTTCTTCCTCATCCGCTCTGTTATTAATCTGTTTTTAGCGCTGGGACGCTCAAGGGCAGCCATGCGCTCTATAAATCCAATTCCATTCCATTCCACAGTGGTGAAGGGAAGGGGTGGGCCTGATCACTACCCATACACTCATGGAATGACCCATGCACTACTACAATACCCTGAGCAGTACCTATGAAGTCCAGCTATTGCCCTGTCACTACCCATGCTCTCCTCCAATCTCCCAGCGAGCACCATGTACTTATCCAATCACACCGCCAAATCCCTGGCACTTATAAATTCACTATGCAGTCTCCTTGCAGGACTCTAATCTTCCAGTCAGTACTCATGTATTCATGGAGTGACCCAGGCACTAACACATGCACTGCTACAATCCCCTGTCCACTACCCATGCATACCTCTAACCACCTACACAGTACTGATTCACTCCTCCAATTACCCAGGTTGGAACCAAGCACTCCAGAAATCCTTCTGTCACTACCCAAGCACTCCTCCAATCACCCATCCAGCATCATGTACTTATCCAATCACTCCGCCAAAACCCAAGCAGTTATAAAATCACCATGCACTGTCCTTGCAGCACACTAATCATCCAGTCACTACCCATGTACTCATGCAATGACCCAGGCACTAACTCATGGCAAATACAGAGGAGGTCATGCTCATTACAGGGGTACCCCAAGGCATAGTGACCCCTAGTGGATTGTTGTAAACGTATCTAGGACCCTAATTAAATATCCCCGATTTATGCCCTTATGTGGTTATAACAAATCATATCCTTATAAAGGCATAAGAATCATATCCATATTTAGTAATAGCCAATGCAGTCCAAATACGGCAAGGCTACTTCCTTAGACTCCTAGAAAGTACAACGAGTTCTTTAAACAAACCAAACCTCCAGCAACATGGGAATTCCCCATGCTTTTGTTTTGATTTGTCTAGAACTCCTGCGAGTCCTGAAAGAACTGCCAGTTCCTAGTGACGGTGTCAAGATCCGCATCGTCGGTGGCTAGGTAAACACGGGCATTCAGAACCTTGAACTACATTTCCCGGCAGGCTGTGCAGACATCACGTAAGTCAGTGATGCGCGCGCATACCGGGAAATATAAGGATGCAGAGAACGGCGAGAAAACGCCGATAATTCCGTTTGATCAGGATGAAGCCGTGGTAGGATCTTTGACTTGTTTTGGCCCCAAGTCCTACAAACCTGTAAGTACAGAGTGTTATTGGGTGTGCGAGGCGTTGGTAGTTTCGATCCCAACAGCGCACACCACTTGCTGGTATATAGCTTTGGAGTTTCTCTCGGCTGAGAGGGACTCGGTTTTCAAACATCTTGTTGTGATTAACCAAGGGTTATTCGGACCGGTTTGCGGTCACCAGATGCGATAGGACTCAATAGCGGGATACTTTCTCTGAGCCTCGCAGTCTATCAGAAAACTCTACACATGTGCATATCGAACATTGGTGTGTTCATGTATTCTGGATGGAAATATTCCGTGGTGTGACTATCTAACACTAAGGAAAAGTACTCGCCCTTGATTTCCTGTGTTCACCCATTGTGTGCAGGATTCATTATTCTTTATTTGTTCTCATTTCTTCAGGAGACAGGAGGGGTATTGGAACAGAAAAGTACCTATATTAAGTGATTAAGAGAATAGCAAAGGGTATGTGTTTTAAGCTCTCAACGCAGTATTAGAATTTATAGTTACGTAGCAGAGACCTTGATTGTGTTTTGTTTTACGTTTACAGTTGGGTACAAGTTCCTGATACCTCTTCAGAACCATTGTCTCCATTTGGATGTGGCCTGTTGTATTTTCTTTTACAGGTATAGCTTACGTGCCTGGGGGGGAGGTTATCGTAGACTGTATCTAGAAAAAAGATAGCGTTAAAGAGTGAGGGAGGCAGGGTATTCTAATCCCTTGTTCTTTGTCATTGCAGATCTCCCTCCCCGCTGTCCCCTTCCTTTCCCGCGGCGTTTGCATTGTTTCAGTTGTCTGTACTCTTGTATTCGGACTCTGCAGCAGTTCAGAGGGTGCGGGAATTGGACTCGCAGCATTGCCCCGAGGAAAACGGAAAGCGGAGCCTGATAGAATTATCGGCCCACGAATCTTACCTCTTCTTGGCAGTGCTGTGATTCCGCCATGACTACCTTAGAGGATGTTTTGGCTGCTTTGGCCTTAGTGCAGGTGGAGCTGGCAGCTTCCAGTAGAGAGGTTGCTGCAGCAAGGGCTGAGAATGCACAATTACGAGCCAAGGTAGATAGATTACCCCTCCCACGGTTGTACAAGATGGGGCATCTGGCAGTTCGACTCCTACTACCTCTGTGGTGGTTGAGATGCCTGCACAGATCCCTCTTGCTCCTCCTGAACGATACTATGGGGATAACAAGAAGGTACAAGTCTTCATGACACAGGTTCAGTTGCATTTCATGTGTAAACCTAAGATGTTTTCCACACACCAAGCGAGGGTGGCTTTCCTTATTTCATATCTCGGGGGGGAAGCAGCACAGTGGGCGGTTCCGATAGTTAGAAGGGATGACCCACTCTTATATCATTGGGATAATTTCAAAGAAGAATTTGAAAAGACATTCGACAGGCGAGCAGAAACCTTCACCGCAGATAGGGAACTGTTAAAACTGAAGCAAGGTGATGCAGATTTAGTTACGTATTAAAATAATTTCAGGAGGTTGGTGGCCGAAACAGATTGGCCAGAACCCAAGAGATCAGCCATCTTCTACCAAGGCCTCAGTGAAGAGATGAAGGATGTGCTGGCACAAATCGACCCACAGCCCCGTACCTGCTCGGCTTGGATAGATCTTGCCCTCCGTCTGGATCATAGAATGAAAGAAAGGAAAGGGGAACATAAAAAGAAAGATAAATCTGTGATGCCATATGAACATGCGAGCAGTGGGGAGAAGACTAGTCCTCCACCTGAGCCTATGGACATTGGAGCCGTGCGAGCCTCCTTAACTGCCAGTGAAAAAGAACACCGACGTAAATTAGGACTTTGTTTGAACTGCGGGAAAAAAGGACACTTTGTACGCGAATGCCCCGTAAAACCTAAAACCAATAGGTTTCGGGGAGGTCAAAACCTTGCAGGAATTGATGAGAAAGAGTCGGAAAACTCCAAAGCTTGAAGGCCAATGGAGGGAGGCTCTCAAGCACACATATCATCCCTTCATTCACCCCGGTTGCGGATTATGAGAGGAAACACCTCTTTCTAGACTTGACTATCTTGATTGGGGAGGTGAAGCAAGACATTCGGGCAATGGTTGATTCCGGGGCTACTGGTTGTTTCATGGATATCACCGAGGCCCGTCGATTGGGAGTGCAACTAGTCCCCAAAGAAAGTCCAGAAACAGTATACGCGGTTGATGGGAACGAATTACAAGCGGGACCCATCACATGTCATACTCAGGAGTATGAGGTTACCCATGACCACACCCATCACGAATATTTGGGATTCAACATTATCGAAGCCCCACAATATGGGATCATCTTAGGGCTTCAGTGGTTGCAAAAACATGATCCTGAGATACGTTGGACCACAAAAACTGTCCAGTTTCTTTCCCCCTATTGTTTAGAACACTGTCTTACAGGTGTTTGGAGCCCGGCTCAAGCATTGTGTTCCTTGCAGACCATAGCCACAGCTGCGGAAAAAGAGGTGACTCTTCCACAATGTTATGCGGAGTACGAAGCCGTGTTCAGTGACAAAGAGGCTGAGGTTCTTCCGCCGCATCGAACGTATGATTGCCGGATCGACCTAATACCTGGATCGATAATCCCTAATGGGAGGATATATGCTTTGACCCTTCCTGAAAATGAGACATTGCGAGCCTATTTAGATAAGTATCTAGCTCTAGGATACATTAGGCCTTCCAGATCCCCTGCAGCCTCTCCGTTGTTTTTCATCCCGAAAGCCAATGGTGAAAAGAGGTGTTGCATCGACTACAGAGCGTTGAATTCCATCACCGTAAAAAACCAATACCCACTACCCTTGATCCCTGTGTTACTGGAACAGGTTCGGTCAGCGCACATCTATACCAAACTCGACCTGCGTGGTGCATACCATCTTGTCCGTATCAGAAGGGGTGATGAGTGGAAAACTGCCTTCAAGACGCGGTATGGGCTTTATGAATATCGGGTAATGCCCTTTGGGCTTTGCAACGCCCCCGCCGCTTTTCAATTTTTTTTTAATGAAGTGCTGCGTGAATATCTGGATCATCATGTCATAGTTTATATAGATGACATCCTCATATATTCCAATTCTACAGAGGAACACATCACGCATGTGAAAATGGTGTTGCAAGCATTGATGAAACATCACCTATTCTGCAAAATCACCAAATGTGAGTTTCATGTGACAACGGTGGAATTTCTTGGAGTAATGCTCACTCCATCCGGACAGGTGATGGCCGAGAGAAAAGTACAAGCCATTGTGGGGTGGCCTCAACCGAAGAACGTCAAGGATATTCAGAGCTTGTTGGGGTTCGCCAACTTCTACCGAAGGTTTATATCAGGATTTTCTGGACTGGTTTCACCACTCACTAGGCTTACGAGGAAAAATGTTCGGTTTGTGTGGGATGAAGAAGCACAAACCGCTTTTGATAAACTCAAGACCGCTTTTTCCTCGGCACCCGTATTAACACATGCCAATCCCGACCTTCCTTTCCTTGTCGAAGCGGATGCGTCAGAAATAGCACTAGGAGCGGTGCTATCACAGAAAGAGGTCTCTACTGGAATGCTACATCCCATTGCCTACATGTTGCGCAAGCTAAGTCCTGCGGAGATAAATTATACTATTGCAGAAAAAGAGTTGTTGGCCATTCGGGATGCGTTTGTGGAATGGAGACACTGGCTGATGGGAGCAAAACATGTAGTCACTGTATACACAGATCATGGGAATCTGCAGTTTCTAAGGGCAGCCAGATAGTTATCACCTAGGCAACTTCGCTGGATGATGTTTTTTGAGGAGTTCCGCTTTGTGGTTACATTCAGACCAGGATCTACCAATAGAAAAGCGGATGCACTCACAAGACGAGAAAATCTCCTACTTCCCACAGAGAAACCCATCCGATCCATCGTGGAACCGGCCAACGTCATAGGAGCAACGCAAACCAGTGATTTTTTGATGGGAATCAGAAGAGGTACACAAACCTGTGTATGGCGCACATGGCTACGACATCATCCAGAATGGAAACTGAAAAACGGCATACCGATGAGAGGACAACAGGTTTTAATACCCTCGCCCAAGTTGAGGAAAACGGTGTTCTCTTGGTGTCACGAAAGTCCAAGTGCTGGACATATGGGTTTTATCAAGACACTGGAGAAAACCCAGAGACAATTCTGGTGGCCTTCCATCAGACCTGATTTGAGTCGTTGGGTGGCAGAATGTGTTACATGTAACCAGATGAAATCGGACAGACAAAAGCCTCAGGGATTACTGCAACCTTTACCCACTCCAGAGGTTCCATGGGAGAGGTTTTCAGTAGATTTCATAGTGGGACTTCCGAAAGACCAAGGCAATACCACCATAGTGGTGGTTGTGGATTTTTTAACCAAGATGGGACATTTCATCGCTTGTCCACAGGTACCCACTTCAGGCCAGTTGGCTCATTTGCTCCTTGTGAATATAGTACGACTACATGGCCTTCCGAGGGACATTGTGTCTGATCGAGGGGCACAATTCACTGCTCGCTTTTGGAAAACATGGTGTACCGCTTTACGCATCACATCTTCTGTGTCCACCAGTTTCCACCCGCAAACAGACGGGCAAACGGAGAGACTAAATCAATCCTTAAAGCAGTATCTCCGTTGTTATGTACAGACCAACAGTGATTCTTGGGTACATTGGTTGTGGGTGGCTGAAATAGCTTATAACAACACGCAACACGCATCCACTCAGCACTCACCATTCTTTTGCTCCTACGGGCATCACCCTAGATTCACCCCTATGCTGTTGGCGAGCGACAATGTGAAGCTGCCAGAGGTGAGGGACAGATTGTTGCGAGTACGCAAAATCCTTTTGAGTACGCGCAAGAACCTGGTGCAGGCCAAGGCGAGATACAAACTCCAAGCTGACAAGCACAGGAGACCCAATCCAGGGTATAAAAAAGGGGACTTGGTGTGGTTGTCCACAAAAAACATCAGATTCAGGAAACATAGCATGTTCAATCCCCGCTTCATTGGGCCTTACCGAGTGGTGGGCCATGTCAACCCTGTGGCTGTGCGGTTGCGATTGCCTGCGCAGCTACGCATTCACCCTGTTTTCCACCGTTTCCCTCTTGAAACCCTCCAGGTGTCCGGTTAGGAAAGCCCCTTTGCCTATCTGGGTACAACAGGATAGTGAATATGAGGTGAATCGGATCCTGGACTCTAGATGGGTGCGGGGTCGTCTTCAGTATCTGCTCTCCTGGAAGGGGTATGGTCCGGAGGAGAATTCCTGGGAACCTGCAGGGGCTGTTCGGGCTCCCAGGTTGGTGGCCCAGTTTCACCGATTGTTTCCGACCAAGCCGCGACCGGCTGCGGGTCCCCTTGTGAGGGGGGGTGTACTGTCAAGATCCGCATCGTCGGTGGCTAGGTAAACACGGGCATTCAGAACCTTGAACTACATTTCCCGGCAGGCTGTGCAGACGTCACGTAAGTCAGTGATGCGCGCGCATACCGGGAAATATAAGGATGCAGAGAACGGCGAGAAAACGCCGATAATTCTGTTTGATCAGGATGAAGCCGTGGTAGGATCTTTGACTTGTTTTGGCCCCAAGTCCTACAAACCTGTGAGTACAGAGTGTTATTGGGTGTGCGAGGCGTTGGTAGTTTCGATCCCAACAGCGCACACCACTTGCTGGTATATAGCTTTGGAGTTTCTCTCGGCTGAGAGGGACTCGGTTTTCAAACATCTTGTTGTGATTAACCAAGGGTTATTCGGACCAGTTTGCGGTCACCAGATGCGATAGGACTCAATAGCGGGATACTTTCTCTGAGCCTCGCAGTCTATCAGAAAACTCTACACATGTGCATATCGAACATTGGTGTGTTCATGTATTCTGGGTGGAAATATTCCGTGGTGTGACTATCTAACACTAAGGAAAAGTACTCGCCCTTGATTTCCTGTGTTCGCCCATTGTGTGCAGGATTCATTATTCTTTATTTGTTCTAATTTCTTCAGGAGACAGGAGGGGTATTGGAACAGAAAAGTACCTATATTAAGTGATTAAGAGAATAGCAAAGGGTATGTGTTTTAAGCTCTCAACGCAGTATTAGAATTTATAGTTACGTAGCAGAGACCTTGATTGTGTTTTGTTTTACGTTTACAGTTGGGTACAAGTTCCTGATACCTCTTCAGAACCATTGTCTCCATTTGGATGTGGCCTGTTGTATTTTCTTTTACAGGTATAGCTTACGTGCCTGGGGGGGAGGTTATCGTAGACTGTATCTAGAAAAAAGATAGCGTTAAAGAGTGAGGGAGGCAGGGTATTCTAATCCCTTGTTCTTTGTCATTGCAGATCTCCCTCCCCGCTGTCCCCTTCCTTTCCCGCGGCGTTTGCATTGTTTCAGTTGTCTGTACTCTTGTATTCGGACTCTGGAGCAGTTCAGAGGGTGCGGGAATTGGACTCGCAGCATTGCCCCGAGGAAAACGGAAAGCGGAGCCTGATAGACGGTTCTTATTGACGTCTTATGTCCAACCTTACGTCACCAGGTATAAATATACCAGCATTTGTCATTAGCAACACGCGGTGGTTTGGAGCAGAGCGGCTATCTACTTACCCAAAGCCCAGCTGATGCGAGTGCCGAAGGAAGCGTCCCTCCCATTTGACGCACTGAGAAAGACGCTGTCTTTTCTCCTGCCGAGAAAAACCAGCTCCAGTGTTTCCAGTCACCCTTGCGGGTTACTGGGAGATCGAGTCCAGAGAGCGAGATACAAGACCTCCTTCATTCTAAAACCAAGGTACGGAGCTGATTAGATCCTTAGAGAATTCTTGATTCAGATTCTTGGCAAAACAAACTTAACTTAAACTGCAACTCCCTTAATCCTTCCCACGTACTAGGCTTAGGTTAGGTACACTGGGGTAGGCGTATTTAGAAGCACCAGTTAAGTACGTTTAGTCAACTTTTATCATTTTATGTAATTGTATATATTTTATCCGTTTTAAGTAGCATATGGCTCAGAAACCATATCAATGCTTTTACAGTATTATTTCATAATACTCCTTTTACTGTACGCACTTTACATTATGACAAGTATTGCAATTGTGGCAATTCACTTCTTTTGCATCAGAACGAAGACTGCTCAATAAATAACACCTTTTATTGAAAACGCCTGTCTCTCTATTTCTCTGCACTCTGGTGAAACTAAGTATGCATGATTGACTGAGTGAAATAGCTATCTATTGTTTTCACACGACTCTGGAGATATACTCCTTATTCTGGAGGGAGAAAAGTTGTCATGTTTATGCGGTTGTCAGAAGCTAATCCTCTTAAAGAAAGCCAATTTGAATAAAGATGACCTGAAAAACTATCGTCCGATAGCTAGTCTTCCTTTCCTGGCTAAGGTAATAGAAAAAGCCATGAATCAGCAACTGTCGGAATTTGTGGAGCAGCACCAGTTGCTCGATAACACCCAGTTCGGATTCCACAAATGTCATGGCACGGAAACTGCCCTTCTAAAGGCTGTGGATGACATCAGAGCCATACGAGACCAGGGGGGGACAGCACTCCTGGTACTGCTGGATCTTTCGGCGGCCTTCGACACGGTCGACCACAAGATCTTAATCGACCGTGTCGAACGACTGGGGGTCCAGAAAACTGCTCTGGACCTGCTTGTATCGTTTCTGGCCAATAGATCACAAGCAGTATCTCTAGGACCCTACCAATCATCGAAGGTGTCTCTGCCGTGTGGGGTCCCTCAAGGCTCATCCCTGAGTCCGACACTATTTAATATCTACGTGTCGGACCTTGCAAATGTCATCAAAGCATTTGGGATGAGCCTGACCTCCTACGCCGATGACACCCAATTGGTACTGGCTATCAAAGGGGACGGGGAGGAAGTGGCCAATCGATTCACGAGAGGAATGATGGCAATAGGTGACTGGATGGCCACGAATTGTCTGAAACTCAATTCAGAAAAAACTGAAGTGGTCATCTTCGGTCACCTCTCCCCGGGCTGGTCACCTGTCTGGTGGCCACCATCTTTCGGTCCCCTGCCGAGTCCAGCTAGCAAAGTGAGAAATCTAGGCGTCATCTTCGATGCTGGCCTCAATTTTATGGCACATGCGAATAAAACTGCGGCTTCAGCTCATATGAAATTGAGAATGATTAGGAAAATACTACCTTTCCTAACGAACACGGCCGGGAAAACACTGGTCAGCTCACTAGTCCTGTCCTCCTTGGACTATTGTAACGCTCTATTCCTAAATGCCCAAGTCCGAGTGACAAATAAGATGCAGTCAATCCAAAATGCAGCCGCACGAATGCTGGCTGGGATCCCCAAGTTCGCACCAGTTACAAACATCATTAGGGATCTCCATTGGCTCCCGATACGCAGCCGTATCAAATTCAAATCGCTGTGTATTGTTTACAAGTCACTCAATAATCAAGGTCCCCACTTTCTCAAACAGAATCTTCTCCATCATGTCCCAACCCGATCTCTTCGTTCCTCTATTCAGAACTTCTTGGCTGTGCCTTGCACTAGAACAGTCACCTGGGGCGACAGGCGTTTCCTGGTTGCCGCCCCTAGACTCTGGAACACCCTTCCTGCACATATCCGAGCAAGTCCCTCCCTGTTCACATTCCGCAAACAGCTAAAGACGTGGTTATTTGACCAATAGCCTTGTATATCTTCTTTACCCCAGTTGCTGATCCATCCCTTAACTAGCGCCGAGACGCCCACGGGTATTCGCCGCGCTCTACAAATGTCAATAAATAAATAAATAAATAAATAAATCCCTTCTTGTCTAATCAGGGAAGTTAACTCCTCCCTGTTCATTCGAGAAAGTTTCTAGTGATTTCTGAGCTAGCTGGCATACCTAATTAAGTCTAACATATTCAGTAGAGACCTAGTCGACCTCAGTCCTACGTCTAAACTGTTGTTTATGTTATTCCAATGCGCAGAGCCTATTGGGAATATAGGAACTACACTACATGGCGCTCAACGTTTGGTAAGGCGATAATCTAATGCAAGATACTAGAGTAACTCAGTTGTGCTTTTTCACACAGATCCCTTTTCCCGTAAAAACTCCAATAGATGTCTGGAATGGGTGAAAGGTTAATTTCCGCCGAAACTTAGTAGGAAGAGATTCCTATGTATAAATTTTCTGTATAATCAATGTTGAAGGATACAGTGTTCCAAAATATTGTGCACCTAATCTTTGTTTCCTCAAAGCTTGTTCTGCAAACCTTCTGTCGATAAAAATGTCAGACAGTGAGGACGAAAGGGAGAGAACTACACTAGCAGCTCAACTCGTAGCGGACGACACACTTGTCCAAAATAACGACCCGGATGCAATAATCATCCTGGTCAATATAAGAAAAACCATAACTATAAAACTTATAGAAAATGGAGTAACATCAAGAGGTGGTACGGTCGTATTTGTGGGAGGGTAATAAACAAACCTCTCCCAGAGAAAACAGTTTCAGTCCAGAAGAAGGTCTCCCCAACGAAGAAATAGATCTCCAGAAGGGGGAGGCAAGTCTCCACAACGGGAGCCCTCTGAAAAAAGATACAACCTTAGAAATAGGGGCAATTTGAAAAAAGCTGACAGATATCAAGATATTGATACATGTCCCTCTCGATCTTTTCAGACTTCCTCAAAGAAATCGGAAAGAAGAGGACGGTCAGAACACAAAGAAGAGCACGTCAAGTCCAAAGACAAGGAACCTGCTCATCAAAGTAAAAAATTACAATATCCCAGAAAGAAGATAGCCAGTATTAAAATAAAACATGCCGAGAATCCTGAGGACACAACTGAAAAATGGAGAGTGGGCCCAGACAATGCTAGACAGCGCAGCAGAAGTGACCATAGCTCGCAAGATCCTGATGAATCTTCTGGAGACAGTGGACACGAATGAATACATTCAAGTGGAAACTGCAGACACCCGAGTGAGTATGCCCCATAAACTATACGAAATAACATTACGTATAGAGGGAGATAAAACTAGGAAAATAAGAGGTCTCTTTTGGGAGAATCTATCTAAAGACTATGATATCCTTCTAGCAGAAAGGGACTGGCCACCAGAGTTTGTCAGGGAGTGCCCACATGGCGAAGAAATGATAATGCATGCCTTGTCAAATCGCATTCCAATTCATAAAAAATAACAATTTGCAAGAAAATGGGCAGTGGCCCAGGCCCCTGCATTATATAAAAATCATGTAGGGTGGGATGAGGATTCTCCTCACCATAAAATCCAGTTAAAAAATCAACCTACTGCACAGAGGCAGTATCCTTTTAAGCAAGAAGCTAAAAAACAAGTAAAATAAATTTTAGATCAACTTGAATATCAAGGGGTGATTGAAACATGCACCTCACAAATGAACAATCCTTTGTTTCCTGTCTCCAAGCAAGACAATTAATATTGTCTAGTTTTGGACTACAGACACCTAAACTCCTGCTGTAAAACATTTGCAGTACAAAACTCACACAGTGCAGCACTAATGAATAACATCGTGCGCAAGAAATATAAAACAACATTAGATATTTCAAATGGTTTCTTCTGTCAAAACATAGCACCTGAAAGCAGATATTTGACCGCTTTCTCCAGCATGGGGACCCAAAAACAATTTTGTCGTCTCCCACAGGGATTCAAGAATAGCCCAGGATTATTTTCAGCCAGGGTAACAGAGTCACTACAAATTTATGATGATGAGGCATTATCCTATGTCGATGACATCTATCTTACAGACGATGACCAGGAGACTCACTTGAAAAGAGTGAACACCATAATACTTGGGTTCACATCTGAAGGGTACAAATTTAACTTTAAAAAATCACGAATTGCCCATCTAACTGTCCTATTTTTAGGATATGAATTATCAAGTGAAGGCAAAAGCCTAGCAGACAACTTCTTAGAGAAGTCTGCAGTGTTGCAAGCTCCAAAAACGCTGAAAAACTTACAATCAATACTAGGTTTCCTGAATTTCGGAAGAACATACATTCTAAATTATGCAGAGAGGGTTAAACCTCTCTACGAACTAATAAAACCTGATTTTAAACCAATTAATTGGACTCAAAAACATACAGAAATTTTAAGAACATTACAGACAGACATGTTAACTAAAACAAAACTGCAAACACGTGCAAACGAATGCAACCTACTAATCCGAGTCATCCCAGGAAGATGCGGATTCACATACCTGACCTCTAATAAGGGGGAAACGGTACCAATAGCTTACAAATCACACTTGTACACACAAGCTGAAATGAAATTCAGTTCTACTGAAAAAATTCTAAATGCGGTTCAAACTGCTGTGGCAAAAGAAAGAACCCTAGCCCAAGGGAAGAGGATATCTGTTTTGACAGTAGTATCATCCCTTGAGGCAGTAACAAGACCAGGCATTCCAAATGCTATAGCTCTAGATCCAAAACGGATACAATGGGAAAATTCTCTTGCTACAGAAGACATGAAACACGCTTTTGATCCGAAAATGAAAAAACTAGAAAATCTGGAATACGAATATGAATGCCCCCTGTCAGTAGAAATTCTGCCTCTCGAACAGCACACCTGTGTAATCTACACAGACATATTTGCACAACACTACGTTGTGGAAAAACAAATCTACAATGCTGCGTGCGCGATTGTTAAAGGTCGTTGGCGCTTAGGTAAATTCAGACCGATGGTCACTAAAACTGAATTACTCAGAAACTGTACAGCTCAGCGAGCTGAAATAAGATCTCTAAAGATGGAGCTTGAAAATGCCGATCGCGAATTCCAAACACTAATAGTGTGCGATTCGCATTACTGCGTCCGGTCTTACAATAATTCCATGCAGACCTGGATTAAAAATGGTTACAAAGATGAGAGAGGTGCAACAATAAAGCATAAAAAACTATGAGAACAAGTAGTTCTTTTGCAGAAAGAACTACAAAAGACTCACGTGATACATACGCAGAGTCTTCAACGTGATGGCGTTCACGATGCAGGGAATTCATTGGCTGACAGAGCCACAGCGGCAGCCGATCACTCGGCTTCCGTAGCTACAAAAAAGCGTACGAAAAAACAAATTGATGGCGAAACGCTGCTTGCAGTAAAAGCTTCAATGGAAGGCAATTATGCAGCGTTACCTCTAAACTATCTACTCAAATATACATACATAATTGATGCGAACTCCGTTCCGTTTGCTCAAATCCCTTGAGTGGGGGATAGAGTAATTCCAAACACGAACCAGAGAGTCTACTTGATACAAAAGCACACATGGGATTGGGTCTGAGGCACCAAGAGATCCTGAAATCTCTAATAGAAGTACAATCACAATACTGGTGGCCAGGGATGAGTATGCAAATTTATAACTTTGCAATGAATTGTCAGGAATGCAACAGAGATCGCAGTTGTGAACCGGACCAGACACCTGCCCAGACACCTCTATTAGACAGCATCAGGCTATCTATAGGCAGACATCCAGACGGAATAATGCGATCCCATAAATATTAAGACGAGATTCTTTTGGATGTGGCCCCAGCGCTCGGCTTACGCCAGAACTGTTATAAAAGATTTGCGAGTCTTTATCGGCACATACGCAATTGGCATGCTACATTCTGACCAGGGTCCTGCGTTTAGCTCTCGGGCTTACAAGGAGGCCATGGCCAGCATGGGCATTGCATTGCGGTATTCTAGTCCATTCCATCCCGAGGGAAATGCGGTAGTGGAGAGAAAAAACGTGATATAAAGCAATCTTTAACAGCGAGGGTATTAGGTTCGGGTGACGGGTGGGTCAAACATCTAATAAGTGTCCAACGTAGTCTTAATAACATGCAAAGAAATTCTCTAGGAGGTATCAGTCCGTACAAACTTTTATTTGGTACTAGAATGATCATCCAGGATTTGGATTGTCAGACTTCAGTGGCGAAACAAAAAACCTTTGATATCAAAGATCGTTTGGCTGTTTTACAGGACTTACATGAAACAAGAAAAAGTCTGAGTAACGAAAAGCTAAAGCCAACAACCACTGAAGAGAAACTACCTGTCCCAGCAAGACCTGTCTGGATTCCAAAGATTGGCGATCTGGTCAGAGAAAAGATCGCGGTGAAGAAGAAATTTGGGCCTTCTTACAGAAAAGCAGTACCTGTCTTAGCTGTCAGCGGAACAAGAACAGTAGTACTACCGCCACTTGCTGGAAAAAAGGAGAACCGAGTTGTATCAATCGACCTGGTGAAACCACAACCATGTGGCCGATAATAAGTAGTAGGCCCAGTGGACTCCCAAGAAATAGCAGAAGACCAAATCTTGCTACAATCCAAGAGGTTCAAACTGAGAGACTAATAGCATTTGATAAACCTGGAGTGAATAAAAAAGGACTATGCAACAAAGCCATGGAACTTGTACCTCTTGAAACCCAAATTGCAACAGTTCTTCCAGAAACACCTGTCTACAACGATGTAGCCTCGGACTATACAAATGTAACAAAAGAAAATCTAAAGATCAATGGAAATCTGGAAGCAATTCCACCAATTGACAGAACTGCATCTGGCTACTTTATCAACTTTGATGACTTTTCCGATGATCCAAGTCAACATGGAGACAAGCCAGCAACAAAAACATTCAAAAAGAAAATCACAGAACTCTTCAAATCAGAGAAACATATCTAACTTCACCATGGATTACATTATGGATTGTGTTAGGTGTACTTTTCCTCCTTCTGTGGCTCATCTTGGCTTTAAGTTTGGGTAGATTTATTGATGGAAAATATAGTAAAATGGACACAGAAAGTCAGAACATCAACTTGGTCCTGAAACCACACAGATCCTCTCACATCGAAAAAAGAGAACTATCATCAGTGAACATCACAGCCATCCCTATACCTGGTGGTATAGCATGGGACAAAACTGACTATGAAATCTATGGCCCGGTTGAGCTCTTGAAATATCCACACCAATTTAAGATCTCCTTAAGTGACTTTGTATCACCTAGTACCTTCTCTGATGATTAGGACTTTGAAAATATTAATAATATGATGTCAGATTTAGAAATGTCAGCAAAATTTACAGACCATGATTATTTACAGGGTTCATCGAAATATGAGGAAATGCATTGTTACAATCACTTTGGGCATCATTACCTGCATAAATCTGCTAATCCTAGAAATGTTTTCAGTTATAATCAGTGGGTACATTGTCCAACTCCGCCAAAAGGTAGTTCAAAAACATTTTACGAGAAATTCCCATACTTCTCAGGATTTAATTACACCAATCCAGAAACGTTTTATTACAAGATGTTGAATAAGACAGGAGTGAAAAACATGTTGACAAATTCTAAACTGATTTATTCTGAAAAATGTTATGAAAAAATGTCTACATTAGGTTTTGAATTTTGGAAAAATAACATTGAGACAAAAACCATCTGGGGTACAAAAGAATGGCAGGTACAAGGTCTAGAATCATTGTTTAGAGCCTGCATGACCCCAGAACAAATAATGTTCCTGAATGACACCATTCAACAAACAACCTGTCTTGGTTTAGCCAAGATAAAAGATTTAAACAACCCGTCTATACCAAAGCCTATGCCTGATAGAAACACCACTACAGATGAGGGGTTAGACGTGTCCTATATTTTAAAACTAAACAGAACAATTCCTAATTGAAACAAATGGTTGATCTGGCCCACAGACACTAATAACTGTCAAGATAGATTCCTGAACAGAATACAGGGGTTCAAACAGAACAGGCCAGACCCAAGATATTCCCAGAGACAACATCCAGGGATAGTTACAACATACAGTGTAGGAAAACTATGCCTCGACTGGCTACAGAGATCCACACTTCCCGAAATTAAGCAACACTTAACTTTACTTAAAGAAGGTGCTGACTTGCGAGATTTCTTACTGGGACCTCGCAAACAGCGTCAAAAACGTTTCATATACGCCGGTATATACGCAGCTTACAATGAAGCTTGGAAAGTAACACAAATTGAAACTGCAGAAAAAATACGAGAAATTGATTGTATTAATTTGGAAAAATCCCTTTCTGTGGTGGACAATGGGTTAAGGACTCTGTCCTCCAGAATTGATTCACTGGACAGCATTGTATCATCTGCTATTGATATAATAGAACAGGATATGCTAATCTTACAACATGGTCAATCCCAATTGCGTTCCATTGTACAGCTAGGCTGGACGTTACAAAACCTCCGTTCAGGCCACGTGCCATGGCGTCTAATCAACATACTGTCGTTATTTTCTATCTTTAACCTTACTGATAGACAAATCTCGTTGGCACAAAAAGGAGCAGACTATACGGTGCTGAGCATTGAAAAACTAGAAAGATTACCATTGACAATGTCAGAAAGATCTGTCATTGAATGGATAATACATGGCACCATTACAATCCCGATAACAACTTTTCAGTTTCAATACTGCCAAAAATATATACCAGCAGGCCTGTATGAAAGGTTGGGTAAAGGATACATCAAATCAACCTGGAATTTACCTTTTACACATAAATGTTATAGTGAAGGGAAAAAAGAGGTTATTCTTAGTGGTAACAATTGTAAAAAATCACTACGCGGTACACTTCTGTGTCAAGGTATTGACTTGCATGGAGCCTGCGAAGGTTCATCAAACAACCTTTCATGTCATCTGCACGGCACCCCTGTTACACAGATAGAGCCCTTTTTCAGACAACTTTCCAATGGTAGCTACGTTATATTAAGTGACCACAGCTGTTGTGGCATGATGCCAGGAAAAGCCTATCTCGTGAGCGTCACTTCCAGGGTCATTTGTTGTATGCAAGTATTGTATCCAAACAGCAATCCAGATATGGAGGCAGCAATATGGCCTTCTGTGAATATCTCTTCTATTCGAATTGATACTTTAGGCAGAATGAAGACTATTCTTTTACAGACAACTGTGCCTTTAACCTCGTCCAAAGAAACGTATGACCTGCACGTTGCAAGGACAGCGGCAGAGATACATACCCTATTATCGACAAATTGCCCCGTGCTTTTCGTAGAAATGTTAAGCAAAATCTTAAACATGTCAGATACCAGTAGCATCGCACATGTATTAAAGACAATTTTTTCGGGACTGTTAGCACCCTTTGAAACAGTTCGGGGCATCTTCCCGAATTTTGTGCATTCTCTTTTCGGTGGCCTGCCTCTTATTTTGGGACTCGTAGCAGGAATGTTATTTTTGTTCCTTCTGCTCCGATATGGCAAGCCAAGTCACAGACAAAACTCAGGCTACGATGGAAGAAATGATCCTAGCAATACGATACGAGACCGTATCACTAAGGTACTCGGATTGGCCCGGCTAAGAGATCTGAATACTACCTGATTTCTTTCATTCAGACTGTGAGGAGGAGCAGGACGGACACCGTGGTGGTACCCTGAAAGGCACTTCCGCCTTGCCGTCATACACGGACCAGGAACAGGCCAGCGCTCTAGTCGCAGGCAAACCGGAAGGGGCGGAGCCATGTCGAAACACGGAAGCGAGGAGGATAAGAGGACCGGGGATGGAACGGACGGTGTGCAGCAGCGAAGGCAGGAAAGCCGAGCACCTGGAGGACGAGGACGAGGAGGAGAACCAACGGAGAAGACGACTGCGGGCAGGCGAGGACGTGGTGGAGAGAACTGAAAGCTGCATCGGACCGGAGGAGGAGGGAGCAGAGAGTCGCGGCGGAGCGGAGGAACCAAAAGCAGAGGGCCGAGGGGAGGAACCGGCGAGGGAAGAGCCACAACAGGAGACCGTATTGTACACCGCGAGTAAACCCGGTGGGCTGACAGGAAGAGGAGAAGACGCCCCGGGTCCAGGCGCCGTGGCCCAAGGAACAGGCCACGGCCACAGGCAAGTGCCATTACAAGGGGCATTCTGGTGGGGTGTTTGGGGAGGCGGGAGGTAGAGAAGTTGATACGGGGAGGCGGGAGGCAGAACACTTGAGAGGCACTGGGTGTTTGTTTGTTTGGACGTCCCTCACACCCCTCACCCCACGGACTGGTGACGGTAGCACACTCCTTAGAAAGGAAGTATAGAGTACTGACCCGGTGCCTGGCACCTTTCTTTCTCTTCCCTTCTGAGGCCCCAAGACCCCGGGATTCCAGGGACCTTCGAGTTCAAGAAAAGACCCTACCATCCTTATCCCGACTGGACCCAACAGGAGGCAGAGAACCAGTGTTCCGAGACCCTATGAACTATACCCTAATATACTGTTGACCTGTACTACCCTTAATACGAATAATAAACCAACCAACCAAGATCATAGAGCGTTGCAGTCTGACTTTTACACCCCTTTGGTCACGAAATCCCTACACTTGGTGTCAGAAGTGGGATATTAAAGCGACGACATGTCACAGCCCGTGCCCATCCCAGTGGAGAATGTCATCACTCAATTGGCGGAAGGTCAAAGACATCTTCAGATTATCTTTGAACAACAGATGCAAACCGCAAAAACAGAGAGGGAAGTATTACAGGATGCGCTAAAAGAACAGGCCACTCTTTTGACCACAAACCAGCAGGTTCAGGATACTGCCATCCTGCGTCTCACGGATGTTATAGCCAATACCAGAATACACCCTAACGTGCCTAGCTCAGTCCTACAGAAATTCCAAGAGGGAGAAGACCCTGACTATTTTTTCATTAATTTTGAACGTGTTGCCACCTCAGCAGCATGGCCTAGGGAAAGATGGAGTCAATATGTTGCGCCCTTGCTGTCCGGCGAACTACAGGCAGCCTATCAGGCCGCGAATTCAGCCGGCCGAACCCCTTATGATGAAGTAAAGAGAGCCATCCTTGAAAGACTGGGGTGCGACCAGGAATATTACAGGGCTAAGTTCCGAAAAGAGAAGTGGAACCCAGGCGACAATCCTAGGGCCCTGTACTACCGGATACAGGACTTGGGGACACGTTGGCTTACTCCCCAAGACTCCACCGTGGAGGAGCTGACCGCCAAAGTGTACCTGGAACAGTTTTTGGATGCCCTGCCGGCCTCCACTCGTTCGTGGGTGAAACAGCATCCCCATCTTACTCCTGCCACAGCCATTGACCTAGCCTGTGCATATCACAGGGCCCCCGAGTTCCGGACAGGGCCCCCCGATCACTTATGCCTCTTCCCCGACCGAATAACCCCAGACCACCAGGACGACCTGAACCTCGAGCCCCTTTTCTCCCACGTATTCCCTTCAGGCCTGTTAACCCCGTCCCGAGTCCCAGTGCACAAGGTCCCCAATGTTATCACTGTTCGAAGTGGGGCCATATAGCCAGACAGTGCCCACACAGAAACCCACCAGCCGAACCAATGGATATCGGCTATTCCAAAGGAAGGATATATCTGACTGGGCGAGGTCATCCTCAATATAACAGGGAGGTCCTACTGAACGGAAAGAAGCAACAGGCCCTGTTAGACACAGGATGTAGAGTGTCAGTCATAGATGAAGCCCTAGTATTCCCGCAACAACTGCGAAGCCACGAAAAAGTCCATGTCACCTGTGTCCATGGTGACACCGTGGAATACCCTGTCGCTGAAGTGTTGTTGGATGTATCAAACGACCCCCAATTACGTAAAGTAGGTGTTATACCCTCCTTACCAGAGGCGATCATAATCGGGACAGACCACCCCAGGTTCGACCAGTATATAGATGAAACAAAGAAGGAGAAAGGGACTTGGTGGGGTGATGCTCCTTTTAGTAACAGCGAAGTAGAGAGAGAAGGGGGGAAAACACGAAAAAGCAAAAGTGAGAGACGAAAAGCAAAAACATTGTACGCTCAAACACACCATCGCTCACATGTTTTTCCTGTGACCCTTACAGACATGGTGGATCCCTCTCCTACCAGCTTCCGGGTAGCCCAGAGGGATGACAACACCCTTCAGCATGCCTGGGAGCAAGTGCAAGAACCAGAGCCCGATAAGGTAGGACCATATTTTTTTGTGGAACAAGGTTTGTTGTATAGAGCCACAAAAAGAGGAGACACTGTCTCGAACTAGCTTCTTGTTCCCATATCCTTTCGTGATCATGTGCTGCAATTAGCCCACAACCACACAGGGGGAGGTCATTATGGGAAGGAACAAACACTGACATATTTACTGGGACGGTTTTATTGGCCAGGCGTCTATGGAGACGTGGCAAAGTATTGTGCTGCATGTGCACGATGTCAATTGTCCAACCCGGCGGGAATTAGAAAAGCCCCACTGTTTCCTCTGCCCATCATTGATGTCCCGTTTAAACGCATCGGAATGGACTTAGTGGGACCACTCACTCCCTCAGCCCGGGGCCATAAATACATATTGGTAGTGGTAGATTATGCCAGTCGATATCCAGAAGCGTTCCCACTGAAGTCCATGACTACCCCTGCCATAGCCAGAGCCCTGGTTACCTTGTTCACCCGGGTGGGGTTCCCCGAGGAGGTTCTCACGGACCAGGGGACCCCTTTCATGTCTCGATTGATGGCCCAATTTTTCGAGATTCTGGGTATCCGACAAATAAGAACTTCGGTATACCACCCCCAGACGGATGGCCTTGTGGAGCGCTATAACAAAACTATCAAGAATATGCTCCGCAAGGTCATCTCAGACACCGGACGAGACTGGGATCACCAGTTACCTCTCGTTATGTTTGCCATTCGCACACATGAACAGAGGTCCACGGGCTACTCCCCGTTTGAGATACTCTTTGGTAGGAGACCGAGAACCCTGCTAGACATGGCAGCAGAGCAATGGGAAGGGGAAGAGGAGGAGGGGAAACCCCTACGGCAGTATGCAGCAGACTTAAAAGCCGCCATTTCACACATATGGGGTCTGGTACACGAGCATTTAGAGACTGCTCAAACCGCTCAAAAGCGGCTATATGATCGGGGTTGTCAGTTGAGGACTTTCCAGCCAGGCGATAAGGTACTCCTGCTCCTCCCTACCAACGACAACAAGTTATTGTCCACATGGCAGGGTCCCTTCTCCATAGAAAAACAAGTCACCCCTGTCACGTACAGCGTTCTCCAACCGCTTCACCCAGGGGGAAAACAGATCTATCACATCAACCACTTAAAGAAATGGGTCGAACCCCCTGAGGCCAGGGATAGAGGACAGGCGGCCCTGTTGGTGAACACGCAGAAACCATTAGACATTCCCACAGCACCTACCACCTCACCACAGACTGAGGAAGTCCCGATAGGCAACGTAATTACTCCCACCCAGCGAACTCAGTTAGAAACCACCCTCACTCACTTTCCTGACCTCTTTTCCTCAACTCCTGGGTTGACCTCATTGGTACAGCACGACATTGTGGTCCTAAACAATACCATAGTCAAACAGAAACCTTACCGAATCCCCGAGGCCAGAAGAGAGGCAGTGGAGAGAGAAGTATCCGCTATGCTCCAGGCCAACATAATCGAACCATCCACGAGCAACTGGTGCTCCCCAGTAGTGCTGGTACCAAAACCAGATGGAAGCATACGCTTTTGTATAGATTTCCGCCAAGTAAACAACGTGACCAAGTTCGACTCATACCCAATGCCCCGGGTTGATGAAATGCTAGAAAAATTGGGGAAGGCCACCTATATGACTACCCTTGACTTAACCAAAGGGTATTGGCAGATCCCCCTTTCACCACAAGCAAAAGAAAAGACTGCCTTTTCCACTCCGTCAGGGCTTTACCACTTCTGCGTCCTTCCTTTCAACGACTTTTCAAAGGCTAATGGACCGTCTCTTACAACCCCACAAAGAGTATGCGGCTGCATACTTAGACGATATAGTTGTATTCAGTCATACATGGGAAGACCATTTACGTCATCTGGTTCAGGTGTTCACGACGATCCAAGACGCTGGGCTCAGGATTAATCCAAAAAAATCACTACTGGCCACAGACTCAGTACACTATCTAGGTTATACTGTACAGGGAGGACTTCTAAAACCCCAAATGAGCAAACTAGAGGCAGTAAAAGCTATCCCAACCCCTAAGAATAAAAAAGATGTTAGATCCTTTTTAGGGTTTATAGGATACTACCGACGCTTTATTCCGCACTTTTCCACCCTGGCCAGTCCTCTTACTGATCTCTTGGCCAACAAACAACCCACCCGCATCGCTACCTGGGGACCACAACAAGCAGCCAGCTTTCAGGCCCTCAAAACAGCCATATGTAAGGCACCCATCCTGCAGTGCCCAGACTTCCGACGGACTTTTGTCCTACAGACAGATGCCTCCGGGGTGGGTCTAGGGGCTGTCTTACAACAACCCAATGCGGAGGGTGAACTGGTGCCCCTCCTATATATCAGCAGAAAGCTATTCCCTAGGGAGGTACATTATTCAGCCATCGAGAAAGAATGCCTGGCTATTAAGTGGGCGATAGAAGCCTTGCAGTACTACCTCCTGGGTCGTCCCTTTTTCTTGTTGACGGATCACGCCCCTTTGACCTGGCTGGCACGGAACAAAGACACTAACCAGCGCATCCTCCGATGGTTCATGTCCATGCAACCTTTCTCTTTTCAGACCCTACACATTCCTGGGTCCCGGCAGATCTGCGCGGACTACCTGTCTCGTCATCCTTGTCCTGATTGGCCACCCCGTCCGTTCTTACGGGGGGAGATGTGTGAGGAGGAGCAGGACGGACACCGTGGTGGTACCCTGAAAGGCACTTCCGCCTTGCCGTCATACACGGACCAGGAACAGGCCAGCGCTCTAGTCGCAGGCAAACCGGAAGGGGCGGAGCCATGTCGAAACACGGAAGCGAGGAGGATAAGAGGACCGGGGATGGAACGGACGGTGTGCAGCAGCGAAGGCAGGAAAGCCGAGCACCTGGAGGACGAGGACGAGGAGGAGAACCAACGGAGAAGACGACTGCGGGCAGGCGAGGACGTGGTGGAGAGAACTGAAAGCTGCATCGGACCGGAGGAGGAGGGAGCAGAGAGTCGCGGCGGAGCGGAGGAACCAAAAGCAGAGGGCCGAGGGGAGGAACCGGCGAGGGAAGAGCCACAACAGGAGACCGTATTGTACACCGCGAGTAAACCCGGTGGGCTGACAGGAGGAGGAGAAGACGCCCCGGGTCCAGGCGCCGTGGCCCAAGGAACGGGCCACGGCCACAGGCAAGTGCCATTACAAGGGGCATTCTGGTGGGGTGTTTGGGGAGGCGGGAGGTAGAGAAGTTGATACGGGGAGGCGTGAGGCAGAACACTTGAGAGGCAATGGGTGTTTGTTTGTTTGGACGTCCCTCACACCCCTCACCCCACGGACTGGTGACGGTAGCACACTCCTTAGAAAGGAAGTATAGAGTACTGACCCGGTGCCTGGCACCTTTCTTTCTCTTCCCTTCTGAGGCCCCAAGACCCCGGGATTCCAGGGACCTTCGAGTTCAAGAAAAGACCCTACCATCCTTATCCCGACTGGACCCAACAGGAGGCAGAGAACCAGTGTTCCGAGACCCTATGAACTATACCCTAATATACTGTTGACCTGTACTACCCTTAATACGAATAATAAACCAACCAACCAAGATCATAGAGCGTTGCAGTCTGACTTTTACACCCCTTTGGTCACGAAATCCCTACACAGACCAATCTGGCAAAATTGCATCTTAACTGTGCTTCGATGTCTGCTTTGTGGAGAAGAATGCGTGTTGGACGTCTGTCTTACATTACCATCAGCAGTACCAATGGATATCGATGCTTTGCTTTGTCCGGTAACGACTCATGCAACGTGTTGTCCCCAGCGGCTACCGATTCTGTTGACGGCATTCGTTGAGACTCCACCATTACGATTAGGTGGCGGTGAAGTACGAGATGAAAGCGGCACCACACAGGTACAACCTTCTGTAAACATTGCTGATCTGAACACCGATGTTGGCAATGCATCGCATATATGCACTATTTCTGATTTTTTTGCGTTGGCCCAACTTTCACCTAGTGTTGTAGACGAAATTTTGCTGGTCTAGCTGAGGTAATGTTCTCTCCTAACAACGAGAATAACATTTGAAATAGCGAGCACACAGCATTCCCTGAACTCAGAATTCGGCCTTCAGTTTTGATAAACAGCACTGCTGAAAACATTTGGAACTATCTTTTCCCATGAAAGTGAAAGTATTTTTTCCCAATTTCCAAAATATTTACTTTTTTTGGCACAAGGTACTCTGCTTAAAGTAGAACTATTCTTAGAGAATAGAACTTCTATTCTTACAGACTCTAGAGACAATATTTTGAATCAGGCTCTAGCACATGTACAATCTTGTATCAATATGTGATGAAATGGTCTCAACCTTTTCTTCTGTATTAAGAGCCATTTCATAAATGTCAATTTCGTGATTCATTCAGTCAACATTCTAAATGAACAAAATTGTATCTGAATGATACCACTGCTTGAACGCGTACAGTATAATACTCATTTTCGTGTATCTATACCATTTCAAATGCATTTGATGTATTTTGGGGTGGGCTGGAAAACACATGCATACCTATATGTTTATATATTGCTTAGTATTTAGTAATGATGGACATTATACATGGAGTGGGTGTTGTAAACATATCTAGGACCCTATTTAAATATCCCCGATGTATGCCCTCATGTGGTTATAACAAATCATATCCTTATAAAGGCATAAGAATCATATCCATATTTAGTAATAGCCAATGCAGTCCAAATACGGCAAGGCTACTTCCTTAGACTCCTAGAAAGTACAACGAGTTCTTTAAACAAACCAAACCTCCAGCAACCTGGGAATTTTGTTTTGATTTGTCCTAGAACTCCTGCGAGTCCTGAAAGAACTGCCAGTTCCTAGTGACGGTTCTTATTGACGTCTTATGTCCAACCTTACGTCAAACACGGCACCTTCCAGGTATAAATATACCAGCATTTGCCTTAAGCAACAAACGGTGGTTTGGAGCAGAGCGGCAATCTACTTACCCAAAGCCCAGCTGATGTGAGTGCCGAAGGAAGCCGTCCCTCCCATTTGACGCACTGCGAAAGACGCTGTCTTTTCTCCTACCGAGAAAATCCAGCTCCAGTGTTTCCAGTCACCCTTGCGGGTTACTGGGAGATCGAGTCCTGAGAGCGAGATACAAGACCTCCTTCATTCTAAAACCAAGGTACGGAACTGATTAGATCCTTAAAGAATTCTTGATTCAGATTCTTTGCAAAACTAACTTAACTTAAACTGCAACTCCCTTACTCCTTCCCACGTACTAGGCTTAGGTTAGGTACACTGGGGTAGGCGTATTTAGAAGCACCAGTTGAGTATGTTTAGTCAACTTTTATCATTGTATGTAATTGTATATATTTTATCAGTTTTAAGTATCATATGACTCAGAAACCATATCAATGCTTTTACAGTATTATTTCATAATACTCATTTTACTGTACGCACTTTACTTTATGACAAGTATTGCAATTGTGGCAATTCACTTCTCTTGCATGAGAAAGAGGACTGCTCAATAAATAACACCTTTTATTGAAAACGCCTGTCTCCCTATTTCTCTGCACTCTGGTGAAACTAAGTATGCACGATTGACTGAGTGAAATAGCTATCTATTGTTTTCACACGACTCTGGAGATATACTCCTTATTCTGGAGGGAGCAAAGTTGTCATGTTTATGCGGTTGTCAGAAGCTAATCCCTTCTTGTCTAATCAGGGAAGTTAACTCCTTCCTGTTCATTTGAGAAAGTTTCAAGTGACCTCTGAGCTAGCTGGCATACCTAATTAAGTCTAACATATTCAGTAGAGACCTAGTCGACCTCAGTCCTACGTCTAAACTGCCGTTTATGTTATTCCAATGCGCAGAGCCTATTGGGAATATAGGAACTACACAACAGTATGTAGGCGTTTTCAATGTATTCTAGGTGTTTTTTAGCATAGCACTTGCTCCGATCCTGGTTAGTCAGAGTCAGTTACCACCAGTAGCCGTCACTAAAAAATTAGGGGCACAGGAGGACTTTCTGCTCCTCTGTTGGTTCTTTCTGCACATCTCTTGCTTCTTCATGCACTTTTCTTCATCTTTCTGGACTTCTGTTGCCTCTTTCTGCATTTGTCTTGCTTCTTGCTGCGCTTTTCTTCCTCTTTCTTCACATGTCTTAACTTTGTAGGCATAGTTAGAAATTCGCATTTAAAACACCATTGAAATTTACTGATAAAACTATAGGTTTCAGGCATGTTATAGTTAGAAATTAGCACTTAAAAAACTATTGAAATTCACTGAAAAAAACATATGTTTCAGGCACGTTATAGCTAGAAATTAGCATTTAAAAAACCTTAGAAATTCACTGAAAAAATATAGGTTTCAGGGACGTTATAGTTAGTTGGACATTTCACTCGTACAAAACCAAAGAAATTCCCCCGTTATAGTTAGTTCAGCTAACTATAACTCGCGCCCCCAATGCACTGCTGAAGAAGTCGCATATTACATCATTCATGACATGGTCAGTGACATCACTGATGACATCTCAAAAGACATCACTGATGACATCATCCAGTGACTGTGTGTTTCTGTAAAGTTTAAATATGTTTTATATATATGCCATTGTGCATTGAAGATGAGTGGGTGTATAAGTGTCAGGATGTACCTAGGTACAACGGGGTTGTACCGAGGTACAACGGGGCCTCACTCGCGGCTCAGGCTGCGATGCAATATATCCACACAAGAGTTGCCTGGAATGAGGAAGCCCACATAGACGCTACATATAAGCCACTTCTTTATTGGGGGAATGGCATGCAATCACAGCAGGAATACCTCGCTCCTAAAATGTGGTCCTGTGGTTTTGCCCAAAGCGTTTCATGCAGGGTAGCACTTCGTAAGGGGCAGCCAGGCTTTAAACAGAGTTCTGGTCATAGCAGTCTATAAAAACAGCCTTCATTACACTTCTCCTGCCCAGGTGGGCGTGGCCACACCGTGGTCTTCTGGATCTTGTGGTGCTTTACTTTGTTTCTCCAGTGAGTAGCTGTCTCCGGGCTCAAACGTAAAGTGACAGTATTCCCCAAGTGGGTGGCGAAAGTCAAAACATGCAGCTTGTCATGCTCATAGTGTTACTCCATCGGGCGCATCTGTCCTTGAGTTGAAGCATCGATTGGTGCCTCAACAGGGGTGTACCGAGGTACAACGGTGCCTCACACGCGGCTCAGGCTGCACCGCAATATATCCACACAAGGGATGCCTGGAATGAGGAAGCTCACACAGACGCTACTTAATAGCTACTTCTTTAATGGGGGAACGGCACTGTGGAACGGAGGCTGCACCTACCTCTTTACAGCGGTGTCCGAGCGTGGGAATCCTGTCCCCCACGCTCGGTCGGTTAACGTCCCGGTCACCCAGGACACCCTCTCTTTCTCGTCCCCTGCAGGTGCCGACCCCTGAACGCCGAGAACCGGAAACACTCGCCAGCGATCCCGGAAGCGGAAACAGGACGACCTCTATCAACCCGGAAGTACCCGCCCCTGACCCCGGAAGTGGTCGGGCTGTCAACCAGCCGGAAGATAGAAAAAGCCCAGAGGAGAAAGGAAAGGCGTTCGGAGCAACCGACTCGTGGCAGGAGGCAGCGGAGAGCGACGGACCCCCGACAGAGAGCGGCGCAGCACGGCTAGACCGGAGCGAGGAAGAGGACGAGGACGTCTGGACGGAGGACTGGTGGCGTCCTCAGGAGGAGGCTGGAGAGCGGCCGCAACTCGGACAAGAGTTGCGGCGGGGCACGTGAGTACACGTCACCCTTTCTCAGTGCCCCTGTACATAGAGTTGTATATATAGAGTGTAAATATCGCAGGATTCACGAGCACCGAGACACTGTATATTAATTCCCCTTTTTTCACGCACACTGTATAGAGCCCGATCACTGCCCAGCACCTGGCACCTCTCTTCCTTCCCATCTCTTCCTTGCCTCTTCCAACCCCCTTACCGTCCCTCCCTCACCGTCCTCTTTCATACCCTCTCACGCCCGGGTGTAGGTGGAAGCATTCCGACTGTGTTGCTCGGACTAAAGCCCTTACGCTTCTCTCCCTTTCTTCAAGCCTCCGTGGAGCCCCAGTACCATACCGAGGAGACTACTGGTGAAAGCGGGAAGCAGCACTTGATCCAGAATCCACCTCACCGAGCCGGGTCATCAGCCAAGTCCACCATCCCTATCTGCATTGTGACTTTGTATTTCCATTCATCTGTTGAATAAATACCACAGACATAGCTCACTATATTCGGCCTCCCCGCCTGTTATTCCGGTCCGCACGTTCCCCAAGTCCACAATTGGTGTCAGAAGTGGGATATCCCGGAGGCATGGAGGCCGCAGTCAAACAACTGGTGGAATGCCAGGAGCAACTGGGGAAGATGATGGAGAGATTCCTCAAGACGGCTGAAGACGATCGCGGTCAGCTGCACGACGTGCGAAGGGCCAGGGTACCGCGCAGGTCCAAGCCCTTGAGAAGCTCACAACTGTTATGGGGCAACAAAGACCCGTCACCTCCCTGCCCTCAGTCGTATTACAGAAGTACGTACCCGGAGAAGACCCCGATTACTTCTTCACGAACTTCGAGCGCCTAGCTCAAGCGGCTGCCTGGCCCGAAGACCGGTGGGGCCACTACTTAGGACCCCTATTGACCGGAGAACTGCAGGCCGCCTACCAGCAAGCCAACATCCAGGGACAAACACCGTACGCCGACATCAAGACCTGCATCCTGGAACGACTGGGGATTGATGACGAGGCATACAGGGTTCGGCTACGGCAAGCAAAGGAAGGACCCCAAGAAACTCCTAGGGCTCTAGCCTTCCGTATTCAAGATCTGGCCAATCGGTGGTTAAAACCGGCTACAGCCACCAAGGAAGACATTCTGTCCAAAATATATCTAGAGCAATATCTGGCTTCCCTGCACCCTGCCACCCAGAAGTGGGTACGCCAACATGCGCGTCTAACGCTCGACAGTGCTGTAGAAATAGCCAGCGCCTATAGCAGAGCCCAGGAATCCCAGCGACCCAAGGAGGAACATCATCCCCGTATACCTCCGGGGACCCATGCTCGGCTCCCACGACCCCCTCCGGTGGTCAGGAAACCCGAGCCCGCTCCCCTTATGCCTTACCCTGTCCTGCCTCGCCCCCACCCACCTGGACCCCAATGTTATCATTGTGGGGGGTACGGACATATTGCTCGCGTCTGTCCGCAAAAGGAGGAGCCCATGGAGATAGGGATGGCGAGAAACTATGTGTGCCTCACCGCTGAAAACACTCCTCCCCCGTTTCGATACCCAGTGCGGATTGAAGGACACAGAATGATGGCACTGGCCGACACTGGATGCAGACAAAGTGTCCTAAGACCCCAAGAACTACCTCACCCTGTCGGTCCGGTCACAGGTACCGTGGCTATCAAATGTGTCCATGGCGACACCAAGCACTATCCGACCACACAGGTCCATGTCCAACACCCCACGGATATGGGTAGTCTACTGACAGTGGGCCTCATACCCACTCTCCCCGAACAAGCGATATTGGGGAGTGACTATAGTGGACTACCCCATCTCCTTCAAGACACCACCGAGTCTCTGAAGAAGTGGTGGGCCGATGCCCCGTTTTCCCGTGAACCCCCTCCGGGGCATCCAGCGGTCAAACCATCCAAGACCAAAAGACAGAAAAGGAACGAAAGAAAAGACTTTGCTATGGCCTTTCCTGCCCAAGTCGATATCCATCTGTGGGAAACCAACAGGGAGTTCCGCGCCACGCAACAGGAAGACCCGGTGTTGCAGGAGGCTTGGGCCCGTGCTCTGGATGCTGAGGATCCCCTACATGTAGGTCCTTATTTTTTCGGAAAAACGGACTCCTTTACAGAAAGGGAGGACCCCAACAGCCTACCCAGCTGGTCATCCCCGGGTTGTTTCGGGAGAAAGTACTGTTCCTAGCCCACAGCCATTTACTGGGAGGTCATTTCAGTGATGAAGAAACCGGACACACGATCCTAGATAAGTTTTATTGGCCAGGGGTACACGGACAAATCAAACGGTATTGTCGAGAATGCCCAGTCTGCCAACGGAACAGTCGATACCGTCCTCCCCGGGTTCCTCTCCAGCCCCTTCCCATCATCGATGTCCCTTTCACAAGAGTGGGCATGGACATTATAGGACCCTTGCTTCCCTCGAGATCTGGATGTAGATATGCTCTTGTACTGGTGGACTATGCCACCCGCTTCCCTGAAGCAGTACCCTTACGCCAACCCACCACTCAAAACATAGCCAAGGCCCTCATATCCATATTCTCGAGAGTAGGTTTTCCCCGCGAGATATTAACTGACCAGGGGACACCCTTTGTATCCTCCCTTATGCGCCAGGTATGCTCCCACCTAGGCATCAAACAAATACGAACAGCTGCCTACCACCCCCAGACAGATGGGTTGGTAGAGCGATACAATGCTACACTCAAAACGACCCTTAAGAAACTTTTAGGCCTCGAAAGTAAAAGATGGGAGGAGATGCTTCCCCTGGCGCTGTTTGCCATCAGGTGTAAGCCTCAAAGCAGCACAGGTTATTCACCGTACGAGTTGTTGTATGGGCGAGCCCCACGGACACTCTTAGATATGGCTAAGGAAGCCTGGGAAGCCGAACCAGACAGAACCCGACCCCTACCCGAATATGTGGACAACCTAAAGACCCACTTGGAACAGATAAGGGTCATTGTGAGGCAGAATCTGATAGCCGCTCAAGACACCCAAAAACACCAATACGATAAGGGAACCAAAGCCCGGAAATTCAATCCTGGTGATCTGGTATTATTACTATTGCCTTCTTCCGACCACAAGTTACTGGGACAGTGGCAGGGCCCCTTCCCTGTACTACGAGCCGTGACACCTGTTACCTATGAAGTGGAAACAGAACCCACCCGAGGTATCACGCAGATCTATCACGTGAACCTCTTGAAGAAGTGGGAGGGAGCCCGTCCTGTCATGTCCAATGCAATAGCCCCCCCCTTTGAAGGATGCATTGACGCTGACCTCCCAGAACCCAACGGACAGGATCTCAGGCGAGCCCTATCCTCGGTACAAACAGTATTCTCCTCCCTTCCAGGACACTCCACCGTGGTTGAACAAGCCATCAATACCGAACCAGGAAAAACCGTAAGACAAAGGCCCTACCGCATCCCCGAAGCTCGTAGAGCCATCATCAAAGAGGAGACCAATCAAATGCTGAAAATGGGCATCATAGAACCCTCCAACAGCAGCTGGAATTCCCCGATTGTTCTAGTACCCAAGCCAGATGGCTCCACCAGATTTTGTATAGACTTTAGAGAAGTAAACAAAATATCGGCCTTCGACACCTACCCCTTGCCCCGCGTAGATGAAATGGTGGAGCGCATAGGCAAAGCCAAGTACATAAGCACCCTTGACCTCTGCAAGGGCTACTGGCAGATCCCTCTTAAAGAAACAGACAAACCCAAGACTGCCTTTTCCACCCCTGAGGGTTTATTTCAGTTCAAGGTGATGCCCTTTGGGCTTCACGGTGCCCCGGCTACCTTTCAAAGAGCCATGAACTTGGTACTACAGCCACACGTGAGGTACGCCGGGGCATACCTGGACGACATCGTCATTTACAGTGACAGTTGGGAGCAGCACTTACATCATTTACGAGCCGTAGTGACCTCTTTAGGGAACAATGGTTTTACCATCAACCCCTCCAAGACCACCCTAGCAGCCCAGAGTGTGAAATACCTCGGATACCCGTTGGGGGAAGGACTCATACGGCCTCAGAACAATAAGATCAAGGCCATTCAGACCATCCCCTTCCCTCAAACACGGAAGGAACTTCGTGCCTTTCTTGGATTACTGGGGTACTATCGGAGGTTTATCCCGAATTTCTCACAAACCGCAGCCCCATTGACTGATTTGTTGAAGAAAACCACAAAAACTGAAGAAGCGCTCAGACATCCCTCAACCGTGGTAGTACACTCCTTTGAGCAACTGAAACAGTCCCTGGTTTCGGAACCAGTGTTAGTCAGCCCGGACTATACACAAACATTCATATTGCAGACCGATGCCTCTGATCAAGGCTTGGGGGCTGTGCTCTCACAAAAGGACTCGACAGGGGTCGAACAGCCAATCCTATACCTCAGCAGAAAACTCTTTCCCCGAGAAGTCAATTATGCAGTGGTAGAGAAAGAGGCCCTTGCCATTAAGTGGGCAGTAGAAAGCCTTAGGTACTACCTCGAGGGGCGTGAATTTATACTATACACCGATCATGCCCCTCTGGAATGGATGGCCCGCAATAGGGGCCACAATGACCGAGTCCTTCGGTGGTTTCTCTCCCTACAACTCTTCAGGTTTAGAACCTTACACAGGAAAGGACTACAACAGGGCAACGCTGATTATCTGTCCCGGTATCCACCTCCCAACCCCCCTACAAGAAAGACAGCTAGGGAAAGGGGATGTGGAACGGAGGCTGCACCTACCTCTTTACAGCGGTGTCCGAGCGTGGGAATCCTGTCCCCCACGCTCGGTCGGTTAACGTCCCGGTCACCCAGGACACCCTCTCTTTCTCGTCCCCTGCAGGTGCCGACCCCTGAACGCGGAGAACCGGAAACACTCGCCAGCGATCCCGGAAGCAGAAACAGGACGACCTCTATCAACCCGGAAGTACCCGCCCCTGACCCCGGAAGTGGTTGGGCTGTCAACCAGCCGGAAGATAGAAAAAGCCCCGAGGAGAAAGGAAAGGCGTTCGGAGCAACCGACTCATGGCAGGAGGCAGCGGAGAGCGACGGACCCCCGACAGAGAGCGGCGCAGCACTGCTAGACCGGAGCGAGAAAGAGGACGAGGACGTCTGGACGGAGGACTGGTGGCGTCCTCAGGAGGAGGCTGGAGAGCGGCCGCAACTCGGACGAGAGTTGCGGCGGGGCACGTGAGTACACGTCACCCTTTCTCAGTGCCCCTGTACATAGAGTTGTATATATAGAGTGTAAATATCATAGGATTCACGAGCACCGAGACACTGTATATTAATTCCCCTTTTTTCACGCACACTGTATAGAGCCCGATCACTGCCCAGCACCTGGCACCTCTCTTCCTTCCCATCTCTTCCTTGCCTCTTCCAACCCCCTTACCGTCCCTCCCTCACCGTCCTCTTTCATACCCTCTCACGCCCGGGTGTAGGTGGAAGCATTCCGACTGTGTTGCTCGGACTAAAGCCCTTACGCTTCTCTCCCTTTCTTCAAGCCTCCCTGGAGCCCCACTACCATACCGAGGAGACTACTGGTGAAAGCGGGAAGCAGCACTTGATCCAGAATCCACCTCACCGAGCCGGGTCATCAGCCAAGTCCACCATCCCTATCTGCATTGTGACTTTGTATTTCCATTCATCTGTTGAATAAATACCACAGACATAGCTCACTATATTCGGCCTCCCCGCCTGTTATTCCGGTCCGCACGTTCCCCAAGTCCACAGCACACAATCACAGCAGGTATACCTGCCTCCTAAAATGTGGTCCCGTGGTTTTGCCCAACGCGTTTCATGCAGGGTAGAACTTCATCAGGGGCAGCCAGGCTCCGGCACGGCAGTCTATAAAAACAGCCTTCATTACACTTCTCCTGCCCAGGTAGGCGTGGCCACACCGTGGTCTTTGTTTCTCTAGTGAGTAGCCGTCTCCGGGCTCAAAGGTAGAGTGACAGTATTCCCCAAGTGGGTGGCGAAGGTCAAAACATGCCGCTTGTCATGCTCATAGTGTTACTCCATCGGGCGCATCTGTCCTTGAGTTGAAGCCTCGATTGGTGCCTCAACAGGGGTGTACCGAGGTACAACGGGGCCTCACACGCGGCTCAGGCTGCACTGCAATATATCCACACAAGGGATGCCTGGAATGAGGAAGCCCACACAGACGCTGCGTAATAGCCTCTTCTTTAATGGGGGTATGGCACGCAATCACAGCAGGAATGCCTCGCTCCTAAAATGCGGTCTTGTGGTTTTGCCCAACGAGTTTCATGCAGGATAGCACTTCGTCAGGGGCAGCCACGCTTTAAACAAAGTTCTGGTCACAGCAGTCTATAAAAACACCCTTCATTACACTTCTCCCGCCTAGGTGGGCGTGGCCACACCATGGCCTTCTGGATCTTGTGGTGCTTTACTTTGTTTCTCCAGTGAGTAGCCTCTCCAGGCTCAAACGTAAAGTGACAGCATTCACCAAGTGTGTGGAGAAGGTCAAACATGCTGCTTGTCATGCTCGTAGTGTTATTCCATCAGGCGTATCTGTCCTTGAGTTGAAGCGTCAGTTGGCGCCTCAACAGGGCCATACTGCGGTACAACGAAGCTTCACTCGCGGCTCAAGCTGCGCCGCAACATATCCACGCAAGAGTTGCCTGGAATGAGGAAGCTCACAAATACGCTACTTAATAGCCACTTCTTTAATGGGGGAACAGCACGCAATCATAGCAGGAATACCTTGCTCCTAAAATGTGGTCCCGTGGTTTTGATCAACGCGTTTCATGTAGGATAGCACTTCGTCAGGGGCAGCCACGCTTTGAACAGAGTTCCGGTCACGGCAGTCTATAAAAACACCCTTCATTACACTTCTCCCGCTCAAGTGGGCGTGGCCACAACGTGGCCTTCTGGATCTTGTGATGCTTTACTTTGTTTCTCCAGTGAGTAGCCGTCTCCAGGCTCAAACGTAAAGTGACAGTATTCCCCAAGTGGGTGGCGAAGGTCAAAACATGCAGCTTATCATGCTTGTTGTGTTACTCCATCGGGCGCATCTGTCCTTGAGTTGAAGTGTCAATTGACGCCTCAACAGGGCTGCACCGAGGTACAACAGGGCTTCACTCGCTGCTCAGGCAGTTGGCAAGGAGGGAGCTGATGTATAAGGTGCAATAAAGACCTTCTTTAACCTAAATCCCTTGAGGTACGTCTCATTTGGACTGTGCTAGACACCACAATTTGGCAATGAGGATGGGGTGCCTTAAGGCAGGCTAACTGAGCCTCAACATGACAAGCTGCTATTTATCTGTATATGCCATGAAGAAACTACTGGCTTCATAGCAGCTCAGTCTGAGGTAACTATTAGACCTTGGAGGAGAGAGATATCACTCTCTTGGTTGGAGAAACTATCTCAACAGCCCCAGTGAGGTGCTGTGGCATTTTTCTGCTTTGTGCTGCCTCGTGAGGAGCCGAAGAAAGCATCTGTGCTCCGCAGCGTCAGGTGGGAGTCGGTGTGCCCCATCAGCTGTTGAAATAGAGGTGGTGATTGAAAATAACCTCCACTCTTTCAGTCTGGGCATGTGTATGATGACACATGGCAGCCATATTTGCTGTGTGGAAGGATAAGCTCTAGCTCCTTCAGAAGCAAGCAAGGTGGCCATATTTGTGAGTTGGGGTCACTAGAATTGGTTTATATGTAAACACGAGGTCAAGTCACAGAAGTTGCAATGGAGATCATGGGTTTTGAGAGAAACGAGCTAACTGAAAAAGCAATGTGGAAAGTTTGCTCTGCATGTTCGGTGACAGACAACCCAAGTGTTTTACTAGTGAACAAGGTACTTATCGCTGAGTATACAAGAGAGCTTGGAGATCTCCTTATTTCAGTGGCATTCACACAAATGTTAATGAATTGAATACAAGTAAGGAACATTTTGCCGAAAATAACAGTTTGCTTGTGACATCACAGATAAAAGCCTATCCTGGTCGGTGATAGGCTCACCTTCTAAAGTACATTTGTTCAGTTCTAAAGTACATTTGTTAACTGTGTAGGCGCATCCTTACAGTACAATTGTTAACTTGTAGACATTCTAAGAGTACTACAGTTTGAATAGGTGTGGAGCAATTTGGAGAGATTTAAAGGAATATAGTTATATGCTGGGATGATATCATATAACCTAGATGTGAGAAAATGGTAACTTTACCTCAGTTCTTCTTATGCACGGCAGACATGGAAAAAAGATTTAGGAACTGCCCAAAGGTGTGTGGTACAAATTTAAGTGCAGAATGCAAGTATTCCTTGTTATTACATTGTCTAGGGGGGAGAGACAGGACATTTTTGAAAATCTTCCAGACTTAAGTGCTACAGATCTAAGGGCCTGATTACGATGTCTGGCATGGTTGCGCCGGCTTTCTTCAGACACAGCTGCTCCAAAGCTGACCAAGGACCACCCGCTTTATTATGAGTTGCACAACTCATCTTAGGCGGACAGTCCTTCTCCTTTCCCATGGGGGTGCCTGGCAAACAGGCACCACAATGGGAACGACAAAAAAGTTCCATCACTGCATGGATGGTGACGTCCATGCCGTGCTGGAACTTGGGGAAGACAGACATGGGCGGCACATGTTGTGCCCCCTTGATGTATCCCAATGGCAGTGGGGCATGAGCGACCTGTAGGGCCCCCTTTGTTCCTCTACCACCAGCCCTCTCATGGCGGGGCTCCAGCCATGAGTAGGCTAGCAGTGGCGGAACTCATAATATGCAGAGCGGGACTGCACCAGTCACGCTCAGCATGTTACATAATAGAACAGCTCTGCCATCGCCAGGGAATGAAGTTTGCTTGGCGCAGTCAGGTGTCCTCTGCAGCAACAACTTTTGAAGTTGTAATGCGGCAGACAGACCCTCGCCATCGCAAGTCTGACAGTATTACAACCGCAAGACTCGTAATCAGGCCCTAAGATCTTTGAATGAGCATGAAATATGCATACTTAAACTGGTGAGACAGTATCTACCAGGGGTTAGTACAAATATGGAATTTTTTTATTTTGTGTTTAGGGAACAGAACAGAGAGCAATAAGCAGAGGATTTTGCAACAGGACTTCGCAAGTTGGCTGCTACTTGCAAATCTGAGGGAGCTAATCAAGAAAGGATAAGGGATCAGTTTGTATTGAAATGCTATAATGATAAAATAAGAGAAGAACTCTGGTTGAAAGGTGAGCCACGTCTGGAATAAATAATTGGAATTGCAAAACAGGTAGTAGTGTGTAGATGAGTTAAGTAATAGAAAGAATAAGATAAGGGTACAGCATGGAGAAGTGGATGAGTTACTACATCAAGTTAAACAGAAAACCATGACTATATCAGATAGTAAGAGGATGCAGGAGTTTAAAGGCACATGTTTTAGATGTGGAACAACAGGACACAATTCCAATGCGAGAATCTGCCCTGAGGAGAAAACTACATTAAGTTGTGGCAAGAAGGGTCTTTTCTCTAAGTGTTGTAGGAGCAAAGAGGAGAAAGAGATTTTACAGGAAGTAAAGGAAATAGTTTTACAGGTGGGGGACACAAAAGTGAACATCCAACAGATAATGTGTTAGTTAAAGGCATTATGTTAAAAATGAGGTTTGATTCTTGCTCACATGTCACACAGATTTCAATAAGCACATTTACTTGTATTTTAAAGATAGAGTAAAATTATGCAAAACGGATATATCTCCAGATGGCTATTGAAATGTGGGGATTTTTCATGGCTTGTATTGAATGTGGGAGGAAGATGTTTGCTGGAAAAAGTGTATTTTTCAAAAAAGGAAGCTGTAATTTTAGGTTGGCCACATGATAGAGTATGACTTTGAGTCCCAATGCTGAAACACACATTCAGGTGAAGGAAATAAGTGACAACAGTAGAAGTTCAGAAAAGTTTTGAGGAGGTGTTTCGTAATGAGTTGGGATGCCTTAAGGGGTACAAACATCACATCAAAATGAGAGTTGGGGTACAACCATTAACTGCCAAAGTAGGAAGGATACCACATCATTTACAAGAAGGACTACAACAGAATAGAAAGGGTGGTCAAATCAAAGATAATTGAATCGGTGGAAGCAACAGAATGGTTGGCTTCAATAGTTGTGGCTAAGAAAGCGAATTGAGAAATGTGTTTATGTTTTGATCTGATAGCACTAAACAGAGATCGTTATAGTGGGCATATTTATGCTTCCTAATATTGATGAAATTATATCAACCCTAGCGGGAACTAGTTTTTTCACAACGTTAGATCGAGCATTGGCTTACCACTAAGTTGAACTAGATAAGGAGTCACAAAATGTTACTGTATTTATTACATCCATGGGATCATATACGTTTCTAAGAATGCCTTTCAGCTTGATTTCGGCATCCTCTGTAGTTCAATGAATTATGAAAACACTATTAGAGGGTGTCTCAAGGGTGAAATGCTATTAAGATGATCTGCAAATTTTTGGTAGTACAAAAGAAGAACATGACTTTAGACTGAAATATGTGTTGAAAAACTGTGGGCAGCTGGATTAACGCTGAGGAAAGAAAAGTAAATGTTGGGTGAGACAGGTGAATTTTTTTACATCATCATATCTCAGTATAAGCTGTGTCTCCCAAGAAAGAATTGGTTCAAACAATGAAAAACTCAAGAATGCATGCAACAAGGAAGAACTAATGTCTTTGCCAGGTATGGTTGAGTATTATTTCAAATTCATACCTTCTTATGCTGATACCTTGCATATGAGAAGGTTACTGGTGAAGAATCGTGCATTTGTTTTGGGATGACTATTGTCAGAGGCAGTTTCAGTCTGTGAAAAGTTATCTGAAGGATGCTCCATGTTTACAACTGTTCATACCTGGAAATGAAATGATAATTGTAACAGATGCTAGTGCCAAGGGGGTTGGAGCTGTCTTAATCCAGAAGAGGGGTGGCTTAGAACAATTGATTGGTGTGCCTCTAGGTGTCTTAAGGGATCTGAATTAAATCACTCAGTCAGTGAGAAGGAAGTACTGGCAATTTTTTGCACTTCAGGTAAATTCAAGCATATGATTTGGGGTTTCAAATTTAAGGTATTGTCAGATCACTTACCTCTGAAATATCTTTTTTTTTAAACGGTTTGGACGCCATTTCTTCACGTATAAGATGGAGGGTTATTTCATTACAGGAGTATGATTTTGTAGTGAAATGCATACCTGGAGTTAACAACTGGTCAGCAGATTGTTCATCCTGTTTGGTGGATGTGATAGAGGAAAGTTTGGATTCACTGATGGATGATGAAGTGAACGTATGTGAAATAACTTTGGATAATTTACAAGAAGAAGAATGGAAGGATAAAGTTGTAACAAATCAGCAGATTTCGAGTGTGATTGAATCCATGGTGTCTGGGAAAGGTAAGTCTCTAGATAAGCCTTGGTCTTTAATTCTGAATGAGTTTTCAGTGGTAGATGGAGTACTTATTTGAGGAACAAAACTTGTGCCACCAGTTAGTTTACGTAAGAGATTTGTGGATTTTGCACATGAAGGGCACATGGGAATAGTCAAGCCCAAGGAAAGACTAAGATTACATTTTTGGTGGCCAGGGATGGATAAATAAGTGTTACGATTTTAAATTAGTATGCAAATGCCAATGGTATGTAGGGAGATCCCAAAGTTTCCTTGGAATGAGATTCCAATTGACATAATGGGACCTTTGCATGGTGAACATCACACTCCATTTCTTATTGTAGGTTTGTATCTCTACTCTAGCTGGATAAAGGTTTCTTGTGTTCGGGATATTACATCTTCCAGTGTGAATAGATTTCTAGATGAAATTGTCAAGAAGGAAAGATATCCTAATTCAAAGGTATCGAACAAATGCCCGCTATTTTGTTAAGAAGAAATAGAAGATTATTTAATAATCTGTGGGATTATCCACAAAAAGAGCTCTGCGTACCACCCAAAAACAAAAAGTGCCATTGGAAAGGTCAATGGAATGATTTTATTACTTTGTTTATTATGTACTGGATCAACTGATTCTAATCAAATCATATGGTCAACAACATTTTAAAAGAAAGTATACAGATGGCAAGAGCTAACAATATGGTTTGGAGGTTAGTCTTACAGGACAGAATAACTGCCTATTGCATGCCACTATGGGTAAAACGCCTTTTGAACTATTTACAGGAAGGTCTGCAAGTTCAAAATTCAAAATTGTGTCCAGGATGAATGTTGTGGGACATAGGTATAAAAAATAAGCATAATGGTGAGTGGAGAGTAAAAGAGCTATGATTACAGGGGTACAGGAAAAAACCTTATATTAAAAAAAATGTGTGGTAGACAACAAAGTTGCTATAGGGGATGTTGTAAAAATTAAAGCTCTGTTAGAATGTCAACGGAGGTCCCAGTTTTGGGGAGAAAGAAAGAGGTGAAGCTGTCCAGAAATTCCAGTAAGGCAGATGATGGCAAGATCTGCAACAAGAGTCATGTTCCAGCTAGTCCAAATTCATAATACTGCCAAGTATCCACAAAAAATACCTAGCAGGCAAAAAAGAATTTGTTCCTTCATAATTATAAGATAAGTCTACAAAGAAATACACGGGGGCATATTTACAAGTCCCTTGCGCCACTTTTGCGTCATTTTCCCTATGTTAAAATCTATGCAAAAGTGGTGCAAGGGGCTCATAAATCCGCCCACTGTATTGAACCTCATTCATGGGGAGGGAACTGGGCAGATCAAGATTAGTTTGCCTTGAGAGTTTGTGAATTCTCCCAAACTCCTTTATGACCCTTTACCACCCTGGAAATGGGAAAGGATTCGTTCAAGAAAAAATCTAGAGTAAATACCCTTCAAGGATTTGAAGTGAAACACAGTATCCCCAAACTTAATAGTGCAGTGGAAGGCACTTCTGCCTACCGAAAAATATTTCCCCTGGGAATAAAAAACAGGAAAAGAAAAAAAAAATTAAACGGCGGTTTAGGCTTTCACCATTATGGAATTGTACTGTGTGTACAATTCGGCATTATGGCAGTAACAATGTCCAAAAATGCCACAGCATGGCCAGTAGGATGCCTGGAAACCAGCGACTTGTGCAGCTTTCCAGGTGTACTATTGCCAGTGTTTGCAAATTCCCAAAAGTAGCAAAAGGCACCAATTTATAGGAGTCCATGGACGACAGAGCATTTAAAAAAGAAATTGTGAATCTGACAAACCATCTCAGCACTTCTATGACAAATTCCTAGAGTTCACTGCCTTAATATATCTGGGAACAGTTTTTCTTTAATGAAAACGCTGAAACGGCAATGTTTCCTGTGGGACACTTGCTGGCAACTATAACTTAATGTTGCAATGACAATTGTGATTCAGTGATTTGGGGTGATAGTCGCTGTTTTCCCTACTTGGGAAAGCAACAACATCACTTAAGCAAGTGGATGTGACAACTTGCATCAGGAAGCTAACAGGGTCACTTGGAGTTACAACTGTCACAAGCAGTATTTGTGCCTGTTTCAGCACTATTACAGTTAGGAGTGGAGGACAAACTAAAACAGATCTTCGTGTGACAGAAAGGACCTTAAAAGAGACCTTCAAAAAATGCATGTGAAATTACAAAACTCACAAAAGTTGCAAAATTGTGGGGATGTCTCAAGAGGGGTAAAAGGGCAAAGGGTTTTTCAAAAACTCTGCACCACATACTCTAAGAGAACCATAGGTAATAGGTGCATATTATTTGTTCCTACAAGGGACCTTGCCAAAAGCCCATGGGCGAACAACACTGGATGAATGAGCAATAACTTCCAAAAGCACAAAGTATTAACTATCCACCCTGCTCCTCACTTTTCTGAGCCCCACATTTTAGAAACAAGATGCAGCACTACAGATGTTCATTTTAACTTTGCTGCTTGTGGTGCTATGACAACAAATTATATAATCACGTTCAACACTATGTCTATTGGGCAGTTTAGGAATATTTAAACGTTTCTTTATAAAATTATATGAAAGTGGACCTATTAGTTATGAGGCTGCCTCTTTATCTTAATCTATGAAATATTACACCTAATAGTGTTGGTTGGATTCCATCCAAATAAACAAAAATGTAACTGGTACTTGAGTTCATGATGCTGTAACAGTGGCAGAGAATACAAATGAGGTAGACTTATAAGGTATTTTAAATGGGGAAATACATTATCTCTATGGTTTAGTGGGAGAAATGTCATATGGAAAATACATCCAGGACCCCAAATGTGACTCAGCATGTCCAAAATATTTAGTACAGAAGCACACTGGAACAAAGTCCCACATGTAAAAGATTAACCTATCACCAACCATACATACGATTTCTGACGTCCAGAAAGGTGGCTCATTGACTATTGGTGAAAGCAAGAAGTAAGCATGTATTTACAAGTGCAAATAACAACATAGGAAAACGTGTAGTTATTTTGGGTTGCTGCGTATCAGCAAGGAAAGCGAGTGAGTGAATGAATTGGTGCAATTGTGTAGCACTCCAGTAAGTCAAGGCCCTCTCATTAGCTGTTTAATAAAAAAACTGTAATTTTCTTCTCCTAAAAGTCTACACTTGAAAACCAAACCTTTTAGGTCGCAGCCTTTCAGACAGTGCAGTTGTCTGGTTTGATAAATACATCTTTAGGACTTTTAGAAAGCTGAGCTACGAATGCATTCTGCCTGTTTATTACGATTGCCTTTGTGGTTTGTAACTCCCATTTTCCGGCTTTCTATTTGCTAACTTTATTTGATTTAGGCTCTCCAGGTTCAGTCCGTCCCTCCGTTGCTGAAATTGTGTTTAATGTATTCTTCCACAAACTGGCTTTCTGTAAACAGGTCTGAAAATCTTTTTCCTATGTCATCACATTTGCTGCACATTCAAAGACCAAGGTCAAATGTCAGGTGCTGTCTTCCGAGGGCACGTATATACTTTTCTATCTCTGACTTTAAAGTGAGAGGATTTATGTGAGCATGTCAGAATATATCAGAATTAGGAACACAAATGAAGCACATTTTGTGTTATTTTTGAAGTGTGTTGGTAACAAATACTTTAATATGATAAAGAAAAATCATTAGCAAAGTAAAGTAACTGAGCTTATAAAGCGCCTGTTACACTAGCCAGTGTGTCCCCGCGCTGTACCGCTGAGGAGCTCATCCTGGCCTGTTCCTGTGAGGGGCCCACCCCTGGGCACCCCAAGGTGAAGCCAGGCATCCTTAGCGATTAGGGCCGGTGTGGAGATTAAGCAAGCTATTGCCCAGAGTTGCAGAGTGGGACCCATGATTAGAGTAGGCACCATGGCGAGAATTATCGGGTCCCCTGCCGCAAGGGGCATTGAACCCTGGTCCCGGGCCAGATCTCTGCATCAGGGTCTGCCGCTCTAACCAGTGAGCCACACTTCTCCCCAGTGAGCCACTAGGTGATGCAGTTTCGAAACATTTTTATCTGTGCACTGTACAGTTTTATTAGTAAAACTGTAAGTCTGGGCAAATGTAAGGCTCATTTCAATTGAAAATGTGTTGTATATAGTGGCAGCATGCTACCACACCATGAATACTTCACTCTATGCCACTCCCCTCTACTCTGTACCCAGGGCCGGACTGGGAACCAAATCCGGCCTCGGCAAAGTGCTCGTCTGCCCCCCCATCCTGAGGGGCTGGGGGTGCCGCCGAGCTCTTTGCCAGTGCCGGTTTTTGGCCGATTTTGTTGCAGGGCCGATTTTGCAGCGGCCCTGTAACAAAAACGGCCCCCAGGGTCCTAAAACCGGCCCCACCCGTGCAGCGCACCGGGGGATTGCCCGGTGCCCGCTAAGGCCAGTCCAGCCCTGTCTGTACCACTCCACACCACTGCACTCCACACAGCACCACCTCACTACGTCTCTCTACAATACCCTGTACCACTGTACTATATGCTAATGCACTCTTTGCCATTCTACTCTCAACCACCGTACTCTTCTACACTGCCCTCTACACCACCTCAGACTTGGCCACACCAATCTACTCAGCACAATTCCCCTCTATGCCACTCACTCTATGCAAATACACTCTATGCCAATGCACATTAGTCAGAAACATTCACCTCTGTGGCCCTGCACTTTATGCCAATCCACTGTATGCCACTGTAATCTACTCTGGACCACTGCACTCTATACCACTGCACTCTACATCACTTTACTCCATGCCATTACACTCTATGCCACTCCATGCAATTGCCCTCTACCCTGCACCACTCCAATCTACGCCACTTAACTCTAGTCTAAAACAATCTACTCTATACCACTGCAAGCTATGACACTCTATTCCATTGCACTCTGCAACACTACTCAACCACTGCACTCTATGCCAATGTATCCTTTACAACTGCACTCCACGCCACAGCACTCTACTCTGCATCACTGCTCTCTACACCAATCTACTCCATTCTACACCACTGCACTCTGACACTCTGCTCTACAACACTGCACTCTACACCACTGAACCCTAGGCCACTCTGCTCTACTCCACTCTATGCCACTGCACTCTATAGCACTAGACTCCTTGGCAATATACTTTACTCTGCGCCACTCTATGCTACTCTACACCGCTGCACTCTATGCCACTGCACTCTATTCAACTCTATTATACTCTGGCCCACTGCTGTCTGCATCACTCAACTCTATGCCTCTCCACTCTGCACTGCTCTATTCTGCTGCACTCTATGCCACTGCAGTCTGTGCCACTCCACTCTACTATGTGCCTCTGCACCACTGCACTCTACTATGCACTACTCTAATCTACCCACTGCGTTCTAGGCACTGCATTGTACGCCACTGATCTCAATGGCACTTAACTCGGAGCCATTATATTTGGCAACACTCTAGGCCAATGCTCTCAACACCAGTACACTCTACTCTATGCTACTCTAGTGTATGCCACTTTACGCGAATCCACACTGTGACACTCCAATACACAATACTTTCTACTACTACGCTCTTCAACACTCTACTCCAGTCTCTGTCATTCCAGTCTATGATACTCCATGCCCTCTCCTCTATGCCACAAACCTTTACCCATGCTAAACAGCAGCCACACTGGTGTACAACATGGCTAAAACACATTGGCAAAGCTGATAGCTCTTACATTTCTTTACTCTTCTTTGGCTGATAGGTCTTTTTTTCATCAACAGGATGGGAAGAATCTACATAGCTATCTCTTTAGCGGCAGCTTAATTAGAAGATGCACAATGTCCACTGCCGGAAGATGAACACCTTCAGATGAGAGGCTGCTCATGCTCCAATAGCATTCCCTAATTTGGGGTATGTGTATGGGGGTGCTTGTGAGAAGTTGACCTGATATGTGATGTCCACTATTCTAGTGGGCAACCTGTATCAGTCCAAACAACCCTTATGGTGATGGTTGTAAAGTCACCCTTATGGACCAGCTATCTTAGTGGTAGCAGGGACAAAGCAGTCTTAGGCTAAAACTTCAGAGGGCATGTAAAGTTATACCATATGTAACCCCTTTAATACCAAATGAAAGGACACCACACAGGTTATATATAACATATATATGTATTTATTACTAACACAACACCTCTGAACTCTTTATGAGATCAGAGGCACAAGCACATAACAAGATACTTAATTATCATACAATAAGTTGTACAATATACAGTAGAGCCCTTGGGGCACGTAAAACCATATACTAAAATAGTGGTATAAGAACCATGTCATGAACAAGGAATAGGCCTAGGGCCTAGGGAATCGCTGGGGCTACGCTGTACTACCAAAATATAGGAAGCAGGAGGCCCACGGGAAGCGTGTGCAGTGTCTTAACACACACACAAGTTACCATAGGAATACAATGGGAACAAAAGAATTGGAAACTAGTTCTTTTAGGACACTTCCGGATGGACTAGGAGAAAGCTACTGAAAACTAGGACACTAGGATAGTAAATACCCACAGGAGCACCGGAGTGCTCACGTTACCTCACCCACAGGAGCCGGGTGCATAGGTGTCAAAGTATGTCGGGTTTCGGCGCTGAATCCTATGGAGACCTGTGAAAAGATGCTGCAGGCGACCAGGAGAGAAGTGTCCGGGTGGATCCAAGGGCGGATCGAGGATGAAGGGTACCTGAAAGCAGAGAGGCCAGAGTCTGGGTCACTAGCCAGTGACCAGGAAGGAACTAGGAAGGAACCAGGCGATGCCGTTAATCAATGAGGTGATGTCATGAAGCTTGTCTCTGCAGCCACGTGGACAAGGAGGTGTCGACGATGACCAGGAGCTGGGCAGGGACTGTCCCACAAAGGATCTCGCTGTCAGCGGTGTCGGCTTCCGGATTGGAGTCAACAAGCCTTGGCAAAGGCAACCCACGCAAGAATCGTAGATGGCTTCTGTTTCAGACCAGCAAGGTCTGAGGGACTTCTCCTTCTCAGGGGAGCAAGGGCCAGCCTGGAGCAACCAGGCCAGTGGTGTAGATTCAAAGGTTAGTTGACACAGAGGCCACTAGCCAACGGGCAAGTGACCAGACAAAAGCGTCAAGCACAAAAACACTAGCAGGCCACACGCGGCACTCGTGGAGTGCGGAGGGCTGTGCGTCGGTGTAGAAGGTGCTCTGGGCTGGGGCTTCTCAATCGCCAATGCACAGCTTCGAGGGTGCCTCGGGAGCTGCCCAAGTAGCAAGGTGCAGGTTTTTCAAGATGGCCAGTCCCACGTCTCTCGTCGCCTCCACGGGTCTCAGCTTTGCTGTGGCTGTGGATCAGGCTCAAGGAAGTCTGGAAGTCTGGTTCTTGTCAGGCTCTGTGCTCGGGCTCCGGCAGGAGCATTGACAAAGCAAACTGTAAATCGTTGGATGGTGCCTGTTTGCACAGGGTGGTCACTCCTTGACCACAAGGGAGATTCTTCAGTCTTCTAGTTGCAATAGAATGTTGAGAGTCCAGAGTTTCGTTTCAAGTTTCAGTTAAGGATTAATCTAAAGTCTCTTGACTCAGCTCCAACCTATATAACAATCTGAGGGGCTGGATTACCTGCTAGGTCCCTCCTATGGGTGGGACCAGGGAAGGGGGTGGTTACACCCCTTTCCCTTAGTCCAGTTTTGCGCCAGAGCTGGGGCTGGAGTGCCCCAGCAACTGGTTTCAACTGGACTATGCATGGAGCACCTGGTGTGCCCCTGGCACTGTCTCATTTCATTCCGCCCTCCCTGCCCCAATACACTATGGCCTGTCTGGGGTGGTGCCAGCACCTCCCAAGACAGGAAACCTATTGTACAAACCTCCCTCGCTGGAAGGACTCCCAGCAGCAGGAGGTCAGACTTGTGTCTGTGGCAGCAGCATCCATTTTGTGATGCTGAGGCTCTGGTTAAGTTTAACCGAGATTAACAGGAACAACATTTCTTATCCCTCTAGAAGGGTGGATGCTACCCCTGTCACCAGAACTGGCAAGGGGGTAGTATTCCAAAGCGTATGACACCTTACACGACATGTTTTGATAAAGCCAAACCAGAGTTAGCATTCAACTGCGAGGATTATAATGCACTTAAGAGTATATGGTATGGCTATATCATAGAACAGCTAAAAGGACATGGTTCTGAAAGATGCAGACAGGCTCAGCTCATGCTAGAGCACCATCTCTCATAAAACCAAGCACTCTGCCTCCAAGATTGTTAAGGCCTGCCATAGGAGTGACTTATAGGTGTATATGTGTCTGTATATAAGGTTAGATATAAGTATACTATATCTAAAGCAAAGGATGTTTTTACCACCTTGCCCCAGCTGCGTGATCAGCCAGTTGTGTCAATTTGGATGGCCAGCCAGGGGTGGCATAATACATGCTGCAACCCCTGGTAGGCCTTGGATGCACTTATGCCCAGGGTACTTGTAGTACACTTTACAGGGGCTCATAAGGTGACCCAATATCCAATTGGAGATGTACCTTAAGTACATGGAGTCCATTTTACAGTGAGAGAAGATAGCCTGGGGCCCTGATTAGCAGGATCCCAGGCCAACTAAGTCGAAAACCAGCTAAGCACTAGGCAAAAAATCTGGGGTAACCATAGTCAGGTATCCACCTTCCTACAGTGCTAATAGCCATATTATACTTACCTGCATGGTACTAACAGCTGTTAATTACCCACATGTGTTATACACCTTTGCCTGTGGCTCAGACCAATAAGAATGGGGAGGATAATTAACAGCCATTATTGCTTGCTTGCAAACAATGACACTTAATTAACACTTATTGGAATGCACAGAAGATAACACAGTGGCTCCTGAACAAAAATGGCCAGTATAGACTTCCTGTTCCAACATTATAATGTTGTCTTTCCATGTTTCACTGGTTACTTTAAAAGGTTGGAAACTCAATGAGTAAAATACTCTAATAGCATTCTATCCTTTCTGCCTTAAGCTACACTCGTCGATATAGCCCCCTATCTTGTTAGGGCCTTGCAACCAGCATAGACTGGGCAGCAGGCTGTAACGCAGTATGAAGTTTACACTCTGGGGCTCTTGCAGAATGGTATCAGGATCTCACGTAAAGACAACAAAACGTTAATTGACTAGTGTGCCCACGACCATTATTACCTTATATACTTCAGCAACAGAAATGTATTTAAATTGATCTGAAGATACATCGGCCTAAAGCACATGTCTGCAGAGCGTTATACAAAAACCATCAGTCGTATGTATATTTATGGACAAGGTTGTTATATAAGGATTAATTCATTCAAAGAGTCACTCTTCAATTATGCAGAAGACATACCACAACAATAAATTAAAATTAGTTTTAGCTAGCAAAATTGGTACCCTTTGTAAGGTATAAAACATAGTGGCAATTCCGTATTAACAATAGGGAAAATATATCAATGTATACATTTATTTTGATGTAAATCAAATAATGCAATTCCAATCAAGTGTTTAAATGAAACAGATATTATGATATACCGCAAGCATAACATATTGTAATCATTAATGTATTCATACGTAGAAAAAATTATACTGAAAACAACTTGCAGTTATACTTAAAAAAATAAGCATACTTACAGGAAGCCAGGTTTCCTTTGTGTGACATCTGTAAGCTGTGGCAAAAAAACGAATATTTATATAAAATATTCATACAAATGGTTGTTAAATAGAATATACCATTCATCTGAGATGCTTGCAATATGCATTATGAAACACTGTAGTATTTAAAATACATAAAAAACTCAAAACAATGATCTTGTTTATAGTATACCTGTGCAACAAAGTGACTCTAAAATTATCACTATTTGTACAAGGGCACAAACTTCATTTATATACCTATAACTTCTCACCAGTTTACACATACTCACATCGACTTTGAGGAAATCTCTCTGCACACCAGGGGGAGGTGGTGTAATGGTGTTTCACAACAATAAACACAATGTTGTTGCAGAACAAGAGAAGTCTTTAAGTTCTAATAACATTATTCCACGTTCTCTGTTGTGATGGATCATTTTTTAGGTGAATAACAGGTGTCAGAGTCAATATCATTTTGGGCTTTCTGATTATGATTTTCACTACAACCAAAAAGCTCTAAAATATGCCATGGAATCTAGTTGTCAATAAAATTAATCTTCACTCTGGATCTTTTCAGTTTCACTGAATGTCAGTTAGGCACTCAAGACATTCAATTGTTGCAGATGATTTTTTTTTCTCAATTCTTTATTAATGTTTTTTCAAAATCAAACACACAATGATCGACTAAAGAAACACCAGTTAAACATTATTAGATGTGGGCAATGACATTGATAACAAAAAGAATTAATAGCAAATAGATAATAATAATAAAATAAAAATAAAAATCAAGAAATAGTGCAAATACCTAGATTACACAGGTATATGATAAATCAATACAACAGGAAGAAGAAGATGAAGTGTTTCATACAACAAAAAGTGTTTAGCATATAATATTTGAAAATGAATGGAGAATCTATGAATAGTAAATATGCATTATACAGTCAGTATCATCTTAAAGTTATAAAAGGACCCCATATATGAACAAAGAGATGTAAATTGTCATTCAACTTATAAATCCTTTTTTCAAAGTGAGTCACATCAAACAAATCGTCAAGCCAAGATTGAAGTGTTGGAACAACATTTGTTCTCCAAAAACGTACAATATTAATTTTGGCTAAGCCGAGAGCAGTAGGAAGCCACTTAAAGGCATGAATGTACATAGGCGATATTTCAGATGTATCATGTAAAAGTGATAAATGGGAAGGGAAGAATTAATAAAATAGTATGTCTACAAAAAAAACTCAATCTGGAGCTAAAATGTGCGAATATAAGGGCATTCCCACAGAATATGAACTATAGCACAATCAGGTGTGTTACAACATCAGCAGAGGGAAACGGGACTAAGGTGAGCTGCATACAATTTAGCCAGTGACCAATGCCAACAATGCAGTATTTTGAAATACTTAAATTTAAGATGGGTGTCCCTAGTCCTTTATTGTAATTATCCAATGTAGTATCCCACACTTAATCTGTCATTTCCAGGTTTCACTGCGTAGACCACCATGATCTTAAGTTACTGGAGGTCTCAGTAGAAAATTAAGAGTCGATTAAATTGGCATAGAGGACGGGTACAGTACCCTTGAAATGTTTCCAAGTATGAATATATTGTTCAATTGGGGAGTGGGTTCTTATATCATGAACTTTTATCGCACGTAGAGCGAGTGCAGAGGAAAGTTGATTGTATCTAATCATTTGTGACGATGGAAGATCTAAGTTATGTGGTAAACTTGAGAATGATTTCAAGGAATGATTATGTTATGTGTACATACATTTTTTACATTACCTATTTTATGTCTGATCCAAATTGACCTGTTGAGTACAGCAAATCCGAAACTTGGAAAGGAGCGTCGAAGTTCTCCAACTACCATGCCATGGCCTGGCCGAATAAAGGGATTTATCAGGCCAGGCCGTGGCATGGAAGTTGGAGAATAAGAAGCCCTGGCAGACAGGTGAGGGATAGACGCCTTATAGATTTATATAGCCTGCTGAAATCATGCAGTGAGGGGCTTTTCGAAAGGTGGGGGAGCACTAATGAGTATATGATAAGTTATCATTTGTTCATTGACCGCGAGAATTATGCGGTACAAGAGAGTTTGAGAAGGAAAGGATGTACTTTATGGATAGTATGGGAGTCGGACATTGTGAGAAAGTGCCATCCTTCTTGCATGGTATGCCACCAGACTGAGTTGGCCCTGGGCTCCTGCCAATCAGGTGCCCAGGGCTTGTGTTCCTTCCCTAAAACTGCGTTGAAGACAAAACCCAATTGGTATCTCCGGCCACATGTCAGCCCCTGGTAAATGGTACCCTAGGTACCCAGGGCATTGTGACCAGAGAAGACCCCTAAGGGCTGACCTGGAATCCAGTGCCCAAGAACCCTCCCCGATGACCCAGACGACACCTGCAGCCTCAGAACCAGGGACCCCCCAGCAGAGTGTAAGATTTCCCACGCCAAAAGACACCCCTGCACCCGGCGCCCCCGGCCCATGTGCCCAACTCCAGGGTGCCTACCTACCCTCTAAGATCCCAGCTTACCCCTCGAAGTGTTGGTCGCTCCAGAAGAACCTCCGTCCCTGAGCCTGCAGCCTTTGTACACTTTCCAAGATCTCCATTAAATAACATTGAGCGCCCGACGGCTCAAAAGCACCCTGCACCCAGGCAGTGCAACCTTTGTCCTAATTTACTTCCCCATTTGCCCTGAGCAAGTGACTAGGAGCCCGGCTCCTTCAGCCGCGTGGCCTGCTTGCCAGCAGCCACCAACCAAAGGCCCCATGCCTCTCATTGGATTACATAATGCCTAACTACCCCTGCACCCATTTGCCCCTGCGCCGCTGAGGGTGTACCAACTGTATCTACCTGATCCTGGAAGACCCCTGGGTCTATGCCCAGAACCTTACCTCTGCCAGTCGAGTACTTACCTAAAAGCCGATAACTCACTTTTCTCACTCAGTGATATGCATAATGTTAGCCTTGAAGTCTTCAATGAAATCCAGATTCTCTAGTCAAGTTCAAGTTTCAAGTTTAGTTTATTATGTTTTGGCTCTCAACTGAGGGCCACATAAAACACATACAATTATACAATAATAGTAACAAATGAAAACATAGGTTACAGAGTTTAAGAAACCACAGCTTATTCACTGGTTGATCAGTCATCTAACACTTCTCCATGAAACATTTAATACATTTCTAAAAACCCCTTGAAGAAGTTAAAAATTCTAAAACAGAACATTTCATTTGGCGGACAGTAAAGTGCAAGGAAAAAAGATGTAACATTTAAAATTCCCAATTGTAAACAAATTGGTTTTAGCCACTTAGAGCGCAAGGTGCGCAATGCCGGACAAATAAACCAGACATGATTGCGATCCTGTATAGCATTACTACAAAGGTTACATATCGGGGATACACCATACCATTTCGCTATGAGGTAATTAAGGGGGAGCAGATCATGTCTTAAAAGATACCACAATCTACGGACTCTGTGGGGAATATTCCAGGTAAGATATTGTTGGGCAAGTTTTGGAGTATATGTACTTAACAGTAATTGCCTATCTTTATTCCCTTGTTTAGCGATCATATCCATCTTAAAACTGAGCTCCCATGAAGCGCATTTTAATTTAGACTTTAGTTCAGCACGAGTAAGTGAAAACAATAAGCTTTCATCCAATTCTAGCAAAACTACTGCTTTTCTAAAGTTCTTAACCAGCATGGAGAACTCATTAAAGTGGCCCAGAAGTTCTTTTTTTATAGCTTCCCGTAAGGTATCTGGGTTACTTCTAGCTAAACAGGCCACCCACCTTACAAGGGCAATCAGCCCCTGTACCCAACAGCTTCGAAGTCCGAATTCTAGCCTGCATGCGGAGACTGAACATGCTGTATTTAGAGAGGACATTCTTCTTAGTATCTTTCCTTCTATTTTTTGCAGGAATCCCCAATGATTTAGCTCCACTAGTTCTAATCCATAGAGTAATGTGGCGGGGATCTTAGCTCTAAATACCTCTAGAAATGGTGTAAAGTGTCTCTTCCCTGTAGCGTTATACAGGGAACTTAACCCCATACCATGAGCCAATGCTTTATGTGCATTGTGATCAATGTGGGGTTTCTCACTTAAATTAGCAGAAATGATTTTACCTAAAAACGTATAAGTTTTAACCACCTCGAGTTTTTGTCTTCCTATGGCCCAACTATAGTTTACAGATCTACATTTTTTCTTTCCAAAAATGCACATTATTTTACTTTTAGAGACGTTAATCTTCATATAATGTGCTTCTGCAAATTGATTCAATGCCTGCAGACGGTTGGACAAGCCCTTTGGTGTTAGATCTAGGACAAGAATATCGTCTGCATGCATTAGAACCGATATCGCAGATTCTCCAATTTTTGGGGCTTGCCCCTCACAAGCAGAAATAAACTTAGGAAGGTCTGCCGTATATAAAGAGAATAATGTAGGGGCCAATTTACACCCTTGTTTCAAACCATTTGGGGAAGGTATGGATTGGGAGAGTCCTCTCTCTCCACCATATAACACCTTGCACCATGTGCTCGAGTGAAGGGCCTTCACAAGCTCAAGAAGCTGTATTGGCATACCTAAAGCTACAAGCTTTCTCCACAGCGTTGGACGATCTACTTTGTCGAACGCTGCGGAGAAGTCTATAAATGCCACGTAAATTCCACCACCTCGAACACGTACATATTTATCGGTAATCACCTGCAGTGCTGTCAAATTATCTAATGTTCCATGATCTTTACGAAATCCAGTTTGTTCCAAAGGTAGAATACCATTAAGTTCTATCCAATCATTAATCAAAGTTAAAAGATATTTAGCGAACACTTTTCCTATTGCATCCAATAAGGCTATTAGACGGTAGTTTGCTGGATTCTCCCGTTCTCCCTTTTTAAATAGGGGAATTAATATACTTCCTCTCCAAGAGTCAGGGACAGATCTTGAAAGGAGACATGCATGAAATATTGGAAGAAGGATCTTACTCCAGGAGGTAACATCTTGTTTCAATAGGGACATGGGTAGTTCATCAGGACCCATAGCTCCGGAAGAGCGCATACTCTTTAACACAGAAGCTATGGTTTTCTCAGTTGGAAGCTCTATGTTGTTTTTATTATTCAGAACTAAATCCCCATTGTCACCCACTGCACTGTTGGAAGCATATAAACCAGAGATTAATTTTATCCAAATATCTTCGTCAATAGCAATGGGAATAGGGGTAGTTCGTACGCCACATCCCTTCCCTATTATTGACCAAAATTCTCTGGAATTATTAAAGGTTAATGCTTCCCTCAACTTAATCCAAAAGGAGTTTTCTTTATCTCTTTTTAATTTTATTTTCAATCTGACCCTCCTTCTCCGTAGTAAGGCAAATTTTTGTGCATTTTCCTTAGTTCTACTTAGGTACTGTAGCCTCACGAGTTTATTTATCTCCTTATTTAAGGGTAATAGTATGCCAGGAACGGAATACAACTTTTTGGTATTTTTTGTCTTCTAGGCTAACGTAGTAACCCTTTTCTTAAAGTTTTCAAAGTTTAGAAATTCCCTACCCTGCCATTCTTCTAATTCCCGAATGGTATGAGCTAGTATATTTTGGACTTCCTTCATACTGGTAGGATCCCAAAAGCACCTTCCAGATTTGGAATGAATAGAGACTCCTTTGTTAGCTATAGACCAAGAGTCTGTATCTGGAGGTTGTAGCGAAACAGTTAAGTTAATCATGTTATGATCACTTAAGGAAGACTGAGAGATCCTTATATCTTGAATGAAGGAAAACGTATCGTAGTCCATGATCACATAGTCCAAGATGGATTCACCCCTAAATGAGCTATGTGTATACTTGGCTGGAATGTCAGAAGGCATCCTACCATTTGCAATTAGACCCTCAAAATAGCTAAGTTCTTCAAGTAATAGTTTTCCTCTTTTATTAGATTTAGTGTTGCTAGGAAAAAGTGCTTGAGGTATATTATATGCTTCTTCCTTGTAAATATTTCTAAACATATCTATACTTGCATTAGAAACTTTGCTATTTAAGTCACCCATAAGCAAAATATAAGGGGGCTGATCCTGCTCTAACAACTGTTTTACATAAGAAAACAATCGCTTCAAAACAACATTAAAAGTATCTTCAGGGGGAATATATGCATTTAAAAGTACAAGAGAAGAATGATTGCCTGTTGTCTCTATATTATTAATAGTTATGGACTGGAAAAGATTACTGCTGTCCTTGTAGTGAGAATACTGCCATTGTAATGTATTTAATAAAAAGCAGGCGATTCCACCTTTTGCGTGGCCTTTCTTTACAGATGTAGCGGCAGCCTCAAGGACAATGTAATCTTTTCCTCCATCTATACTGTTTTTACACCATGTTTCCTGAATACATAACACATCAACATGCAAAGATAGTAAAAATTCTAATTTCTCAGAACAATTATGTAAGCCTGCGGCATTCCAGGATACTATTTTTAATTGACTGTTAAAGATGTTGAAACAGTCTTGGGTTATTCGATGTGTTATTAGACAGAACTCCTGGTAGCCAATTCCATAGTTGATTATCTTCAGCTGGGGGCTTATCCATATTCACAGGTAGAACCTCAGAAACCATGCGTTTGCCTCTGGATACCCAAATTTTTAAGTCTTTACTGTTGGAATAATGGTCTTCCTTCCCACAACCCATTTTAAAGGCTTCTTCTCTGACAGCGAATCTATTTCCGTTGTTAATGAAAGGAAGCACATCGATCCCTCTGCACTGAAAAGCTTCAGCTTGTTGGAGAACTAAATTAGCGATGATTTTAGAACAACATTTTACTCGTGCACGTTGTTCACTTCCAACCCTTATTATGGAGACCAGGTCAATGTCTCTAGACAGAATAAGTTTTAGACTTTCAATGTCTTTGAAGTAATTAATCAACCATGATCTATTCAAGTTTAGGTCAGAGTCAAATAAGGGAAGGAAGTCCAATGTCAAAGTATCAATATAAAGGTTAGAAGTTTTTAAGGGGACACAAGAGATGTTCGTCTGTTCCTCAGCAATGGGGCAAAAATTAGGAGCAAACGGGTTAAGTACCCTTTTTTCAGTATTAGAATTATTTCTTATGGCCTCCTTTGCTGGTTCCATAGTGATTATTTCAACAGCTTTACAGTTTGATAGTCCCTCATTCATGATACCGACAGCAGGTAGGTCTTCTGCAACAGAATTAATACCAGGAACAACAACCACATTGGAGGACGTATCCAATAATGATCTATCTACTATATCTATTACATCACGGACTTTTGTGTCAATGTGCTTTTGAAAAATGATTTGTCTCTGTTTTTTCTTATTATACTTTCGAGTTGGTTTCCTGTTTTTTCCCTTATATTTTCTACTTTTTACTTTTACCATCCCTTTAGACAATGATATTCCTTCAGAATCTTTTACATCCTGATTAAAAATAGGAAAAAGATCTATCACGACAGATTGGTTGGCCTCTGCCGAGCTTACTTCCTTCAGTGATGGTTCAGGTTCATTTCTCCTTTGTGAGGGGAGTGATGGAGGAGCCACAGAGGGCTCATGGATATCAACCTTTAATAGCTTTTCCATTTGTGCATTTTTACTCAATGTGGGATTACTGACCAAGTCCTTCTGGCCTGCAGTTTCAGTATGTTCAGTAACCCCAATCTCAGAATTTTTAACAAGCAATACTTTCAATATTTCTGTCACCGAGTGTAAAATGCAATCCGAGCTCCCGACAAATTTACCTAATAAAAGAAGTATGGAGGCGAGTAAATGTTCGAGAGCTATCAGAGATTCAGAGATGGGTTTTTCATTTTTTGGTTGTTCTGATGCAATGAGAGAACAAATCCCAGATAGATTGAGCTGAGGGGAGTTCAAATTGCTCTGCAGAGAAAAGATGTCATTTGATGCCATAGAAGGAGTGCTACTGTATAACAATAAACCCGATGGTGTTGCTCCATTTGGAGTTTTACTAGCTTTTGATTGTTCCGGTATTTTCTCATCCAAGTAGCGTCCACAAAGTTCAAGATCAATACTAGACGGGATAGAGAGATCATTTATATTCATTTCCTCATTTTCTGTATGTTTAGGAGTCATGGACTGAGGGACTTTGGTGAGATCAGAATTATAGCCTTTAGATGTCCCAACTAAGGGGGTTGAATTAGTATTAGGGCGAGAAGTGGAAGTATTTTTTTCTATAGACAACTCGGGATTGGTAATTTTCACTGCTTCCAACTGTGTATCAACCATATTTGACGGTGAAGCGTTAGTAATAATTGGCACTTCCATAGAGTTATTCGCTGATTTTTCCCAAATTTTCAACAACAGCATCTGACCTTTCAATAGACCGCTATTTTCCTTTTTATTCATTAAAGAATTAGATCTGGTTTTTATACAAGGCTTTCCACCTAGTACTCTTCCGGAGCGTAATGTCTTTGTTGTCATAGTATAAAAGTAAAATATAGGTAGCACAACTACAGAGCACTAGACAGATTTTTTAGTTCAAGATCAAAATAACGGGGCCCAGCCCAGCCTACCTCAGCCACTGAGGGCCACAGAGGGCCCGCCCTTGTCCCGGGCTTCTCCCGGGCGCTACCCGCGCGCGCCCGCGCAGCGGTGTAGTGACACGCTAGATATGGATTGGGAGTGGAGGGGGGCGTGGCCTCCAGGGAGAGCGTCACCAGGTGCAATCGGTGAAGGAAACTGCAGGGACTCTTGGGAGTTGGAGTCCTGCAGTATTCTAGCTCGCAGCCCTGTCTGCCAAGTATCCTCACTGCGATGTCACCACGATTTAGCGAGTGTCAGCTCCGTGAACCGGGACCCGCGGAGCGGGTCCGGCGAAAGGTAGCGCCTTTCAAAGCGCTAGCGTTGAGCCTCGAGACGCTTCCTCAATCCTCCAGCGTCAGGCACAATCTCCAACACAGCAAGTAGCAAGCAAGGAAAGGTATCCACCGACGTTTCAAGTCCAGAGTCTTTTTACTGCTTTGCAGGGGGGCGTGGCCTCCAGGGAGAGCGTCACCAGGTGCAATCGGTGAAGGAAACTGCAGGGACTCTTGGGAGTTGGAGTCCTGCAGTATTCTAGCTCGCAGCCCTGTCTGCCAAGTATCCTCACTGCGATGTCACCAGGATTCAGCGAGTGTCAGCTCCGTGAAGTGGGACCCGCGGAGCGGGTCCGGCGAAAGGTAGCGCCTTTCAAAGCGCTAGCGTTGAGCCTCGAGACGCTTCCTCAATCCTCCAGCGTCAGGCACAATCTCCAACACAGCAAGTAGCAGGCAAGGAAAGGTATCCACCGACGTTTCAAGTCCAGAGTCTTTTTACTGCTTTGCAGGGGGGCGTGGCCTCCAGGGAGAGCGTCACCAGGTGCAATCGGTGAAGGAAACTGCAGGGACTCTTGGGAGTTGGAGTCCTGCAGTATTCTAGCTCGCAGCCCTGTCTGCCAAGTATCCTCACTGCGATGTCACCAGGATTCAGCGAGTGTCAGCTCCGTGAAGCGGGACCCGCTGAGCGGGTCCGGCGAAAGGTAGCGCCTTTCAAAGCGCTAGCGTTGAGCCTCGAGACGCTTCTTCAATCCTCCAGCGTCAGGCACAATCTCCAACACAGCAAGTAGCAAGCAAGGAAAGGTATCCACCGACGTTTCAAGTCCAGAGTCTTTTTACTGCTTTGCAGGGGGGCGTGGCCTCCAGGGAGAGCGTCACCAGGTGCAATCGGTGAAGGAAACTGCAGGGACTCTTGGGAGTTGGAGTCCTGCAGTATTCTAGCTCGCAGCCCTGTCTGCCAAGTATCCTCACTGCGATGTCACCAGGATTCAGCGAGTGTCAGCTCCGTGAAGCGGGACCCACGGAGCGGGTCCGGCGAAAGGTAGCGCCTTTCAAAGCGCTAGCGTTGAGCCTCGAGACGCTTCCTCAATCCTCCAGCGTCAGGCACAATCTCCAACACAGCAAGTAGCAAGCAAGGAAAGGTCATGTTAATAGGAGAAACTTACAAATATTCTCTAAAAACCGTGCCAACGATAAAAACGTAATTTCTTGCCTGTTTTAGATAGAGGTCCCAGTGCTGAACCTAGGAGTCCAGCACTGGATTACAAAAGTAACGTGAACATACTTTACCTGCAAATTGAATTTCCTTCTAAAGGATAACATTGGAAATTTCACCTGGAAAAGTTTCTAAGTGTCAACTTTTAAAATACAATAGTATTCCTTAAAAATCACTAATGTAACCAAACGCTTTTACTTAACTGTTTACAGGACATGTCCCAGGACTGAATCTAGGATCCAGTCTTGAGGTTATTCTACAAAGTAACTAATTGCATTTAACTAGAAATTCCTATTGAGCTCAATGTTGCATTGTGTTTGAAATTGTGTTGCCTATTGCAACAAACTGTAACAATTGTATTCAAAAAGTCTATTGCCTATTTTAAAAGTATTTAACTAAATTAATCCCTTCTGAGAAAATATATTTTGATACCTTGTTGCTTCTAAAATAAAACAACTATATCTTTTGATACAAAACATTTGGCCTAGAGTTCAGTTCTTGAGTGTGTGGGATCATTTGCTGACTGAGTGGGTACAACAAATTATTTACACTGTCCTCTGATACTGCCTTACTGCTCGACCAAGCTACCACTTTAGATAGTAAGGTTATATATAACTTTAGCCTCTGCCAAACCTCTGGGGACGGTGGTCTCTGCACACACTGTACCTTACTTTGGTCCAGTATATACAGAGCCACTTTCTTACCGACATGCAAAAAGACAGCCACATATTGCATGAAGAGACTATGATTAATATAAGATTTTGGTTAAAACCTTGTTTTGTCATGATGAGGCTGGTATGGTGTCCATACAATTGATTAAACAGAAATAGAAAAGATTTCTCAAAGCTGATGGGATTTACAAATGGGATAAAATTTAAAAAAATGTGTTTAGGAAGGAATGTCCATATTAATGGGATGAGGATATGAAGCTCAGAATTACCTAATGAATAAACACATCTACGAAATTGGAGGTAAGTGTAATGTGCTATTATCTAGATTCATGTGATAGTGAACAGCTGCAGGGAAGAAAATGAAAAATATAAACTAAATGAACAATGAATAGAGAGATGTATAGTGATTTAAGTGAGAGTTTATGTATAAAGACAAGTAAATCAATGGTTGGCTTGGTTTGTTAAAGATATCCTGTGATCATTGATCAATAAAAGCAATGGAGATCATCCTGGGCAACATAAGGATGCTAGAATGTATATAGGCAGGCTTGAAGGGTTTTTGTTGAAAATGTAAATCTTAAGAGATGTTACCTATACGTGGCAGTTTAGTTTTGTAATACAAATGGATGTCAACTTTGACATATGCATTTTTTTTCCAGCCCGATGACGTCTAAGTGGGGACAAAACGCGTAGGCTGATGTTCAGATATTGTATAGGTTCTTGAATCGAGAGGTTTATTGAAAAGTATCCAATTGTGAATAGAAAAAGAATAATAACAATAAATTGATTGTTTTAACAAAACAAGCTTGCCTTTGGAACTGGTTCTTAATAAATGCAATAATTGATTGATTATCATAGCTAGCACTTTGACGATACTTTCCAAGTGTTGAATTTGTTTTGAGGACTTGGTCCTAGTGGCGGTGGGACCTAGGAGAGTGAAGTGTCATAGATACAGGACTTTGGGATTACGAGAATAAAAATCTGAACTATTCACCAGTGCACTTGGTTGTTGTGCCCTCATCGCCTACAGTCAGGAACAGTTGAGTTCAGCCCCTTTGTACGTGATATCTGCATTATTCCATAGCAGAGCTTCAAAATTAAGATGAATATGAGTATTTGCAATCTTGAGAGCTTTCTGCCATGCTAATTGCGAAGAATAAATAATAGGATTAGTTGAATTTGTAAATTTTGGGTGTTTCGTATAATAAATTGCCAATTCCCTTATTTGATTGAAATATTGAGTGTTCAAACAAAAAAGTGGTGTATTCCTATGAGTGGGTAGCATATAAATAGAATGAGCCAATTGCTGTGCGATACAATAATATTCTAAGTGAGGGAGACATAAACCCTCCTTCGTAGCTGAGGAATGCACTCTGGTGCCAATTAATCGGAGTCTGTCTTTTCCCCATACAAAGCAGGAAATAGTGGATGTCAACATTTAAAGAAAAGATCTTGGGATGGCAAGTGGAATCATGCCAAAAATGTAATTGAATTTGGGAATCGTGTTTCTTTTTATTATTTGCACCTTGCCCCATAATGTCAAGTTTAGAAGCAACAATTGTTAATAATCTCTTTTGATCTGTTCAAATATCAGACTTAGATTATCCATATTCATGTCATTTAAACCCCTATAAAGAAATAGCCCTAAATACTTTCAATTTCAAATGTAGCCATTTAAATGGAAGATTATCAATAACAGCTATAATAGTGACAGGAGTCAACGGCAGGGCTTCACATTTAGGGGCTGATCGCCACCTACGTCCCAGCAGTGGCGATCCGCCTGCCATCGTGGCTTGATTTACCCCCGCTATATTATAATGGTGGCGGTATTGCGGTGGACGCAAAGTGCGTCTGCCGCTTTTCTGCCGGTTGGCAATCGTTAAGATTGCCGGGTGGGCGGAGCCAAGCCACAATATGGTGACGGTGCCTAGCAGGCACTGCCATCCATATTATGATGTGTGGCTTCTAAGGCCCTTCCAGGGCAGTGATGCTGCCATGGAAAGGCTAGGATGGGATTGCTTTGGGGGTCCATTACGGGCCACTGGGAGGGTGGGGGGTTGCACTTGGTGGATACCATAGGTACCCACCTACATTGCCATGCACAAGGTGTCAGGAACCGTGATGTGCAGGCACTTTGGCATTGTGGCGGGTGCTGCTTAGCATTGCCGCAATGTCAAAGATGCGGAATGTGAACATCAGGGTGGCAATCGCATCTTAATTAGCTGTGCTGGACTGCCGCACATCTGGCGGCTGGTCCCACCACCGCTAGGGTGGAGGGCGGACTAATGTCAACCCGCCATCCAAATAACCCCCTTAGTCTAGTTGATTTTATAGCCAGTGAAAATTGAAAATGTGTTTAATTGGGAAATCAAAGCATTTGCTCAAGATTGTGGATATGAAAGAGTCAAGAGAATATTGTCAGCATAATAAAAAGCCTTAATTTCCCCAGCTGTAGTAGTAATACCTTTGATATCCGCATGGGAGCGTATTGCTATAGCGAGTGGCTCCAAAGCCAAAAGTAACAATAAAGGTGAAAGTAGGCAACCTTGCCTTGTACCTCAATAAATGTTGAAACCCATCACAAGTGACAGCCACTGTGGGTAAAAAATACATCACACTCGTAAGGGCCAGAAAATCTTTGCTGAATCCCATCCTCTCCATAGTACAAAATAAATAACCCCATTCAACTCTTTCAAAGGCTTTTTCTGCATCTAAAGAAAGGATTACCTTCTCTTCCTTGTCATTTTACAATTGCCACAGTAAATGAAAAATAGTACAGAAATGATTGGTGGATGAGCAGCTAGGGACAAACCCAACTTGGGAGGGATGAATCAAGGATGTAATTACCAATCCAAGTAGATGTGCTAAAGCTTTAGCTAACATTTTGACATAAGAATTTATAAAAGAAATTAGTTGAAGCTAGCGCATTCTAAGGGGTCTTTACCTTGTTTAGGAAGGACCGAAATATGCGCCTGTAAAAAAATCAGATGGTAAATGTCCTAGACGTAAAGCCTTATCAAAAACAGAAACCAAAATTGGGACAGTATGGTTTTTAGTGATTTTGTAAAATTCAATAGGGAAGCCATCATCCCCCAGTGCTTTCCCAGAAGCCAAAGAGTCAATTGCCTTACGTACCTCGTCACTCATAATACTCCCTTCTAGATCATTGTTCCTTTGATCATTTTGGAAGATTAAGTTTGGAGAAGAAGGGGTTTACTACTGTATGATCTGAGTTGTCTATGGAAGTGTTTCATAAAATGTCTGAAAGTGAGAAAGAATCTCTGAGGGATGTGTGAGTAGAGCACCAGAAGAATTTCTAATTGAGGGGATTACTCTAGAGGATTCTTGCAGGCATAATTGGTATACTAATAATCTCCCTGCCTTTTCTCCACGTTCATAATGATGTTGACAAATTTGAAAAAGACATTTCTCTGCATAGGAGGTATAAAGATTGTGAAGGGCAAATTTTGCTGATAGCAAATCCTTCAACACTAATGGGGACTGTGTATGCGAATAATTAGTTGTGAGTTTTTGGGCTTCTTTCTCGAGGTTTATCCTAACAGCATTACTATGTTTTTTAGTAACTGCAGCATCTCTCATAATCAAACCCCTCAATAGTGCTTTTCCAGACCCCCAAAGAGTATGTGCATTAGGTACATAGTGCTCATTATCTTTTAGAAATTGATCCACATGAAACACAGTTGGTTCTTTTCTTGCTGGGTTTGTATGAAGAGAGATTGAGTTTCTAGGGAAATTTTGGGTTTCGTAAAAATGTCCCAAATCCACACTGATGTCGATAAGATTATGATAGGATATACTGCAAGGAACTATCAGGCACATGCATCAATCTCGGCATTTGCGATTCCTTAATTGCGATTTTTAAGGAATCGCAATTAAGGAATCGCAAATGCCTATGCATCAAGAAATCGCTAAATAAATTGCGATTCCTTAGAATTCCTTATTTGCGATTAGCATTTTGCGAATCGCAATTAAGGAATCCCTTCCCATTCATTCCTATGGGCCTAGAGGCCCATAGGAATGAATGGGAAGACAATCTCAATTTGCGATTCGCAATTAGCTAATCGCAAATTGAGATTGCGATTTCAAGGGTGCAGGGGTGTCCAAAGGACACCCTGTTGCACCCCTGAAATTAAACAATGCACATATGTTGTGTACACACATGCCCTAAGGGCATGTGTGTGCACAACATGAAAGTTAAAAATATGAACAAAATTGCATATTTCTAACTTTTCGCAAAATTACCATGAGGTCCAACCTCATGGTAATTTTTTCTCTCTAATTGCGAAATCGCAATTTTTTTAAGTTTCATGCATTGCTTTTAAGGAATCGCAAAATTGCGATTCCTTAAAAGCAATCGCACTTTAAAAAATCGCTAAAATAGCGATTTCTTCACTTTTAGGTTGATGCATCCCAAATAGTGATTTGGGAATCGCAAACGGCCGAATTTTGCGATTCGCACCGTTTGCGATTCCCAAATCGCTTGATGCATGTGCCTGTATGTTTGCTTGAGTTACCAATTGCAGAACAGAAGTGGAAGTCAGAAAATAATCAATTCTTGTACGTATAGAGTTAGGGCATGATGTAGAAGTATAATCTCTCTCGCTTGGGTGCATTAATCTCCAGGTTTACTTTAATGAGAAATCTTTAATGAAATCCACTAGCATGTGTCTATCCTTATTGTGATGAGTGTCAGGCCTATCAGATCTATCACTAAATGGATCTAAAGTGATCCATATGCCTTTAATAATCTACTAAAATGAGAGATATAGTAAAGCTTAGAATTCGTATGGGGCATATGCAGAGCCCACTATTATAAAGGTGGTACAGATGAGAAGTTTAACAAAAATGTATCTTCATTCAAAGTCTTCCCAGGTTTGCAATATCTTATAGGGTAAATGTTTATTGAAACAAATAAAAACACAACATTTCCTTGATGGTGTGGGGTGAACCCCAATTGTCTTGGGGGTGGTACTCGCATGTAGAATTTGGCCAACCCAATCTCATTTCAATTTTTCACATTCTATTTGAGTAAGAGGGGTTTCTTGTAATAATGCAATATCCGGCTTATTGTGACCAACATAAGTGAGTATCATTTTCCTTTTAATAAAGTGAGTTAAGCCACACACATTTAAAGAGACAATTTTCAGTGGCTTCAAATGGGTACAGTGCATTGATTAGGAAGATGATTAAAACATTTTATTATAAAAAGGGATCAAAATAGAACGACAATTTGGAGGAGCCAATGCATATATCCCTTATGTAAAACGAATGCAAAATATACCAATAAGAAGAAATAGCAAGACCTTTTGTCCAAACAAAACACTAGGGAGTACGTTGTAAGGTTAGTACAATAATAATTTAACAGACAAAGAAAAGAGAAGAGGAAGAAGACGAGAAGAAAGAAAAAAAACTGAACATTGAATATTTATTATACTGTTTGCACTTTCAAAATTTGTGGCTGCTATATTTATATTCTATATTAGGAAGCATAGCTATTTTCACCTTAAAACCATTGACTGCTATATTTATGTTCCCTATTGTGGATGTATTTTCTATGTGAACGGGTAGGGTGATGGTTTTATTCGGTGGGATCTCGTTTTTACTAGGTTTTATCTGAGATCTTCTCGGTTTTACTTGGTCTTACGGGACTCTTGCCGGTTTTAAACATCATAATACCAGGTTGACATCAACTAATTTGGACACTGGTCCACACTTGGGATTTTATGTTATTTTAAATGAAGTTTAATGTAATTTCCTACTAGGTTGTTGTTGCTGTGTAAACATTTGTATAGCAATTATGAGCTGACACAAAATACAACAAGTGCACTTTTTTCCTAATAGATACAGCAAATGGGAAAATCTGGAGATTGGAACTAGATCAATCACAACTATGAAACTGAATAAGAGATTCTAGCAAAGAAATGACATAGGGGACGGCTGTATAGAATGCTGCAATGTATTTAATTGTACATATTTATTTTTGTATTTTGCACTTTTATGCATATTTTGCACATTGCCATTAATCATTTTAGTGACTAAATAGACTTATGTTATGAGTTCAAAATATAACAATGTATGAGGTCAGAAAAGGATACTTGCATTGTAGATTTGAAGTTTTTTTATAAAAACTTATTAATAATAGCACTATGCTATAAGTTTAGTCAAAGGAAAAGTTTTAATCTACCGATGTGCAGCTGTTTTCAGTGTTACAGCATGAATTTAAAAGCACTATGCTCAGATTTAGACATTATGCCTTATTTAATAAGTCTTCATGGGTGTTTAACTTTAAGGCACTGTAACCAAGCAAGTGTTGTCATGTGCGTCCATTGGCCCCTTTCTTTGTTTGCACTCTGTCTACAACTAATTGGATTAAATGCATCATGTGCTTTTAAATATTTCACTATATATACGCACTGATAGGGCCAGCATGTCATGTGATCAAGACTGCTGTTGGGCAGTCGAAACGCGCCATGCTGGGCACTTGCTTTCTAAAAGTATAGAGAAAAAAGGTATGGAGAGACCAATCTAACGATTATTTTCATACAAGGTACAATTAATTACCTTGATGTGTCATTTATTAAAGACAAAGTTCTATGTATCCATAGTTTAATATCATATATGTGTCAAATGGCAGGACTGGACATAAACAAATCTAATCAAATCTAAACAAGGGGATATACCCACATCATCCTCCTATACCTGGGCAATCAATGCCCAGGTATAGGAGGATGATGTGGGTATATCCCCTTGTTCTTACTTGTATCGGGCACTTGCTTTTTGACGAACTATGCACTGGCACTTTGGTAATCTGCACAAAATAAAGAAGAAATGTTCTCTGCCTCTGTGGTCCGTATCTGCTTCTGGGATCAGAATTGTGATTGTTTCAGGATTGTGGTTATCTTGTGATTAGAACGAAGTACGGCTGTCTTCGTTTCTGCGGACCCTCCCTCCATGTTGTGGCTGGCCAGCATACAGTTGGTATCACGGCAGTGACTAGTGGTCTAACCGGGAAGGGGTATCTTCCACGCAAGCCCCCCGCAGCTCGATACTGGAAGCCGGAGCCAGAGCGTAGCTTTGCCAAGAAGATTCAATGGAAGGTCCTGAAGAGTCGGAGGACAATGAGGGTACCAGAACCGCTGTTTCAAATGGTGAGCAGCTCTGTCGGCAGAAAACAGTAAATATTGCGGGAAGAGGGATAGCGGAGTGATTGAAACATATCAAACGGAAGCAACGTTTGGTGATTTACGTAAACTGAAGGCAAATTATTTTAAAAGTCATGTTATCAACAGCAGACGCGCTCAAGGACCGTGAAGCAGCAGCAGATGCCCTATTCTCTAATATCTCAGAAGTGGTGGCCAGAAGTGTTGACCAGTCCAGAAACTCCACCGCACCGAGATGACAAAATGGAGGGAGAAAAAAATCATTAGAATAGTACAAAGAGGTTGGAAGAGTTCCACAAGGTCTAAGGGTGATGATTGCGCCTTTCTTTGAAAACCCAAATCCCATGATGTTGAAGGAATGGGCGACTAACAATTTAGATGCCTTGATGAATATGGTATCAATACTGATAAAATATGCGGAGATTGACCAAGTTGGAATATTAAAGGAAATTGAAGATATCAATGCGTTGTTGGAAACTAATGAGCATAAAGAACAAATTCAAAAAGGACGGGAAGAAATAATAGCAAAACAAAAAAAATGAGGAAACTATTAAAGAAAGAAAAATCTACAAATTCGCGAGAGATAAACGCGATTATGAGACTGGACGTGTTTTTACTTTCTCTAAAAAATATGACAACATTAAGCGTCGAGCGCTAACAAATGAAGGCAGTAAGAATAACGCTATCACATTGGGCACACAAACGGATGACAATTTGTCCTCTGCAGAAATCAGTAGTGTAGATAGCAGCATTGAATCTGATAATAGTGTAGGACAAAGGGCATCTCAAGTACCGACTAACTTCGCTCCAGGAGAGGAAGTTTCTTTTTTAGTAGAGGACCGCTGGCAAACTCTAAGACCACGCAATCAAGCGCAGAAACAAGTACCAGAAGGAATCAACAGAGGAACCAGAGGCGGAAACTCAAATTACAGAGGAAGAGGCAGAAGGAACAACAAGAAAAGAATAAGGTACCAAATTATAATGTTGAAAATACTGTTATAATGTTGAAAATACTGTGATAAATGTATCTGACATTACACTGTCAATGGCAGAAAAACAATTGTTGGCTATTGGTCTATCATATTGCCCCACAAACTGTTTCAAACATACACAAACAAGAGTAGATGTTTTTAAATGTATTCGCAAATTGAAATTGAGAAAACATTTTCAACTAAGAAATGCTGCGAATATTGCATTACAAGGGAAATTGATACAAGGATTGTGTTCCAATCTCCAAGCTGCAGATGTAGACACACTCTTAGCAGTACAATCTTTGGCCAATACAAAAGATATACTGGGAAATTCAAAACAGGAAAACCTTTATGACGCAGGCATTATTTGCAACATGCCAAGTACTAGCCCATTCAGACCTCCATCCACGTTCATACCAATGATGCCAAGAGATGCAATTGATGTATTTAGTGACTGTATGGTAGAAGATTTAAAGAAATTGAATTGTGCTGTTATGAAACAAAATAGACAGTGTAAATACTCAGAAATTCAGTACACTAAACAAATCCGCAAACTACAAGAACATACGGAAGTGATCATCAATAAAGCTGATAAGGGTGGGAACATTGTGCTGTGGCCAAGAGCTATGTATATGGAAGAAGCAGGGTTGCATCTTAATGATACTAACTGCTATAGGAAAGCTAACTTCCAGGAGTTAAGACAAAACAAAGAACATGTCTTTAATGAATTTGCACAGTGGAGGCGTGTGGGTTCACTTTCAAAGAAACACAGTTTTCTGAAAAATGACCATCCTATGACTCGCTTTTTGGTCCTTCGTTCCCAAAGTGCACAAAAATGTGGTACCCGTCCCTGGTAGACCGATTATTTTGGCACAGAAAAGCTTATTGGAGGCTATGTCGAAATATGTTGATCATTTTCTGCACGAATATGTGGAAAATTTGCCATCATTTATCAGGGACACAGGACACTTTTTAACCAAACTGACAACAGTTAAATGGGAGGAAGACTGCATTTTAATAGTGATGGACCTTAGTTCATTATATAGAAGTATTCACCATAGTGATGGCATCAATGCAATTCGTTACTACTTGGAGAAACAAAATATACAGATGTATGAACATAATAAGATGTTGGTTAAAATGATAGAGATCTGTTTGACCCACAATTATTTCTTATTCAATAAGGAAATATTTCAATAGGTACGTGGAGTGGCCATGGGGGGCATGCTTCTTCCCTAGTTATGCGTGTTTACACATGGGCTGGTAGGAGGAGCATGTCCTGAGGACCACCCACAAAGAGACTGTGGACAAGCATGTTCTCCACTGGTGGAGATTTATTGACAACATCTGCCTGATTTGGAAGGGTTCCCATGAAACAGCCAAGAATTTTGTAGAGGTTTTAAATGTTAGTACATTAAATCTCAAGTTCACATCAGATATTAGTGATGAACAAGTACAATTTGTGGATGTGGAAATTTATATAGGGGGAAAACAAGATTCCCACTAGATTGCACAGAAAGGTGACAGCTGGAAATTCTGTGCTTCATGCTAACAGCTCAGATCCCCGACACCTCATAAGAAGCATCCCTTATGATGAATTCTTGAGAATTAAACGCATATGTAGTCATGATGTTGACCTTAAAAAATGGCAGACTAAAGCCTTTGAAAGATTCTTAAATAGAGGATATAAAGCCATAGGTTTAATAACAGCTCGTGACAAGGAAAACAGTCCTAATGAAGGTAGTCATTTGACCATAATACCTGAGACCCTGATAACATCTAGGCAGACTAATGGTGAGACTGACACTACTTGTGTTGAATCAGTTGATCGCATAAGACTGATAACCAGTTTCTGTAGGCAGGAGAGACATTTTTGCAAGATCCTTTCCAAAAATTGGCCAATTATTCGGTCAGACATAACAATGTCACAGATCTTGCCAAAGCTTCCTAGTCTTACGATCAGAAGGGCACCCTCAATGAGGGATACACTTGTAAGAAACAGCCCTGAAGTAATAACTTTGAATGCTTGGTTATCAGCAAGATCAGGTTTCTTTAAATGCAATTTATGCGGGGCATGTAAATTTGGTAAAAATGTTTCAGATTATATCACTTCTTTTAGTCCAGAACCTGTTAAAATACAAGGACATTATACTTGCAGAATGGATTATGCTATATAGATTTTAGAATGTACTTGCCACCTCCTATAAGTAGGCAGTACCAAACTGCAAGTTTATAACAGGATATTACAACATCTTAGGGCAGTGGTCAATTCTGACCCAAACTATCCTGTGACATGGCATCTAAACCTTGTACATAAAAACAATCTTAATGATCTCAGATATTATGTTATCAGGTCAGTGCCCTAGAATATTAGAGGGGGCAATAGAAAAAAAAAGACTAAGACAAGTAGAATCAGAATTCAATATGTTACTTGACACCAAAATGCTGAATGGCCTCAACAATAGTGATGATTTACATAACTTCTTATAAATTATGTTGAGGTCAAGGGTAATCTATGATAGGTCTCAGATGTGTTTCTTAAATTTGTTTTATTTCTTTCCTTTTACCGGGTTCTTAGTCTGGCTTTTCCTAGATTTTTTATCTGGTTTTAGTGGAGGAGATTGCCAGTTTTTGAGTCCTGAGATTCTATCTAAACATTGAATATTTATTATACTGTATGCACTTCAAAATTTGTGGCTGCTATATTTATATTCTATATTAGGAAACGTAACTATTTGCACCTTAAAACCATTGACTGCTATATTTATGTTCCGCATTGTGGATGTATTTTCTATGTGAACGGGTAGGGTGATGGTTTTATTCGGTGGGATCTCGTTTTTTTTTACTAGGTTTTATCTGAGATCTTCTCGGTTTTACAGGACTCTTGCTGGTTTTAAACATCATAATACCAGGTTGACATCAACTAATTTGGACACTGGTCCACACTTGGGATTTTATGTTATTTTAAATTAAGTTTAATGTAATTTCCTACTAGGTTATTGTTGCTGTGTAAACATTTGTATAGCAATTATGAGCTGCCACAAAATACAACAAGTGTACTTTTTGCCTAATAGATGCAACAAATGGGGAAATCTGGAGATTGGAACTAGATCAATCACAACTATGAAACTGAATAAGAGATTCTAGCAAAGAAATGACATAGGGGATGTCTGTATAGAATGCGGCAATGTATTTAATTGTACATATTTATTTTTGTATTTTGCACTATCACGTTAGCACTTTTATGCATATTTTGCACATTGTCATTAATCATTTTAGTGAATGAATAGACTAGTTTTATGAGTTTAAAATATAACAATGTATGAGGCCAGAAAAGGATAGTTGCATTGTAGATTTGAATTTTTTTCATAAAAACTTAATAATAATAGCACTATGCTATAAGTTTGGTCAAAGAAAAAGTTGTAATCTACCGATGTACAGTCTGTTTTCAGTGTTACAACATGAATTTAAAAGCACTATGCTCAGATTTAGACATTATGTATAAGTCTTCATGGGTGTTTAACTTTAATGTACTGTAACTAAGCAAGTATTGTCATGTGCGTACATTGGCTTCTTTCTTTGTTTGCAATCTGTCTACAACTAATTGGATTAAATGCATCATGTGCTTTTAAATATTACACTATATATACGCACTGATAGGACCATGCGTCATGTGATCAAGACTGCCGTTGGGTAGTTGAAACGCACCATGCTGGGCACTTGCTTTCTGACGAATTATGCCCTGGCACTTTGATAATCTGCACTAAATAAAGAAAAAAATGTCTCTGCATCTGTGGTCCGTACCTGCTTCTGGGATCAGGATTGTGATCGTTCAGGATTGTGGTTATCATATATACAAGATTTAGAATGAGTCCAATAGAAGGGGGCCGATTCTGATCCTGGAAAAACCGCTCCGAATAGCCGTACGGAGCGTTTTTCCAATACGAATTGTACCCTGCAGCGTTCCCCGTAGGTATGACGAAGTACGATTCGTACCAGGAGCTGGACTCCATACGAACCATACAGAGACCGTACAAACCCAATCCCCGTTCGAATCTCCCTCGGAACCCGCTGTACGCGACATCCGTACGGTTCGCGGCTGCTTTTTCCGACCCGGCAAATACGGTTTGTGTGGGGTACGCACCGTACAACGCTTTTTCTACGGGAGCCGAAAACATCCGGAGAAGCAGAGTTCGCCTCGAAACAGGTATCGAACGCCCCCCCGGGTACGGTGCATACACCCCATGATCGCAGGCGTACGGTGCGTACCCCTGCGATCATGGGGTGTACGCACCGTACCCGCGATCATGGGGTATACGCACCGTACCCCATGTTCGCTGGGTGTACGGTGCCTACACCCTGCGTCGTGGGGTATGGTGCATACACCTTATGATCGTAGGGGTACGCACCGTACCCCTGCGGTCATGCGGTGTACGCACCGTATGGTGTGTATGTGATTGTGTGCTTTTCCGTACGAATCGCCCTTACCTGACGTGGACCGTACGAATCGCGTCCTCATACCCTGGTCCGGATCATACCTGTCGGGTCGTACGGCATGTGTATGAGTCGTACGGTTCACGGTTTCAGCCTTGTAATACGTACGGATCGCGACGATTTGGAAGGATTGACGAAATACGGATCGTACTACGCACCTCGGGCGGAGAGGGCTCCGGATACAAATTGTATGGACTTTTTTTTACTAGGATTGGAATTGGCCCCTTGGTGTTCAGACAATGATGTATCAACTTTTGAACTGTAACTCTGAACTAGGGTGGAATAGGTGAGACAACGAGGTATGAGGGGTTGCGGGACCAACAGCCTGATATGGAACAAATAGCAATAAACCAGTACATAAATGAGTACGTTAAACTTATATAATATAAGGGATTGTGTGGCGAACAAAATATACATGAATCATACATTGCGAATACAATTATAACAAAATGCGAAAGAAATAAACATCAAGGGAAATGAGAAAAAGATAAAGTATAAGTATGAGGGAAAGAAAAAGAAAAAGGATAGCATAAGAAAGTTCATTGTATAAAGGATATCGAAGAAAACATGATCAAGATTTCAGCAGTGATCTCGATTTGTCTCTTGCTCAGAGACCTTTCCCAGATTTAACTTTTCCACCATATGACCATTTATAAGTCACAGTTTCCCATCTGCCTTGATCATGTGTATCCGAAGAAACACTTCTGCTCAGATCTTGTGAAGCTGGAGGAGATGTGGATTTATGTTCGATCCGAATCTTTGTCTCCCGCTTTGTCAAGAAAAGATTCCAAGTCATGAGGATCAACGAACTCTTTCATTTGCCTTTGGTATGTTGTGATCATTGTTGCTGGTTCCAGAAGACCATATTTGATGTCTCCTGTCTCCTCTTGAGATTGGTAGTAGGTAAAAATAATCTGAGTGATGTCATATATATATGGACCATGTCTTCTTGCTTCCATTATGATTTGTCGAGCCTGTTGGTGGTGGATATGAGGTACGAGAAGAGTTCTTGGAACGTATTTGATGGGCACAATGAAATTAGAGTTGGGGAGAGAAAGTTCACCAAATGAGGTATCAAGGTAGTGAGGAACTGTATCATGTCATACTTTTCCAATAACTCTGGAAGGCCAATAATTCTAATATTATCCCTCCTACTGTGATGTTCCAAGTCAATTGTTTTTTGTCGAAGGTGCCATACGTCCTGCCCATGATCTGGTATTCTGTCAATTCGCAATTAAACTTCATTAAGGCGACCATCTACCAGTTGCATACGTGAGTGGCATTGAGCGACCTTCCCCCAGAGAATCCAATTCCAGTGTATTTGCAGTCACCGCATTGTTGACTGAAGCAATTGAAACTTTAATGTCCAAGAGTTCTTTAAGTAGAGTGTCCATTGCTGATGCAGGAATATCTTGTAGGGTTGCCATTGTGGAAGGAGGAGCCCTTCCGGTTAGATGTGTATTCTTTGGCATGAAGATCAAACAGGACGTAGCTTCCCACCAAACAATCTCTCCTCATATTATCCTAAATAACATGGTGAGAAATGAAGTGCTATAGTTGACCTGTAATCTAGTCTCCTTTCTAGTTGCCGGTCTATCTTTCCTTTGTGCTGCACCAACAGGAAGTTCAGATCGACAGTCGTAAAGGTGTGAGGATCCTTAGAAAACCTCCAGATGTGGGTATTTATTACAGAGAAAGGAAGGGTGAAATATTTCCTTTGTCAATGGAGGCACGTGCAAGATGGGGAGAGGAAATAAGAACATCTCCTATCAATTCTGGGCAATAATGTTCAAGAGAGGAGAGAGTGTATTGGAACGTTTAAAAAACAAAAAAGGCGAAATACATGCAGGATGCACCAATACATCCATGCACTTTATTGTTTCAGTAGGGGAAGAGAAAACAAAAAAGAAAGGGCACTCTATGTCTCATGCAAAGTGTCATTCCCAGGCCAGGGGCACTAGGACCCTAGGGCAAAGCGCAGAGGCCAGAGGACACCGGACACCGCTTAGGGGAGGGGACAGGAAGGGACAGGGGACATTCTAGGGAAGGACCTCGAGGCAAGAGGTCAGGGATCATGTATGCAGAGCCATGAGCAAATAAAGAGTACTCACAACCAGCCATCGCGTCCTGTGTTTTCCTGGGGCACCACAACACGACACAAAGTGAAAGCATGGAGGAGCATATGACCAGAGTCTGTGTTAAACAAAGGAGCAAGATTACAGCAAATCCTCTCTGATGAGATGAAAATGAGCGTGTTAAGGATTCACAGTTAATACTTGTCCCTGTTTTCTTTCTCTGTTCCCATCAAAAGGTTTCCAAAGCCTCCTGTCATGAAAGAATTTGTTTTCAAAGTTCTGAGGCACAGGCGAGCACGTGTGCATGGCACTTAAGGAAACTGAGAAAACCCAAAAATTAAAGCCTGCCACACGATCAGGAAGACTTCCGATTCAGTAATATCCCATTTTCATTCTGTTTGCAGCGTTTGAAGTGTCATAAAATGGCTCCGGCCTCTTATCCCTCCTCGGATCCTCAGAAGAGAGCCGCCATGGCTATCGGTGCCCCACCACCCCTTCCTTACCTTGCCTGTGAGAGTCCGCAGGGCAGGTGGCCTTGGAAGTTGGCGGGCACAGACTGGGCCTTATCCGCAACCACAGGGCTTTATCTTCTGTAGGGGCCTGCCCACTTCCCCCTTGCACCAGCACCAGGGAATTCTGGGCATGCCTCGTTGCAGATGATTTAAAGAGTGTAGAAGACCCATGACCTTTGTCCCTGCAGAAAAGGCAGGTAATTTTTTCTGCCCAAGTCTTTGCATGACTCATTAATCTGGCGTTTACATCATTTGTAAACAACCATTGATGACTTTGCACACAAAGAATCATAACCTCAATCTTACCCAATGCGCAACACAGTTTCGAATATACAATTTCTGGTCACAGTTTTGGAGAGGGCTCAAAAGCACAATCAGAAAAGTATGTTCTCTTGAATGAAAGGAATCTCAACTCAGTCTCTTTGAATTTATCTAATCTGTTACTGGCCAGGGCCTGGAAAAAATAACTAATATTATGTATACTGGTAAACATCACAATAACCCCTACAGAGACAATCTGTGTTGCACAGCGTTGGATCAATAATTGTGTCGTTGTTGTAATACTTTATTCGATATGTTTCATATCATAAAAGTACGAACATAGATATACATAAAACCAATTTACAAGTATTACATTCGTCATCTCTTAAAAAGACTTTAAAAACTATTTACAATTAAAAATTATTACAGAGAAGGTGCATTCCTATAAATTTCAATCATCTCAAAGGGTAAGCATTTAGTTTTGTATATTACATAACAATTTAGACCGAATGAACCAAGCACTGGCTAAGTACTTTGCAATCCCACAAACAATATACAGTGATGTAGTATCAGGTAAAAAAATACGCAGCACAACCCTAAAATCTCTGACGCCCATTTCCCTGCACACAGGTTTCAACCATCTTGCTCTAGGAATCTTGTAGGCCTTGCAAGCAAACAGGAAATGTGACAGGGATTCTTTCTTACATGGGCAGCCAGGGCAAGTGAGATCATAGTCCCTCACTCCTTTCCACCCCTCTGTGAACTTTTTAAGGGGGAGTATACCATATCTCATCTTCAAGAAGAGGGATCTGTCTCTTGGAATTTGTATGTAGTCCAAAAAGGGCTCTAACCTCCTCATTGGCTTATGCTCAAGGAATTGGTTCGTCAACTGCCCCCACTTTGTGCTTTTTGTGTCAAACACTCTAGGGTGTAGGTATATTTCACCCTTAGTCTGGTTAGACTGACTAATGATTAAATAAAGAATCATGTTACAACCCATACTTTGGTTCATAAAGCACTCCTTGGTAATGCTCCTACGTATTTCAAAAAGTGATTCAAACCCTGTTCGTTACCAAGAGAACTCAGGATCTGATCTGGAATTTGGCAGAGAGGGTACTCAGTATGGCAGCAACAGAGACCAATCCGTCTTCGTAGCAAACATACTTACTCCGTCAGGCCCTTGGAGGTTTGGTAATTTGACTCCCTTCCCAATTTAGAGTGGGAGTGCTAATTTTACTTTCACATGCCACCATCAAAAACGTGGTGGTAAGCGAAAGTAAAAACTTTTCAATTACACCATAGCATGGGAGAAAGCTTCCATGGTGAGGGGGTTGTTAGTTTTTTTATTTTCAAAAAGAAAACCCCCTCTTTGAGATTCAATTTTTTTTTTAAAAAGCATATCAAAAGTTTGACAGACATAAGCGTCATGTTGACGGAGTCATCCGTCAGACTTTTAATGCATTGACAAGAATTGCTATGATGGCAGTCCTGCCAATACAAGAGGTGTACACTGGGCCAGTGGGCATCTCTAGAGTGTGACTACTCTTTAAGGGCCGTGGGGTATTTTACGTCCGTCGCTCTGACAGAGTAAAATTTGTACACCAAAATCTAAATCAGGGCACTAGTTACAATGACTAGACACTATTAAGGGCCTGATAAAAAAGATGTAGTGCCAGTACATTTGCTGCCAGTAAAAGCACAATTTATATGTGCATGGAAGAGATGGAATAAATTGAGCCATGTGTACACTTCGACTCCAATTTGGCAGAACCATTCCAAAGGAAGCATAATAATTGATGGGGGAGGGGGCATTAAACTGGCACAGGAAAAACTAGCATTGTACATGGCATACATTTTGCAATGAAGAATTTGTGCAGGAAAAGGTCCGGGTTGGAAGGCCACCTTAAGTGTTGGCCTTACAAACATATGGGGACAGGAGTGATGCCGAAAATGCTGCATTACAAAAACAAGGTTAAAGGATCACCAGGAGCATAGCATAAGCAGCATTGCCAAAAACTCCATCTGAACTGAGTGAGATCTCAGCTTCACATCCAACATGTCAGTAAGGGCAAGAACAGTAGAATCATATGATTACATTTCCAGACACTGGTAGACGGAGCTGGGTGTCTAGGTGCACAAGTACATTGACACTCAGTGGCCAAGGGAGAACAACTTTGGAACACAAAGGATGAGTAGTGTGTCCAGAGCTAAAAGTTTTTCATCTCAGGTTTATTTCTCAGGACAAATCCAACTGTCTCCATTACAATCAAAGGGAAAGCAGATCTTAGACATAAAGCAAATTAATGGAATGAAGGACTCAGAGCATTATTAAGAGTTTGGCAGTCTGTGGACCGCCGTACCAGTGGTGGCAATTCTATGGCAGTGTTTCATCCGCCATATTAATAGTTGGGCAGATTGGCTTGGCGAAGACAGCAGCTGGACCGCGGCTGGACTGCCCGTACAGTCAGCACACAAACAACCGCTGGGGTTGCCGTTGGCGGTAGGCAGCCTCCAGTGGCTGGTACAGCAGTGCAACACTGCCATCCGTAATATGAGTTGACTTCCCGACAAGCTGACAGCGGAGGTCAGACCTCTGCCTAAAGTTCGGTGGAAATGTAGGATTTGGGGATCATACTAACCCCTTACTAGTTCTTCCCAGAAGATTTCGATATGTATCCCTTTCTACTGGTCCCCTTCAACACATGTTTATCTTCAACCCAAAGAATATGATACCGTCTTCAGCAAAGTACAGGTGTTTTGGTACCATGTACCCATTACAGGGACTGCCCACATATAGGTCGAACTCCTGCAACTGGTATGTAGTATTTTTTCATATATATGTATTCAACACATTTGCATTCAGAATGTACACACAGGCACTGATAAATATGTAAATACATTGCCGACTGCCACTAAACTGCCACAGACTCACTACCGGGCCCTCTGGAAACTCGTAATATGGCAGCGGAAGCCCCCATGCACAGCAGTCTCCGAGGGGTTGCGGATGGACCTTCAGCGGTCAAACCACCAAACTTGTAATAAGGCCCTAAGCCTGCAAGCATGAATTGATGAAAATTCCAATTTAACCAACATGTTTGACATGTAAGGCATTTTTCTGACATAAATATGACTCAAAGTAGCAACATGCATATCGAGGTGACATGCAGATATATTGGCTGTGATAGGTTATTACAAACATGCATGATGCCAACAATGCAGACATACTCACAGGGACATGTCAGGGTCATCTAAAAACATTGATAAACACATTTCCAAACAATGGCAGACCTCAAATAATGGTAACACCAGGGCCTATGACAAACAGAGGTGAATCAAAATTAATCATATATAACCACATAGTACAGTAAATACATCAGTGAAAGCATGTCATACCCTAAAAAACTACATGCAAAATGTTAAACACAGGACAAGAAACATATTTGTCTACTTGCAGGTGATGCTTTCATTGAGGTAACGAAATATGGGGGCACTTACCAGGAACACCACTGAAAGAACTGTCTAGCATCTCTCTAAGCTGAGCTGCATCTACCACAACAACAGTGGGAAGACTGCCCAGGAGTACTTAGTCTACTATACATAGTGTGCCACCAGAGAAGGTAAATGGTTGTAAGGCACTGTCCAGAAAGTAGCCTGACACATTTCTGGCCAGTCTTATATTTTGTGACTGCAGTCAGGGTCATCACGCTCATGATGAGTGCAGCAATTTAAGGTGAAAGTTCGACAATATGGATCCCATCTGCTAGGGGGTAGAGGGGCAAGTACTACAAATAGACATGCAAGTTGTCCTTACATGAAATACAACAAATGCAGGAAAGCAAAAGTTTGACATTAGAAACATACTTCGGAAATATGGCTGATAAAACACAATGTCTGGAAATAGAAAATGAAAACAGTATGATGTACTTAAAACAAAGTTAAACTTCATGCCATCAATAAGTCATTGAGCTGATTTATTAGAAACATTGGTCTCTAAAGAACTCACATAAAATCATATAAATAAACACACAAAAAACGAACTTTGCTATGAAATAATAATTAACACATTGAAAAAGCAGAAAAAGCAGAGGAACAATAGGGACGTAGTAAGGAGGAATACCAACAAGGATGGAGCTCTTGTACGATTGGATTAAGAAATAGTATGAAGAAAAAATTAGGAGCATCTAGAGGAGAAAAATTAATGTGTATATTCAGAAGGTGACTATCAATATATCATACAATGATTTCTGAAACACCAATAATCAGTGGCTGGATCATCACTAAAACTAAAGTGTTTAACCCAACAAAATCGGAAATTAGCACACCTACCTAATTCCTAAAATACACAGAAACTTACAAGATCTATCATGTAGACCTACGGATGCAAACTCAGTATTCCAACCATTGAACAAGTAAATTGGTACTATTATTCAACCATTAACAAAACAAATATACTTACAAAGAGTACATAACGGATTTCCTCAATAAAATGCACATCATGGATCTAATGAAAGCTGAGGTTTTATTTTGCACTTTTGAGGTACAAGGAACTATGGAATGGTTGATAATGACATCTACCCAGACAGAAACTTGTCCAGGATTAATTTTGCAACTGATGCATAAAATAATAACGAATTCTATCTAAGCACAACTGGAACTGTAAATTGCTATATGTATCATTTTACAAGAGAAAGCATCAAGGAGATTCAAGTTTTGAGCTTTTGGTTATGCAACAAATGTTTCTTAGTCTATTTATTTATTTGTGTTATATTGGCAGTTTTGCATAGCATGGACAAGATCCGAGGGTAAGGGGGCACTTTTATAAAGGGAACATACATGTTGCTTTTGGAGGACATTAGGAATTTAAATGAAGCACATCCTCCTAAACTTCCCTCACACCATCATATCCTACAATGGAAATGAAGACTATTTAGAGCACATTCAAATAAAGCACAATGGCAAGCTTCTAGAAATTGGGTCTCTAGTTTGCAGAGGTATGCACTCTGTCCATGTAGAGACCACAATCCTAGTCAGGGTAAGCTAGATACACACTAAAAGATAACCTATGCTCACACTCTGGTAGCTTGACACAGAGCAGTCAGGCTCATCTAGAGAGGCATTGTGTAGAGCAGGGGTCTCCAAACCGGGCCTGGAGGGCCGGATCCATGCCAGATTTTTTGGATATCCCCATTGAGATACATGTAGTTATTTTAAAAATCTGGCATGGATCCGGCCCTCCAGGACCGGTTTGGAGACCCCTGGTGTAGAGGATTTTTGCAACACACACACACACACACACACACACACACACACACAGAGTAACACAATGAAAACAACACATAAATACTCCACACTGGTTTATAAAAACAGAGAACATTTTATTGAGAAGATCAAGACCAAAACAACAAAAAAAGTAAGTAGAACCGGAGTTATGGATTTTTAAAGAATAAATCAAAAACTAGTGCTAGTAGTCAATAGCACTAAGGGGTTACTTGAGTTTGCTCTAGACCAGTGTAAATCCATATTCAGGCTGACCATGATGGAGGGTAGGCCAGCTACAGGACTCACACAGGTCCCACTGACATAGTATCTTGGATGGAGCAACTGTTGTTGTCGAAGACTCGATGGGATGAGCAGGGAATCTTCGGCATCGAAATCGAAATCATTTACGATGCAGGTGCTGCATCGTGAAACCTCACAGTCATGTCCCACATCATCATTGAACTGTGCAGGGATGTCCTCAGATTGGCACTGCATCTGGCGTCATAGGGCAGTGCGTTGGTTCCTATGAGTACAAATTTGTCACTGTGTTGATTTTGAAGCAAACCAGCTGCACAACCCATTTCTAAGGCCCACGACTGGATAGGCACATCAGACATTATGGGACTCACAGATGGCAGAGTCCAGCAGCAAAGTTGTAGGAAGTCTTTGATAGCCCTGTGACTTCAAAAGCAGGGGGCAAGCCAGTAAACCATTGGAGACACTCTGGGTTCAAGTGAAATGGGCCCAGTCCTTGTCCTCAGCAGAGCAGAGATCAGCGGGCAACATGGCAGCTCAACAAAGCAGAAGGCAATTTAAAGAAGTAGTCATGCAAAATGGCAATCCCTATGGTACAGCAGTCCCTACTCCTGGCAGAGTTCTTCACAGTTCCAGTAGAGCACTGTCTTGGTGGGTGAGAGCCCCAGTACTTATACCCAAATGTGCCTTTAAAGTGGGGGTGACTACAAAGCAGGCCTTTGAAGTTCCCATGTCTCGTTTCATTCCAGCCACTTGTGTGGGACACATTGGGCCTATTCAAGTTTAGGTTTCAGCTCCTCCTACCTTTTCCTATCCAGGAAGAGCTATCAGAATGCATATGAATGCAGATTAGTTCTCTGTCACATCCACACTTTCTGTATTTGTAGCTGTCTAGAGGGAATGCACAATGTGTAGCTGTCACCCATTCCAGAAGTCTAGTGGGACCAGGCTGCAAGGCCCACAAATTAGTACGACCAGAGAATGTCCACTGTCTAAAAGTGACATTTCTAAAATAGTAATGTTAAACCCAACTTTAACAGTAAAGAGAAATTATAATTACTATTCTAATGATATATGAAACATGATGCAGCTACTGCTTTCCAATCAGGAATTACAGTTTAATAGTTTTTTAAGCAATTCCCAAAAAGGAGTAGGCCTCACAGTAGTTTGTCACTATCAGGACATGTAAAACTTAAAAGTACATGTCCTAAGTTTCACTAACACAGCCCCCAGGCCATAGGGCTACCTAGGGCCTACCTTACGGGTGACTTATTTGTAATAAAATTGGAGTTTAAGGCTTAGCAAGTGGTTTTAAATGCATGTTGAAGTGGCAGTAAACTGCACACACAGGCCTTGCAATAGCAGGCTAGTGTCATGCCTGCTTTTGCAGGTGCCTTTTTAACTGAATGCATTCAACAATTTGGGAGACTTATATATGTGCATGAAATATTGGTTGTATTTATGGCATTGTCCTGTCTCCTGTCAGAAGACTCGGCAACGTCGGAATCCAGGAGAAGGCACTGGAATGGATCGTCTCCTTCCTCGACGGAAGAACGCAGAGAGTCCGCCTACCACCGTACAAGTCAGAGGCAACCAAAGTCATCTGCGGCGTCCCTCAAGGATCCTCGCTGAGCCCTACCCTCTTCAACGTCTACATGAGCCCCCTCGCGGCCATCGCACGTCAACACAACCTCAACATAATCTCCTACGCCGACGACACCCAGCTGATCCTCTCCCTGACCAGCTATGCGCTTACTAAGGGTGGGCGTAGTATGCGTAGTGGGGCTACGCAAAGCTTCGTGAAGTGGGCAGGAAGCTACGCCAACCCACACTATTCGTGTAACCCCACTACGCGCCGCCCGCCTCCCACCCGCCTCCCTCCCACCCTCTTCTACATGCCTAATTTTAATTTAAAATAGTGTAACAGTAAATTAAAATCACTTACCTGATATGTGGCGTCCCAGAGCTCCCTCTTCTGTTTCATTGGACTTCTTCCAAGCTAATGCGCATGCGCGGGCGCCCGAGCATGCGCATTTGGCTGAAAGAAGTCGGCTGGAAGAAGTTGTTGCGAAACAGAAGAGGGAGCCCCGGGACACTTCATATCAGGTAAGTGATTTTAATTTACTCTTACACTATTTTAAATCAAAATTAGGCATGTAGAAGAGGGCGGGAGGGAGGCGGGTGGCGGGCAACTTCGCTCCAGCCACGGGGTGTGCGTAGTGTTGCCTACTACGCCTACTTTGCGAATCGCGAAGTAGGAAACACTACGTGAACTTGGTGGACGGAGCGAAGCACTGTGCCCAGGGTTAGCGCTTACCAACTGAATCAAAAGTAGCGGCAACAGGGTAAACAAAATCTACAGCAGTAATCTATCTCAGCGTGATCCCCTAACCACAACAACCATACTTTGACATCCTTGCAGCTCTCACCATTTCAACCAACACTGAGAGGACCAACAGGTCCACCATCACTACTTTGGAAACCGCAACGACTAAGCAGTCTATACACTCCGAGCACCCTCTGGCCCTTGCATGCACCATGTCATTAGCTAGGGACTCCCCCCATCAGCACAGCACTCACCCCATCTTGATAAACTCAATCATCACAGTCGCCTACCCAGACACTTGGAAACACAACACAGTAGTCCCCTCCTCAAGATCTCCTCAGCAGACCCGAAGACGCTAGCCAAGTACCAGTCTATCCTCTGGCTACCTCATCCAGTAAAAGTAAGGAAAATATGATAAACAAACTCCTAGCTACCCAACTCAATGACAACCACCTGCACAACACCTTTCAATCCAGAATCATTCCCAAGCACAGTACAAAGACCAACCTCACCACCGCCATGGCTGATTTTCCCCTCACCCTACTTGATTTTTCCATAGCGTTTGACACTATCCCCCCACCCATATCAAACACCTGCATGAAGGTGGAATCCAAGGAAAGTCACTTTTCTGGATTTGTTTCTTCCTGACAGGCCACACCAGTCAGTCAACTGGCCCCTTCACCTCAGACACCGTCAACCTCAACTGTGGCATTCCATAAGGATCTTCACTCAGCCCCACCCTGTTCAAAGCCTACATAACCTCACTCACCAGTAGCATCCATGCCCGCAAAATCATATCCAATGCTGTTGATATCAAGCTCATACTCTTCTTCTCTGACAAGACGTCAAATACCTGAACCAATTTCTCTGCCTGCATGACCAAAGTCAACACATTTATGAAAATTAACTGTCTCAAACTCAACACAGACACAACTGAAGTCATAATCTTTGGCAAAACAACTCCTCATGCACACATTCAAAGCCTTACAAAACATTTGCTCACGTACCCCAACAACCACATAAACTTGCACAAACCTACAAGGCACCACCGCCAGGCTTCTACTCGGACACAGCCCCTGCATACGCAGAACTAGACCTGCAGTTGTGCCTTTTTACACCTTGTTCCTAACATCTGAAGCGAACTGTCCTGGACATCAGAGCCACCTCCTCATTTTTTGAATTCCATAAGAAACTGAAGACCAGGCTCTTCACCTAGCCATGGTGCTCAGATGTATTTTGTATTTGAGGCGACTACTGTTTACTTGATCAGTAGTACATTTTTTAAATATTAATTAGTATACATTTCGGTGTGAGTGTGTCTTTAAATGGAGATTCCAGAAGAACTTAAAATAATTAATGGAAAAAAGTGTATTTTTGATTATGTGGATCCAATAAGTAATTTACAATACCAGCTATACCAGCTATAAAGTCCTGATCAACCTGGGTTTTTGATTATAATTCTTTGAGTTTTTTTATTTTTTGAGTACCTTTGCATGGAAAAAGAAATTTGGATAAGTGTTTATTTTATTACAAGGCAGTCCTTTGTTTCACTAATCTTTATATCTTCATCCAGGATTTGTTTAACATGGGATAAGCTGGCATGTCAATTATGGGTTTTGAGCCTCCTCCTACAATTTTATTTGGCTATGCTTGGGTGAGATCATTTTCTTAATCGCAAAAGTAACACAGAACAAGGTGAGTATCATCTGTATCGAACTGCATATTAAGATGAAGTCCTTGTTGTTTGACTGATTCAATGTGAGTTATAACTATTTCTGCAGTAAGGTCGTGTGATTAGTGGATGAAAATAGTTAAGTACAATCAATATGAACAGTCTGAGCTCGAACAAGACTGACCCTCCTAGGAATAATGCATTGATTCTTTATTTACTAGATTACGTTACACATTTTTCTTCTATGAGATCGAAGGATTTCATTTAAGCACAGCTTACAGGAATCCAGTGGCGTAGGAAGGGGGGTGCGGTGGGTGCAGGTGGGTGCAGGCCGCCCCAGGAGTCATCACTGAGAAGGGTGGCAAAATGGCAAAAATATGTGTTTTAAACAATGGCAATAGGTGAATATTAGACAGTAGTAGAGAGTATTCCCGGACACAGACCCACGCACACACACAAACGGCTGTGTGTGTGTGTGTGTGTGTGTGCGAGGCTCTGTCTGTGTGGGTGTGCGTGGCTCTGTCTGTGTGGGTGTGTGCGCGGCTCTGTGTCCGCGAATACGCTCTACTACTCTCTAATGCTCACCTATTGCTACTACTATGTGTATATCTATTATATAGAGATAACTCTAATCACTAGTATATGCAGCAGACCTTTGTACTCTCTACCATTCTTATTTGACTGTTAGAGTATATCCATTCTTATCTCTGCCTTGAGTGACTTTACATCTTGTACATTTGCATTTTTTTTCTGTTTGTATCTTTTTATTTTTTTTATTTTTATTTTTTTATTTTATTTTTTTATTTTTGTCCTCATCTGCCTTCCCCTCTGACGGAAGATACCAACCACCTTACACGGCCTTACTGGCGTGATATGTGTTAATGGCAGGAGATATGTGTCGAGAAAGAAAAAGCCAGTTAGGGGAGCATTCTCTTGACTCCATCTAGGTATGTTTCAACCTGCCGGACCTTGTTCGAAACTGTCCTAGCCCTTGGTCCAATAGAGTAAAGATGGCATAATCATCGGACCCGGGTAAAAAAAAAAAAAACCCGGATCATCTCCAGTTGGTCAGGAGATCCCAAAATGCTAGCTTTCTCTTATTTACAGATCTCATTAGGTCTCTTTTGGATATCTCATATAATGAAGTAAGCCATGAACAGTGTAGAGGAGGTGTCTTCTCTACCCATTGGATACAAATCTGTCTTCTCGCCATCAAAATTGCATAGAAAAGAAATGATTTTTCCTTGCCTGTGATATTGTCTTCTGTTCCAAAGATGACAAGTGGGAGAGTTATTGACAAGGAAGTGTTTAGTATGGAATTTAAAGTGTTTTTCACGTCTTCCCAGAATTTGGTTATATTAGGGCATTCTAGGAACATATGCATGCCACATGCGTCTGCTAAGTTGCATTTATTACATTTTTTGTCTGTTTGATATTTAGACAATTTCCGCGGTGTTAAATATGCCCTATGTACAGAGAAAATGTGATTTCGTACAAGCCAAGAGGGCTTTACGATGTTGCGTAAAATCTCAAAAGAGTTTATCCACCTCTCCTCGCATGGAATCCCAATTTCGGTCCCCCATAACTCATCCGGGAGTTTAAACTCCCCTTCGCTTTCTTCCAACAGAAGCCAGTACCATCTAGCTACTTCTTTTCCTCCAGTTGGACGTTCTACTAATTGTTGTTCCATTTCACTTATTTTTCCAATGTTACTGTCTTTACGGATTTCAGATCTTGCCCAACTATCCATTTGAATATATTTGAATCTGGAAAGCCCTGGGCCAACTTTCTCATATAACTCATCCCAAGTTATAAGTTTTTTATCTTTAAATAGGTGGCCCCATTTACAGATGCCTGCTTGTTCAATTATATTGGACAAGTTATCTTTCAAGCATAGTGGTAACCCGGGAGAGTCCCAAATTGGTGCATAGTTTGAATAGTAAGATAGTCTCAGTTTTTTCCTGATGTTAAACCAATTTTTGGCCCATGAGTGTAGTGTTTTCAGTTTTATATTTTTGAAGAATGTTTGACTACCAAATTTAAACATAAAGCCATCTGCTGCAAGATTTGTCTCCTTTAGCTTGGCTCCATACATGGATGTACTAGGTAGATTAGATGGCATTTTGAGAAGCATTCTAGAATAGGACATCTGAAAGGCCCATGAATAGAACATTAGGTCCGGTAGTGCAAGGCCCCCTTTTTCTCTTCTTCTTCTGAGCTTCTTCCATGATATTCTTGTAGTCTTGTAATTCCATATAAATGAGTTGATTTCTCTTTGACATTTTTCCAACGTTTTGGTGTTCATAGTTATTGGGATAGTGTTAAAAATAAAGGTGAATTTTGGGAGAATACACATTTTGACTAAGTTAACCCTTCCTGTTATAGAGAGAGGCAGGTGTGTCCAAGATTTCATAAGTCTTTTGCTTTCACTGTGTATTCTTTCCAAATTAGTTTGTGCAAGGGTGCCGACATCTTGAGTTATTTTGATTCCCAAATACCGCATTGAGGATGAGATATTAATCCCGAGATCTAAATTGGGTAGGTTCCATGCCATGATCTCACTCTTGCTCGAATTTATGTCGTACCCTGAGACATGGCCAAATTCTACAGCACGTTGTATAACCACTGGGTATGCCTTGACTGGATCAGCTGTAAACACTAGTATGTCATCTGCATACAGTGCTACCCATCTTTCCCAGTCTCCGAAACAGAAGGGTGAAATGTCCACCTCTTCCCTTAACACCTGGGCAAAAGGCTCGATGTATAAATCGAATAGGAGAGGGGAAAGCGGGCAGCCCTGCCTTGTACCTCTTGTAATATTAAATGCTTCAGTCAAGGACCCATTAACCAGCAACCTAGCTGACTGTGAGTTATATAGCTGTTTAATCATTCTGCAGAACACTTCACCACAGTTAAATTTTTTTAGGACATCATTTAGATAGAGCCAGTTAACTCTGTCAAACTCCTTAGTTGCGTCTAGAGTCAGGGTAGCCAAAGGGAGAGAAAAAGCGGTGGCAATATCTATAGCCCCTATTAGCTCACAGGTTAGCTCAGCTAATTGTCGCCCCTTAATAAATCCTTTCTGATCTTGACGAATTACAGTACCAATAACGCTAGCCAGTCTTGTGGCGATTATAGTTGTAAAAATTTTATAGTCGTTGTTAAGTAACGATATTGGTCTGTATGACCCACACTCTAATGGGGATTTCCCTGGTTTGGGAATGAGGACAATTGTGGCTTCGCCCCAAGATTTAGGCATAGGCTGTTCTTCCAATAGAATGCCATTAGGCCGGGTCTGGTGGCTCAGTGGACTAATGCGTCCACTGCAGGGGCCTGTGTTCGACCTCATGGTCACAGGTTCAAATCCCGGCGGGTCCACTCAGCCTTTCATCCATCTGAGGTCGATAAAATGAGTACCATTGAGTTGGGTAACAATAAACATCTGTTATTCAGCGCCAAGAAACCGCTAGGTGAACGTGCGCTTTACAAATACACATGTTATGTTATTAAAGAGTTCAATTAATATTGGTATAATGGCGTTCTCAAGTGTTTTGTAGATCTCTCCCGGCAACCCATCCGGGCCTGCCGCTTTGCCTTTCTTGATTTGACTGATAGCTTTTTTCACCTCCTCTTGTGTGATGACTGATTCTAATGATTTGCTCTGGGTCGTTGAGAAATTTGGTAATGTAATGGCTTCCAACCAGCTATCTCTTGCGTTTGAATCATTGGGGAGATCCTCTTTGTAGATGACCTGAAAAAATTCAAGAAATGCTCTTCCTATCTCAGGACTGGTAGTTCTTGTCTCAGACTCACCTTCTATCTTAATTTCCCTGATGTAGTTTAGGGCTTTATCAGATTTGATTTTCCAAGCCAGAATTTTTCCAGCACTTTCTCCAAACTCAAATTGGGAAGATTTACTCGCTTCCCACCTTCTATTTATTCTCTCCTGCAGTATTTGTTCTAATTCTGCTTTCAACTCAGCCATTTGTTCTTGTTCTTCAGCTGTACTTGAGGGTGAGGATGTTTTTGACTCTAAGGTTTTCATGCCTTTTTCTATTCTATTTATCTTGTCAAAGTATAGCTTTCGTCTATAGGAAGCTCTGTTAGTAATTTGTCCTCTTATAAACGCTTTGAATGTCTCCCAGATGATTGTTGGGGTGGCTGAGTTTCTATTTAAATCGAAGAAGGTTATAGACTCCTTAATTAGAGAGTTGATTTCCTCTTCTTCAAGTAGGAGTGTCCTATCAAAGGACCATGAAGGGTGTTTGATGGAGGTTTCAGCCTTAAGAGTAAACTCTAATGCCGAATGATCTGACAGATGAGATGGAAGGTATTCTATTGATTCTAGAGTATCTTTTAGACAATAACTGAAAAAGGCATAGTCTATTCTAGATTTGTGTTTAAACCTGCTGTTCTTATAGGACACCCCAATCTTCTTACCCGCTTTTTCTCTCCAAAGATCAGCCAGACCCATGTGTGCCATAATTGCTTTTAATGTTTCCCTAGATTTGATCGAACCAATATTTTTCGATCTTATTGATTTATCTAGTTTGGGATCGAGCACAATATTAAAATCACCCATCCAGATTATTGGGTCTTGCACTGTTAGTAATTGAATCCTTATTGCATCTAGATGTGATGGGTTGTCCGAGTTTGGACCATAATATCCCACCAAAACTCTAGTATGACCATCAAGCGAAACTCTTATCATTAGCCATCTCCCTGTTTGATCTTCCTTGCTCTCTAATATTTCTGCCTTTCGGGATTTTTTAAAGATAAGCACTACCCCTCTTACGTTGGCGTTATGGTTTGTGGAGCAAAATTTATCGATCCATCTATGTTTTTTTTAATATAATATTGGCTTCTGATTTGAGAAGGTGTGTTTCCTGCAACACTATGACCTGCGCCGGTGAGTCTCTCAGATATTGTAGTATTCGTTCACGTCTACCTCTCACGCGCAGGCCATTTACGTTCCAGGACAAGAATTTAGTGCATGTCATAGTTTGCATCTTCTCCTGACACCCTTCATTTTTTTGTATTTATATAGAATTTCCTTAGACCTAGCATGAAAATAGCCTGTTTTAGTAAAAAGTCGTAATATTGAATATTTAAGCGAACATTTGAGGAGCACAAATGAGGATTTTTTTTCCCTTCTACCACCCCCCCACCCTCCCCTTGCCCCGGGAAACCCCCCCATACTTACTCTGGCTTGATCTTTAGCCAGATTAACGCCCGTCTGCAGCCCATCCATGGACTACTACTGCTACCTATTATTACAGGAGTATGTTAGTCTGTGAGCAAGTAGGGGTAGAAAAAAAAGAGCTCCAAAAAAAAAAAAATTCTCTTCCTTTTTTTCTTCTCCTCTCTCTCCTCTCTCTCTCTCTTCCCTCCCTTCCTTCCCTTCCACTACGTCATTAAAGTAATCGTAAGCGTGAATTAAGTGGGAGTTTCAAGTGCTGTTTGCATACATACATACATATACGTATACACGTGTATACGTGCACACCTATATAAACGCACATACACAAATATATCTAATTATTCATTCATTCCTACCTTCCCCTATGCATAGTTTCCCGTGATTATATATATACATTTATTGTGGGTATTTTATATATATATATATATATTTTTTTCTTTCTTTTTTTCCCTCTTTTATTCCCCTTTCCTCACTTTTCCCTTTCCTTCCCCTACTTCCCCCTTCTTCCCATTTTTTTTTCTCCTCGTTTTCCCTGCTTTTTTTATTTTTTTTATTATTTTTTGGTTTTTTTCTTTCCTTTTTTTTTCCCCTCTTCCCCTTCTTTTTCCTTCATTACTTTCCCCTTTTTTTTTTTTTCCCCAACCCCTTTTTTTTCATTTTTTTAATCGCAAAAGTAACACAGGACAAGGTGAGTATCATCTGTATCGAACTGCATATTAAGATGAAGTTCTTGTTGTTTGACTGATTCAATGTGAGTTATAACTATTTCTGCAGTAAGGTCGTGTGATTAGTGGATGAAAATAGTTAAGTACAATCAATATAAACAGTCTGAGCTCGAACAAGACTGACCCTCCTAGGAATAATGCATTGATTCTTTATTTACTAGATTACGTTACACATTTTTCTTCTATGAGATCGAAGGATTTAATTTAAGCACAGCTTACAGGAATCCAGTGGCGTAGGAAGGGGGGTGCGGTGGGTGCAGGCCGCCCCAGGAGTCATCACTGAGAAGGGTGGCAAAATGGGAAAAATATGTGTTTTAAACAATGGCAATAGGTGAACATTACACAGTAGTAGAGAGTATTCCCGGACACAGACCCACGCACACACACAAACGGCTGTGTGTGTGTGTGTGTGTGTGTGCGAGGCTCTGTCTGTGTGGGTGTGCGTGGCTCTGTCTGTGTGGGTGTGTGCGCGGCTCTGTGTCCGCGAATACGCTCTACTACTCTCTAATGCTCACCTATTGCTACTACTATGTGTATATCTATTATATAGAGATAACTCTAATCACTAGTATATGCAGCAGACCTTTGTACTCTCTACCATTCTTATTTGACTGTTAGAGTATATCCATTCTTATCTCTGCCTTGAGTGACTTTACATCTTGTACATTTGCATTTTTTTTCTGTTTGTATCTTTTTATTTTTTTTATTTTTATTTTTTTATTTTATTTTTTTATTTTTGTCCTCATCTGCCTTCCCCTCTGACGGAAGATACCAACCACCTTACACGGCCTTACTGGCGTGATATGTGTTAATGGCAGGAGATATGTGTCGAGAAAGAAAAAGCCAGTTAGGGGAGCATTCTCTTGACTCCATCTAGGTATGTTTCAACCTGCCGGACCTTGTTTGAAACTGTCCTAGCCCTTGGTCCAATAGAGTAAAGATGGCATAATCATCGGACCCGGGTAAAAAAAAAAAAAACCCGGATCATCTCCAGTTGGTCAGGAGATCCCAAAATGCTAGCTTTCTCTTATTTACAGATCTCATTAGGTCTCTTTTGGATATCTCATATAATGAAGTAAGCCATGAACAGTGTAGAGGAGGTGTCTTCTCTACCCATTGGATACAAATCTGTCTTCTCGCCATCAAAATTGCATAGAAAAGAAATGATTTTTCCTTGCCTGTGATATTGTCTTCTGTTCCAAAGATGACAAGTGGGAGAGTTATTGACAAGGAAGTGTTTAGTATGGAATTTAAAGTGTTTTTCACGTCTTCCCAGAATTTGGTTATATTAGGGCATTCTAGGAACATATGCATGCCACATGCGTCTGCTAAGTTGCATTTATTACATTTTTTGTCTGTTTGATATTTGGACAATTTCCGCGGTGTTAAATATGCCCTATGTACAGAGAAAATGTGATTTCGTACAAGCCAAGAGGGCTTTACGATGTTGCGTAAAATCTCAAAAGAGTTTATCCACCTCTCCTCGCATGGAATCCCAATTTCGGTCCCCCATAACTCATCCGGGAGTTTAAACTCCCCTTCGCTTTCTTCCAACAGAAGCCAGTACCATCTAGCTACTTCTTTTCCTCCAGTTGGACGTTCTACTAATTGTTGTTCCATTTCACTTATTTTTCCAATGTTACTGTCTTTACGGATTTCAGATCTTGCCCAACTATCCATTTGAATATATTTGAATCTGGAAAGCCCTGGGCCAACTTTCTCATATAACTCATCCCAAGTTATAAGTTTTTTATCTTTAAATAGGTGGCCCCATTTACAGATGCCTGCTTGTTCAATTATATTGGACAAGTTATCTTTCAAGCATAGTGGTAACCCGGGAGAGTCCCAAATTGGTGCATAGTTTGAATAGTAAGATAGTCTCAGTTTTTTCCTGATGTTAAACCAATTTTTGGCCCATGAGTGTAGTGTTTTCAGTTTTATATTTTTGAAGAATGTTTGACTACCAAATTTAAACATAAAGCCATCTGCTGCAAGATTTGTCTCCTTTAGCTTGGCTCCATACATGGATGTACTAGGTAGATTAGATGGCATTTTGAGAAGCATTCTAGAATAGGACATCTGAAAGGCCCATGAATAGAACATTAGGTCCGGTAGTGCAAGGCCCCCTTTTTCTCTTCTTCTTCTGAGCTTCTTCCATGATATTCTTGTAGTCTTGTAATTCCATATAAATGAGTTGATTTCTCTTTGACATTTTTCCAACGTTTTGGTGTTCATAGTTATTGGGATAGTGTTAAAAATAAAGGTGAATTTTGGGAGAATACACATTTTGACTAAGTTAACCCTTCCTGTTATAGAGAGAGGCAGGTGTGTCCAAGATTTCATAAGTCTTTTGCTTTCACTGTGTATTCTTTCCAAATTAGTTTGTGCAAGGGTGCCGACATCTTGAGTTATTTTGATTCCCAAATACCGCATTGAGGATGAGATATTAATCCCGAGATCTAAATTGGGTAGGTTCCATGCCATGATCTCACTCTTGCTCGAATTTATGTCGTACCCTGAGACATGGCCAAATTCTACAGCACGTTGTATAACCACTGGGTATGCCTTGACTGGATCAGCTGTAAACACTAGTATGTCATCTGCATACAGTGCTACCCATCTTTCCCAGTCTCCGAAACAGAAGGGTGAAATGTCCACCTCTTCCCTTAACACCTGGGCAAAAGGCTCGATGTATAAATCGAATAGGAGAGGGGAAAGCGGGCAGCCCTGCCTTGTACCTCTTGTAATATTAAATGCTTCAGTCAAGGACCCATTAACCAGCAACCTAGCTGACTGTGAGTTATATAGCTGTTTAATCATTCTGCAGAACACTTCACCACAGTTAAATTTTTTTAGGACATCATTTAGATAGAGCCAGTTAACTCTGTCAAACTCCTTAGTTGCGTCTAGAGTCAGGGTAGCCAAAGGGAGAGAAAAAGCGGTGGCAATATCTATAGCCCCTGTTAGCTCACGGGTTAGCTCAGCTAATTGTCGCCCCTTAATAAATCCTTTCTGATCTTGACGAATTACAGTACCAATAACGCTAGCCAGTCTTGTGGCGATTAAAGTTGTAAAAATGTTATAGTCATTGTTAAGTAACGATATTGGTCTGTATGACCCACACTCTAATGGGGATTTCCCTGGTTTGGGAATGAGGACAATTGTGGCTTCGCCCCAAGATTTAGGCATAGGCTGTTCTTCCAATAGAATGCCATTAGGCCGGGTCTGGTGGCTCAGTGGACTAATGCGTCCACTGCAGGGGCCTGTGTTCGACCTCATGGTCACAGGTTCAAATCCCGGCGGGTCCACTCAGCCTTTCATCCATCTGAGGTCGATAAAATGAGTACCATTGAGTTGGGTAACAATAAACATCTGTTATTCAGCGCCAAGAAACCGCTAGATTATTGGGTCTTGCACTGTTAGTAATTGAATCCTTATTGCATCTAGATGTGATGGGTTGTCCGAGTTTGGACCATAATATCCCACCAAAACTCTAGTATGACCATCAAGCGAAACTCTTATCATTAGCCATCTCCCTGTTTGATCTTCCTTGCTCTCTAATATTTCTGCCTTTGCAGATTTTTTAAAGATAAACACTACCCCTCTTACGTTGGCGTTATGGTTTGTGGAGCAAAATTTATCGATCCATCTATGTTTTTTTTAATATAATATTGGCTTCTGATTTGAGAAGGTGTGTTTCCTGCAACACTATGACCTGCGCCGGTGAGTCTCTCAGATATTGTAGTATTCGTTCACATCTACCTCTCACGCGCAGGCCATTTACGTTCCAGGACAAGAATTTAGTGCATGTCATAGTTTGCATCTTCTCCTGACACCCTTCATTTTTTTGTATTTATATAGAATTTCCTTAGACCTAGCATGAAAATAGCCTGTTTTAGTAAAAAGTCGTAATATTGAATATTTAAGCGAACATTTGAGGAGCACAAATGAGGATTTTTTTTCCCTTCTACCACCCCCCCACCCTCCCCTTGCCCCGGGAAACCCCCCCATACTTACTCTGGCTTGATCTTTAGCCAGATTAACGCCCGTCTGCAGCCCATCCATGGACTACTACTGCTACCTATTATTACAGGAGTATGTTAGTCTGTGAGCAAGTAGGGGTAGAAAAAAAAGAGCTCCAAAAAAAAAAAAAAATTCTCTTCCTTTTTTTCTTCTCCTCTCTCTCCTCTCTCTCTCTCTTCCCTCCCTTCCTTCCCTTCCACTACGTCATTAAAGTAATCGTAAGCGTGAATTAAGTGGGAGTTTCAAGTGCTGTTTGCATACATACATACATATACGTATACACGTGTATACGTGCACACCTATATAAACGCACATACACAAATATATCTAATTATTCATTCATTCCTACCTTCCCCTATGCATAGTTTCCCGTGATTATATATATACATTTATTGTGGGTATTTTATATATATATATATATTTTTTTTTTCTTTCTTTTTTTCCCTCTTTTATTCCCCTTTCCTCACTTTTCCCTTTCCTTCCCCTACTTCCCCCTTCTTCCCATTTTTTTTTCTCCTCGTTTTCCCTGCTTTTTTTATTTTTTTTATTTTTTGTTTTTTTTCTTTCCTTTTTTTTCCCCCTCTTCCCCTTCTTTTTCCTTCATTACTTTCCCCTTTTTTTTTTTTTCCCCAACCCCTTTTTTTTCATTTTTTTAATCGCAAAAGTAACACAGGACAAGGTGAGTATCATCTGTATCGAACTGCATATTAAGATGAAGTCCTTGTTGTTTGACTGATTCAATGTGAGTTATAACTATTTCTGCAGTAAGGTCGTGTGATTAGTGGATGAAAATAGTTAAGTACAATCAATATAAACAGTCTGAGCTCGAACAAGACTGACCCTCCTAGGAATAATGCATTGATTCTTTATTTACTAGATTACGTTACACATTTTTCTTCTATGAGATCGAAGGATTTAATTTAAGCACAGCTTACAGGAATCCAGTGGCGTAGGAAGGGGGGTGCGGTGGGTGCAGGCCGCCCCAGGAGTCATCACTGAGAAGGGTGGCAAAATGGGAAAAATATGTGTTTTAAACAATGGCAATAGGTGAACATTACACAGTAGTAGAGAGTATTCCCGGACACAGACCCACGCACACACACAAACGGCTGTGTGTGTGTGTGTGTGTGTGTGTGCGAGGCTCTGTCTGTGTGGGTGTGCGTGGCTCTGTCTGTGTGGGTGTGTGCGCGGCTCTGTGTCCGCGAATACGCTCTACTACTCTCTAATGCTCACCTATTGCCATTGTAAATGACAATACCATTTATTTATGAAAAAAATTGTCATGAGAAATGGCAATAGCTCTACCTTTAATAATGCAGAGACCATTGCATTGTAAATGCTTGTTTTGGGTCTTGACCTGAGAAAATCTACTATGTGTATATCTATTATATAGAGATAACTCTAATCACTAGTATATGCAGCAGACCTTTGTACTCTCTACCATTCTTATTTGACTCTTAGAGTATATCCATTCTTATCTCTTCCTTGAGTGACTTTACATCTTGTACATTTGCATTTTTTTTCTGTTTGTATCTTTTATGTAACGCATGTAATCCTAAATCCTTATATTTTGCAACTGGTTCTTATGTAAAGCGCTGACACCTTCGGGTAATGTTCAGACTATATAAAATCGCATTAAATAAATAAGTACAAAATAAAGAACAAAGGTTTCTAACATATCAATTCAGTTTCCCAAGTGCTGCTAAAATATATATATTCTTTCAACGTTGAACGATGACAATGGCCACGAGCAACAAGCTTTGACATAATTTGTTCCTGCACTTGTGTGAAAAACTATTGAATTCGTGCACATCCTGGATGATGCGCTATTACAGCAACGTGCACAAATACACATATTCGCTGATGTACTCAAATATGCAAGATAGATTAAGTAGCATTTCTCAAGAATTCTTCCTGTACAGTTATCATCTAGCCCACAGTGTGAAGTACATTTAAATTAGTGTGTTTTTAAATGAAAAGTTGTCCAACACCGGATTGAAACTCGGTTTCTGAAATTAATTTTAGGAAAACTGTTACATGTGGATTGTTGATTTAAAAAAAAACTTCCTGACTGTAACCTCTTGCCTGCTGATGACGGAACAGCTCCGTCATCAGCTGCGGTGGCGCTGTGCTGATGACAGAGCGGTTCCGTCATGGCCCGCTCGGAGCGCCTGCGCGGTGCGAATTCCGCGCCTGTGCTGAGCGTTCCATTGAGCGGGGCGGGCCATGACGGAACCGCTCCGTCATAAGCACAGCGCAACCGACGCTGGTGACGGAGCGGTTCCGTCACCAGCAGGCGGCCGCCGCGCGGCCGCCCCGCCCCCTTAGCACTGCGGCGGAATAGCCGCCGCAGTGAAGGGGTTAAACGGCCCTCCTTTGGGCGGAGCTCCGAGGGTCACAGAAAGTGGACAGGCATGAGGGTCACAGAAAGTGCAAAAAAAGGGGTGGGAGAAGGAGGATAAACAAGGCTAGGTCGGCCTCCAAGTAAGAAAGTGGGCAGGCATAGTCTCTGTGATGGAAAGACAAGCATGAGAAAGAGAACAAGGTATGGAGAGAACCAGGATCAAAGGAAAGGCTTAGAGTCGATGATGGAAACAAGCATTGGCAAAGTCAACAGGGCTGAAATTAGCTGTCAGACTATTAGCTTTGTTGGTGCTTGTTTGGTTTGCTATTGTTTTTGCAAAACGTTTTTGTTGGGGGAAGATGCTGGACCTCGCCCATCTAAAACACATTGGCTAAAAACAAAATATGATTTGGTTCCGAAAAGCACACATTGCCACAAGAGACCCTGGCACTTAAGGGAACTAATTTATGTTTGGATATGTTCCTCATGAAAGGGAAAGTGCCGTCTCTCAGAGAAGTGAACCCTCTCTGAAGCGGGCTGACCCCCTGCTCAATGCTATAGTGGGCAGATTTAAAACGAGAATGCCCAACAACAACACAATGGGTGAAAAGGGCTGGATGAAACTCCGTATGCGTATGTGCATTATATATGTATCATGTTAATAAAACGAACAGATGGCAAATTCTAGATCTTGAAAGTGTGAGGAGTGGAGCAAGATGAAAGTAACGCAGGAACCTGACAAGGACAGGCATTAACGCAGTGGAGTAACAAAAGCCCTCGCAGCCCCGCAAGGGGGGGGGGCTTGGGAGGAGGGGTCCTCTCCCCGGACCATGGAGTGGGCTCCCTGCATGTACTTTGCAAGGGGGCTCCCTCAAGTTGAGTTACACCACTGGCATAACATTACTCTTTGATGGTAGTGATGGGTGTGGAGAGGAGCTTTATGGATTCTGTTGTTTGAAAATAAAACGCTGCCTGTGGTGAATGGACAAAGCGGGCAGGTAAGATGAGACAGTGACAACAGGGTGACAGAGTGACGAGGAGGGACCAGACTGTAATGAGTGCACGTCTAGCTGTGGTGCGCCGGAGCTTGTGGTTGTAAGGCTACTACAGCACTGCCCAGTACCTAGCGCCTTGAAGTGGAGGCTGGGTTTACTATCGGAGCTGATCACCCCAGATAATGCGCCTACTCACTGAGTGTAATTTCCCAGGGCCGGCCCGTGCGGAAATGCTGCCCCTGTAGAGTACGGCGGCGCGATGCACACTGGTGTCCGGAGATCGGGAGAGCTGTCAGATGCGGGAGCGCACGGACCCTGCTGGGGACACACGTATGTCTCTGGTGAGAGCGCGCTTGTGTCCGCTCCCTGCGAGCAACACTCTCCGTCCCTGCCCCTCTTGTTTTAGACACCCTCTTTCACTCCTGCTGACCAGAAAATGCAGAGTGCAGTGAACGATGCCTCGTCTCCCTCTCTGCACGACGTTGGTGCTTTAGCTGACTCTGGATGCAATTGGAGCGGAACGGACTCGCCTTTCATCCCCTCTCCCGCCCAATACACACCGCTCACTCCTTCCCTAGCCCTTCTCACCTTGTCGTCAAGTTTCTCTTTTCATCGCCGGAGCTGTTACAACCCTCCCCAGCGGCCAGAACTTCCCCTCGCTTCTCACAAGTCCTCCTTCTTAATGTTTTGAACTGCTGCACCCTCACGAGCGTCGCCTCGCTCTAGAACGTTTCTGGGATCCTCAATCTTGGAAATGAAGTGTCCCAATCCCCTCTTTTGGACTTCATAACTACAATGTTTTCTCAGCAGCAGTGACCTTGATTAACACAGGTACTGGCATTGCAGATACACAGGACGCAGGGAGCTGTCGCAAAGAAAGGTAAACAGTAGTGAGAGCTGCTGTGTATCTCCGCAGGGTGTGCCTGCCTTCATGTGGGTTTCGGTTTGTCCGGGGCTGCTTGGTGCAAGGCTCCCTTGCCCCACTGGGGGCACCATTCACGTTAACAAACAGACGGGCAATTTATAAGAAAATTCTTCCCTGGACTAACACTCTGCTCATTGCTATCACGAGAAAACACATACCGTAAGAATACAAATGTGTGGTTTAATGTACATAATTAAGATTCTGCAGCCGCATACACGTTCACCCCCGCGGTGCCGGTGCCAGCAATCGATTGGCTTCAGGGAGAGCGGAGGGAGCCGTATGAGAGGATACGGAGAATATCAGTGGAGAGCGTCGAGTGAGAGCCTCGGTGAGCTACAGTACGAGCTCTGGACAGACAGGTCTGAGGAGGGACAGGCAATGAGAGGACGGAGAGACGCCCAACCTCATCTTAACGACGAGCATTATGGCGGCCACAAAGCTCCATTGTCGGATTGTGGGGGGGTGTTTAGGCATTCTGAGTGACGGGTGACGTCACAGGGTGAAAGAACGCCAAAAAAATGCCCCCGAATCCAAAAGAGACGGGGCTAAATTGGAGTGAAGGCTCTCTCCTCCAATGGCTGGCCTCCGTTTAGGAAGCCAGCCAATGGAGGAGAGAGGCGGGTTAAACCACACTACTAAGAAACATAAGATCTCCTACAGGAAGCTGGCAAGCCAGCATTTCCGGTCCTGGACCTAAAAAGACTGCAATTCGCTTTAAGACTTATGAACTGATAGATCGACCTGCATGTTATACATTTGATTTACCTGATATCGCAAAACGACCTGCAGAATGGATATTAATTAGATATGTCACAAGTTACAACCCCCCTGATTAGTTGTACATGCAGGGTTGATGACCTGCAGAGCGCCTTAAATGGGAAACATTTTAGAAGCATCCTGTGTCCATTAAAGAGGCAGGTGCTCCCTATGTTGTCAGTGTCCTTTGAGGAAGCAGAGTTCCAGTGGCCTGTTTCCTCACAGGACAGTGCTACCATTCTCAAAGGGGAAGCTGTCAAACACGGACAGCTTTCCCTTTCCGAAACAAACACCACCCTCTTTGAGGAGTAGGTATCACAAAGCAGACATGCATTCCCCGTCACGCTCCCACCTATTACACAAAAGCCCTTTTATGAGTTGGAAAGACTTATCCGACTTCGGAAGGGCAATTTGTAAATAGTAAAAAAGTTTTTAGTAGTGGCAAACCATTTAATTTTGCATATCATAGGGGTTGTGGCTGGAAAGTACCTTTATACATCAAGCCCTTAACTATGAAAATCAAATTGATTGTTTGCTAATTATAGGTGACACTTGGTATACTTATTCACCGTGAGTGTATCAACAGAACCAACTATACGTCGACAGGTCAAATCTGATGCAAATCATGAAGGCTTACACTGCACATTTCAAGTTTCTGCACTATAGAAAGAGTCAAAACGTGTGCTTTTAGAACAAATAGCCCCCAATACCAGGCATCAACTCAAAGTTCTGTATAAGCGCCTTGAAGTATTTACCCTGTGCACAATTTACAAAAGAAATTAAAGACGGCTTTCAATATGGATCTCAATATGGAGCTTAATCTGCATTTGATGGTCAATCATTGGTAAATTAAGTTCAAGTTCATTTACATATTAAATCAATCATAGCGTTTATAGAGCGTGCTACATAACCGTGAGGGTCTCAAGGCGCTGGGGGGCTGCTACTGTTCGAAGAGCTAGGTCTTGAGAAGTTTCCTGCAGGTTAGAAAGGCTTCGGTCTGCCGCAGGCGGATGGGGAGGGTGTTCCAGGTTATGGCGGCGAGGTGGGAGAATGATCTGCCACCGCGTTCACTCTCCGGATGCGGGGGATGGTGGTAAGGGCGCGGTTTGCAGAGCGGAGCTGGCGGTGTAGAGGCTGAGCCGGGTGTTGAGATACGCTGGTCAGGTGTTGTGGAGTGCCTTGTTTGCGTGGGTGAGGAGTTTGAAGATTATCCTCTTGTTGATAGGGAGCCAGTGCAAGTCTCTCAGGTGGGGTGTGGTGTGGCTGCGGTGAGTGATGTCGAGGATCAGGCGTGCGGAGGGGTTCTGGGTGAGTCCGAGCCGTTTCAGGAGTTTGGCTGGGGCTCCTGCGTAGAGTGCGTTTCCGTATTCGGTTAAGTAGAATTAAAGCAACAGGTTATCTATTTTTGCATGATAGGTCTCCTAAGTTCTTCAGAAGAATAGTGCCCTAATACAGAGCCCCCCCCTTTGAGAGACGCTGCATCACATATAGGACCAGATGTACGAAACCTTCATTTTGCATTTCCTAGTTAGCGAATCCTAAGAAACTGCTATTTTGGAAATGCAACATGGAATGTACAAAAATAGAGACTTCCTAATAGTGATTCCAACAGATTAGGAATCGCTATTATGAAACAGCTATTTAGAAAATGCTAAATTATTCATTCCTATGGGGTACCAATCATTTTGCATTTCCAAAATTTCGATTTCCTAATCGGAAAATGCAAACTGGGAAAAGCAAAACCAAGGGTGCCTATGGACCTAGGCACACATTGATGCACTCCCAAAGAAAGTGGTGCGCATGTAAAGCGCACAGATGCCCTAGGGACATGTGCGCTACATGGCACTTTAAAAAATGCATTTGGGTGCTTTTCTTAAAATTGCACGTTTACCATCGACTTGGAGTTGATGGTAATAGCATTTCCTAAATGTCCATTTCGTATTTAGGAAATGCTTTGCACATGTGCTAAGGAAATCGCAAATAGGAAATCCGTATTTGCGATTTCCTATTTAGGTAATGGCAAATGCAGTTTCTCCTGAGTAGAAATTGCATTATGCCACCTCTTTAGGCCTTAGTACATATTGAAAGGCAGTATTGCATTTATTAATGGACCGAAATTGTGATTTGGCCGTTAGGAAATGCATTTTCCTTTCATACATCTGGCCCTTCGTCTCTGTTCCTGTCAGGTCAATATGAGACTTAAAGTTTAGATTATTTTTAAAAAGAAGACCTGAGTACCTTTACTCTTTCATGATCTCCAGTTATTCTCCATTGAGCCACTACTGGTTTACTTTCTAAAGGGAGTTATATGAAAATACCATTAGTTTGTTTTTTAAAACATTTATGAACAAAACACTAATAAAGCAGTATTCTGCTAAAACACTTAAAGGACTCTGTAGGTCTACTGGAGCAAGTCCAATTAGAACTGTGTCATCAGCACAGAAAATTTAAGAAATTGTCTCATCTCCCAATTTTGCAGTCTTAAGTTTATTGATGCATCTCATATGTTTATATACGGAGAAATGGAGCAGCGCTAAGATACAACTTTGCCTTAGCCTTAGTACTTTTACTAGTCGATGCTCCTTTGCTTCCTAATTAAATTCTTGTCCACGCCTCTTCATGAAATTGTATTATTAAATTCAAGAGAGTTCATTCATTGTTCAATTATGTGCCAAAGGCAGGCTCAGTTTCTTGTGTCAACCCGCGTTAATAAACCAATACACACTGCATAAATGGGCTGCTTTCTTTTAAAGCTGTATTACGTAACTAGTCATTTTATTGCAAGACAACCATCCACAGTTGAGCAGCTTTTCCTAAATCCCAATTGTGCAATGAGTAAGATCTCCTCCAGTTCAACCTATTCATCTACAACATGCAACACATGTTTAGCCTATAATTTGTGTGGTACATCGAGTAACGTTATCATATAATAATTATTTAGAAGTGTATTTGAGTCCCTTTTATGAATTAGGAACATTATGCTGTGTTTCAAAACTCTGGGATTTAGTTTCAGCTCATCAGTGATGCAAAGGCTGGGGTTAGGGCTTGAGCTCTAAATTTTGGATCTGTTTTTAATATATCAGCGCTTAAGCCATCAAAGCCTTGAGCCTCAGATCTTTTTGCATTTTTAATGATTATCTCAATTTCATTAATTGTTGACAGTAGGACATCCTGGTTTGCTTTGCAAGTGACTTTGAAGGGTCAACAATGGGTTACATTTGTTGTTATCATTTTCTTCCCAAAGAGCTCTGAAATATAGTTGATCCATTCCTACACGTTTACTGGGTTCACTTATGTTTCCTTCAACTCTCTAAAGTTTTTCCATCAATATTCCTTAAGTCTCCCTTGCTGCAGAGACATAGGGCCCGATGTAGGTAAACGGGATTTTCCGATTTCAAAATACCGAGGCGGGCCGAATCGGTATTCTGAAATCGGAAAACGAGATGTAGGAAAAAAATACCGAATGAAAACCGATTCGGTCGGCATCGGTAATGAGATTCGGTACGTTCCGATTCAGCTCGGTCCGAATCGGAAATTACCGAATCGGCCAACAACGAATCGGAAAACACCGAATCGGCTACCACCGAATCGGATATTTCCGATTCGGCGAATACCGATTCGGTAAAAGCCGATTCGGTAAAAACCGAATCGGCAATCATAGACCCATGGCGAAAAAGCCCATAGGAATGCATTGCATGAACCGATTCGGCTTTTACCGAATCGGATAATACCGAATCGGATTTTACCGATTCGGATTTTACCGAATCGGTAAAAGCCGACTCGGCAATAGGCGATTCAGCCAATGAGGTGGCTCCCCCTCCCCCACCCAAACAGGGAGTGGCAACCCTGGCAGGTGCAGCCAATTAAGAAGTTTCTAGAAGTTTCTGGAAAGCCTGCCTGAGCCCAACACACAGTTAGCAGCAGTGGGAGAAGGAGGTTGCAGACTGAGCAGGAGCAGGAGAAAATGGCAGATCAGGCAGGAAGCCAGAAGTCCTCCCAAAAGAGGAAGCCCAAATTCACCACCACAGAACTTCATGTGCTGGTTGAGGAGGTGGTGAGGGTGCACCGCCAGCTCTTTGGCAAGCTGTCCCTCAACGTGCCAGACAGCACCAAGAGGAGATTGTGGGCCGACATCGCCCAGAAGGTCAATGCTGCTGGAGTCACCCCCAGGTCCATTGAGGAACTTAAGAAAAGGTTTTACGACCTCCGCAGCCTCACGAAGAGGAAGCTGGCCGACCTCCAAAGGCAGGCTGGACACACCGGAGGAGGCAAGAACCCGGCGCCACCCCTCACCGAGCTGGAGGAAATTGTCTCCAGCACCATCGAGAGGGAGAGCATCGTAGGGATCGGGACCCTGGACAGCACTGCGATGGCCACAGCTACAGGTAAGAAGCATGCGCATCATGACACACCCTACCAGACACCTCCCCATTAGACACAATGCATAGGCAAACACCAGCACTGTACTGTCACCAACATACAAGAGACAAGCATCATGGTACATGTAGTCAGCAGAAGTTAGCCAAATATGTCAGTGCAGAATCACAAGACAGGAAACAGTGTGACACGGTGTAAGGAGATGCAAGGACATGTGGAATGCCATAATTGTACTGACTGTAATACATCGGCACTCAGTTTACAAATGCTTCTTTGTACCTAGGGGCACCATCAGGCGGCACCACTGTGGCAGCAGAGGGAGCTTCAACATCAAATACTGCAGTGGCAGGGCCGAGCACCAGCCAGCCTGGCCAGGAGGAGGAGGATGAGGATGAGGAAGGAGACACCCCAGGGCTTGGAATGGAGGGAGTCCTGGTGATTGATTACCAAGCAGTGCACTCCCCAGTACTGGCCAGCACACCCCCCTTGCAATTTTCACCTGAAAACTCCCCTACAAGGCAGACCATTCCGCCGACAACAGCACCTGCCACAACCGTGGCCTTGCCACCCGTCCTACCTGTCCTGGGAGCAGGGGCTCCGGGACCGGCCAGCACCACACCCCCACCAGTGGCACCCCTGCCCACTCAGCAGGCCGGAGGCAGCAGTGCCAGACGCCGTGCCACCACCACCACCACCACCACTGCTGCACCAGCACGGGAGGGCAGTGTGTTCCTGGGCCTGGAGGGCCAGATGGTCAAAATCCAGCGCCAACAGGCCAGATCCACCATGGCCTGCCAACGCCAGCTCCTGCAGCACAACCTGCAGATGGGGGAGTTGGTGAAGGGTTTCCAGGCTGTTGTGGACAGCAACAAGGAGGTGGCAGCAGGGTTGGGCAGGCTGACCACTGCCATCACCCACTCCTCTGCCAGGCAGGAGGAGCATGAGGTTGCGCGCAGGAGGGATGCCCGGGTGCTCAACCGGGCCATGGCCCGCCTTGCAGCGGCGACCGCACAGCTGTGCCATCGAAGCTCAAATCAGGAGTCGGTGCTCAGTCAGCATACGGCTGAGCTGACCAGGGGGATGGCCAGGATCACCACGGCCATGGAGGCCATGTTAATATCAAACGCCGCCTCCAATCCTGCCCTGGACCTGGGTGATGCTGGAGACAGCAGCAGCCGCAGCAGCCCGGCCAGCGCTGCATCAGAGCCAAGGAGGAGCACCAGGCGATCCGCTGATGCTGCAGGCCATTCGGAGGGGGCCGAGGGACACCCCAGTGGGTCTGGAAAGCGGGCCAAAAAATAGGCTGGCAAGGGGGGATGAGCAAACCAGAACCCTGGACTTTATTTGTTTTTACAGACTCCATTTTTTGATGCACTTCAGTGATGTAACTGTGGTGCATCACTATTAAAAATTTTATTTTCCAAGCAACATTTAGCTGTCTTTGCATCTGTACTCAGTCAGAAATAGTTCTCAGTGATCTCCTCACGTCTGTATCTGCCATCACATGGCGTACACACCCCAGCTGGCTGTGTCAGTGGCACAGCTTCGTCGTCGTCATAGTCCTCGTAGTCAGACAACTCCACCTCAGTGCCCTTCTTGACCGCAAGGTTGTGTAACATTGCACATACAGCTATGATCTTGCAGCAGGTGATGGGGGTATACTGCCTTGCACCTCCACTCTTGTGCAGGCATCTGAATCTACTTTTCCAGATGCCAAAGGTCCGTTCAACAACATTCCTGGTGCGTATGTGGGCCCGGTTATACCTCCTTTGGCTGGGTGTGGAGGGGTTGAGGTAGGGGGTGAGTATGAATGAGCGGAGGGCATATGCACTGTCGCCTGGAAGAGAAAGGGGTCACATTAGACACATGCATACATGTATTACACCTACCTACTATGTGTTATGGGGGTCTGATGATGTGGCTCACCTAGGAGGTATCCTTCTCCAAAATCGCCAGCCATCAGCCGTGCATATATGCCGCTCTGTTGGAATATATAGGAGTCATGGGTACTCCCTGGAAATTTTGCTACCAGGTCTGTGATGGTGCACTTGGCATTGCAGATCACCTGCACGTTGATGGTGTGTGTCGATTTCCGATTGCGGTATATGTATTCGGTGTCCGCTGGTGGGCAAATCGGAATATGCGTGCCATCTATGCAACCGATGATTTGGGGAAACTGCGCCATCTGGTAGAAGTCTGCTTTGGTTTGTAGCAGTTCTGCGTGGGTTGCAGGGAATGAGATGTATTGCTCCATCCTGTCTATCATGGCGTCAAGGAATATGTGGAAGAACCTTGACAGGCTGCTCTGGCTCACCCCTCCTGCTGCTGCTGCTCCACTTTGATAGCTACCAGACGCTACCAGGTGTAGGCTGCATAGCACCTGGACGTGCGCAGGGATGGCGTGTGCCCTTGGGGTGTGGTGGTCCAAGTATGGCTTAAGGTCCCTGATGAGCTCAAGTATGGTGTCAGAGTCCAGCCTGTATCTCTGTAGGATCTCAGCCTCAGTGAGCATGAACAGGGTTATCCTCTGTCTGTAGACCTGTTCATTTCTTAGCCATTCCCTCTGTCCTTCCTGCTGTAGCCGTAGCCGCCTCGCAATGACATAGAAAGCTGCCATCCTGCAAGTTGCAATGCATTTTGGGACTGTTTATATGGGTTGGAGTTGGTTACCACCTGATTGCAATCCATGGTAAATACCGAGTGAATTCTACCGATTTTGAGCCGATTTCGGTGTTTCTGTGCCTCCCTACATCTCCCCAACTGTCGGAATCGGGGAATTTCCCGATCGGAGAATCATACGAATCGGCATGATTTCCGATTCGGCTCATGTCCGATTCGGTATTTTTTCCGATTCGGTACATGGACCGAATCGGTGATTTTCCGATTCGGTGTCACTAACGAATCGGTAGTAGGACCGAATCGGTGATTTTCCGATTCGGTGTCACTAACGAATCGGTAGTAGGACCGAATCGGTGATTTTCCGATTCGGTGTCACTAACGAATCGGTAGTAGGACCGAATCGGTGATTTTCCGATTCGGTGTCACTAACGATTCGGTACATGGACCGATTCGGTCTTTGTAACCGATTCGGTGTTTTTCCGATTCGTTACATATCCGATTTTCGGTATGTACGTATCGGATTCTTTCCCATTCGGTACTCATTCCGAATCGGTTTTCTGTCCGATTCGTTCTGTTTTTGGTTCCCTACATCGCGATGGCTGTTTACCGATCGGTAAGGGCCAAAAATCGGTATTTTCGGCCGATACCGATCGGTAATGCCCTACCTACATCGGGCCCATAATCTCTTCAGTCCTTATTGTTTTCTTTCTCATTCTCATTTTTACTAAGCGCTCCCTGCTAACAGAATCAAATTTGGGAGCATCCATTTTACTCAAATTTAACCTAAAGCCGGCTTTCTCTTTCTGTAAGTTTTCCTTTTGACCTATTTCCTTTATTTACACATGTAGATGTAAGATGCCTAACAGTGCTTATTAGTTTTAAGTATCCCCCAGTATGGCTTGTAGAGTCATCTCCATATAGGATGCCAGAAGGTCATAAATCAGTTTAAGCATCTGACTTTTTAAAAATGTTGTGGCTATATAATGCTTTGTTTGTTCTTGCATCGGATTTGATGACTATTTTGCCATATCTTCCTCGTTTCCACATAATTTACTGGTGATAGCTACAGATACTTATGGCCACTCCTCATTGATTTTCCAATTTCAAGGTTGTTAACGCGATAAAGGTTTACAAAGTAGATTACAGTGCAATTATTAAGGGAAGACATTCTTCCTTTATCACAGGCATGCCTCTACAGTGGATCTTCTTTAGTCCAGGCATTCATTATTTTAAGATTTAAGGTTTCTAGTGCTTTGAACATTGTTTCCCTTACATTCTCTATTAGAGTCAGTTGGACTCTGTCCCGGAATAGACAAACCTTTCTCTTTCTGAAGTTGGAACTCATCCAGAGACACTGGACTTGGAATTTTTGCATTAAAATCTCCCAACAGTAGAATGAGGGCCATAAGAACTTGGATCCAGTGTCCTCCATTAGACAAACCCAAGTTTAATTGTTTGCCCTGCGGTTTATTAGGTGGAAAGTATGTACTCACTATTTTTAGGTCTATGAAGTGAGATGATCTTTAGGATTTTTCAATACTGACTTCGCTATAGTGATAATGTCTGAAAAGTAATTGAAGATTCTCATGCACTTAAGATGTTCGACCATTAAGAGTGTTAGTCTGCCCAATGGTTTACCATGTTCATTCTTCAATTATATGCCAGATAATCATTTATCACAACATCCTCAAATTCCCAAGTTTCCTGCAAAGTTTTATTTAATGTTTTCCTTTTTAAATATCAACGTAAGAGACTTCCAGTTTCTTTTCAGTCTGGCTCTGTCCCAGGAAATAATATAGATCAGGAACTAATGCAGATGATACCATCACCAGGACCTCCAAGGTGGATGCTTAAAGACCTGATGTCCAGAATGTACTGCTGCAGCAATCCAGTTTCAATCCTGTATTTTCATTGAAGGAGGCTCACTAGTATTTGTGGAGATTTGTCTACCCTGGTCTGTTTTCGTTTTGAAAAGTTGTTCATCTGCCATACATCACAAATGACATCAAATCCTGGGCATTTTCCATTTTCATTTTGTTAGACCTGGCACCTTTGGCGTGGTTTCCCCTGTCTTTTTGGCCTCTACCTCCTGGATTTTTTATGCTGTGCTGGATTTCGCTTTTGCTGGTTTAGATGCTTTGGACACTCTGCCACTGTTGATCAGTGCCAGAGTGTAAGTGCTCCCTGTTTATATTGTTATGATGATTGGATATACATGATTGGCATATTTGTATCACCAGGACGTCCCTAGTAAAGTGCACTGGGTGTGCCAGGGCTGGTGATGACAAATGCTACTCGTGGGCCTGCAGCACTGATTGTGCCACCCACATGAGTAGCCCCAAAATGATGTCTCAGGCCTGCCACTGCAGTGCCTGTGTGCAGTCTGTGAACTGCCATGTCCTCCTGGTCAGTGTCCCCACTGACCAGGCCTAACCCTTCCCTTTTTGTGCCCATTGGTCACCCCTATGGAAGGCCCAGGGTACCCCCCTGGGCAGGGTGCAGTGTATGTGAAAGGTAAAGCATGTACTGGTGCAGGTGACGTGCTCTGGTAGTGAATTACAGCCATTTTCGTTATTCACTATTCTAAGGCTATCTTGCTCCATAGGCTAACATGGGGGATGCTGGCTACAGTGGCTACCAGCATATCTTCCCATAGGAACAAGATAGGGCATACGAGTCTAGTATCCCTGAACTTAGAATTTAATAACACATCTTTTAGGGAATGTTGTTTTTGAATCCTGTGTTTGAGAACAGCACTTTTAGAAAGTTGGTGTTCTCTTGTCTGACCTTCCTGTGTGCCTTGGCCTGTTTGTGTATTGACTGTCTGGTTTGAGAGGGGCAGGGGCTGGGGATTACCAAGGAGGCTGGCTGAGTCAGCCCTAGGCTGAATGACTGCATTTGCAACTTGAGTGGTGGGAGGAGATAGCACCTGGGCCTGAATAGGGCTGTGCCTGCCTTCCACAATGCTGGCTCCACCTCCTGCTGGGCGGCTGACGACCCTGCCCCTCACTCTGAAAGGAAAGGAGAAGCCAGGAAAACAAAGTGCTCAAGAAACACCCAGAACTGGTTCAGACCGGGCTCAAGGCCCACTTACACAAAGAAAACAAAGACTTTTAGGGGTATAGGTTCAGGACCCCTGACAACAGAAAATTAGATCATCCTGGAATCAAGAAGGAACCTCTGCCAAGGAGAAAGCTGAAATTGAAGAAGGAAGATTGCCCAGCTGTTGCTCTGCTGGATTTCCCTGCTGTTGCTTTGCTGCCAAGGAGAGGGGAAGGACTTTGCTTTGTGCTGTGTCCCCTTGCTTGAAGGAATCTCCAAGGGCCTGAGAAGAGCTGGCTCCCTGTTTTGAAGTCCCAGGAACAAAAGGACTTCATCCCCAGCTTCCCCTGAGCTCTACTGAGAGAGTTCTGTCCTTCCTGGAGTGTGTGGCCCATGTGTGGTGCCTCTGGAAGTTGTACCTGTGCTGGGAAGCTGGAAACCAAGATTTAAAGACTTTGTTGCAGTAAAGTTATTGCATCGCTCGCTGCGGAGCGCATCCCCAACAGTGCGAGGAAATTCCTGCCGCTACAAAGGCCGAGATCGTCGCAGCGCCTGTTGCTGCTGCCAGAGCCGTCGCATCCTTTGTTTGCGGTACGCACCAGACCGGTGCGTTAAGACTACCATTGCTGCGAGTGTCGTCGCAGAGCCTGTCATCGCTGGGTGAGATCGCTGCACTGCATGCTTGCGGACTGCATCACGTCACTGCGAACATCGTCGCAGAACCATCGCATCGAGGAGCTGCGAGACAGAGGTCGCCGCTGGATCGCGTATCGTTGCCCCGGGGATCGTCGCAGCCCCTACGAGATCGTCGCATCGTGCCTTTGCGAGAACAAACTTCCTACGGAACCTATGCACCGGAATCCATACAAGTGCCTTCCTCCCTATACAGATTCGTCGCAACACGCCCGCTGCCGCAGCGGGGTTGTCGCATCGCCTCCCCAAGGTCTCAGGAGCAACGCATTGCTTGTTTTCCACCGCACCAGCTTCTGCTTTTGGAACTTTGTCGCAACTAAAGGTACTGTGAACCAAACGTGACACAACTGTGAACTTTGCACGCAACTGTGGATTATTTTATCGCAACCTAAAGAACTTTATCGCAACCATATTCTTGAACTGTGTATGTTGGATTTTTGTTGTTTTGGTCTTGTGTAGTTTAGGTTAAATACCTTTATTTTTCTAAACTGTTGTGGAGTCAGTTTGTGGTGTTTTCACTGTATTACTGTGAGTGTTGGTACAAATACTTTACACATTGCCTTCTGACTAGCCTTGACTGCTCGTGCCAAGCTACCTAGAGGGTGAGCAGGGGTTATCTCAGAGGGTTTCATCCTTACCCTGACTAGAAATAAGGGTCCCTATTTGGACAGTGGTACCTACCTCTGCCAACTAGAGACCCCCAGTTCTAACATTGTTGGTCAGCGGTGGGGATTTGAACTTGTATTTGTACTAGACCCACAGTGATTGGTGTACATCACTAGTGAGTGCAGACCACTACACCACCGCATACTACTGTTTTTGATTTTTGATTCTATTTTTGAGTAACTCTTCAAAGCATAATGTCTGAGAATGGGAAGGCACCCAGTAAGGAGGCAGAAGTAGAGTTGGAATTTGTCATTGAAGATTTGTATTCCTACAAATTTGAGGAACTTAGGAAATTCTGCCACGAGTTTGAGTGCCCCATAAAGAGCGGCTACAGGAAGGATGAGCTGCAGAGAATCTTGAAGGCCCATTGGGAGGCACAAGAGGGAAATGATGATGTGAATACAGGGAATGGTTTTCAAATCACAGATCTGCCCGTGGGCAGAGCGGGCTCAAGGGCTGGCAGTAACCATTCCGGTAGGGGTTTCACCCAAGAAGAATTAGAGGAGAATCAAAGAGTGAGAGAACATGACTTAGAAGTCCTGAAATTGAAAATGAAGCAATTGGAAATGGAGAAAGAAAGGGCAGCGGAAGACAAGAAAGATGCCCGTGCCCTAGAGGAGAAGAAATTGTTTTTGGCTCATGAGTTGAGCATGAGAGAACTGGATCTTAAAGCCAAGGAGGTGGATGCCAGTTCAAATGGTGGCAGCGGGCAGCCAGTGCATGGGGGTAAAGTATACATTCCCAAGGATCTGGTACAGAATTACAATAGGAGTGAGGATATTTATGCCTGTTTTACTTCCTATGACATTGCATTGAGAATGAATGGTGTGCCTGAACAGCATTGGGGGGGCGGGCCTGTGGAAACATTTTGAGGCTTCTGGGAGGAGTGCTCTAGAGCCCTTAGAATTAGAAGGTGCCATGACCTACCCCAATATGAAGGAGGCCCTATGTCTCAGGTATGGACTTACTCCAGAGCAGTACAGACTGCAGTTCAGAAATTCTAAGAAGAAAGAATCTGAGACTTGGATAGAATGTGTTTATTTGTACTTGCGTGCACTGGAAGGTTGGATGAAGGGCAGCAAAGTAACTGATTATAAGGGGTTGTTACATTTAATTAGTTGGGAGCACTTGAGTAGTCTTTGTGTTCCAGAGCTGCGCCAGCATCTTTTAGACAGCAAGCTGACACCCCATTGAGCTTGCTAAGGGGGCAGACCGCTGGACCAGTACCAGGTTCCACAGAGGAATTGTGGGTACCACAGCCAAAGGTGGGCAGGGTCCCCAGCAGAAGAGTGGGGGGGACAATGGTAACCAAAAGAGTCCTCACAAGGGCCACAAAATATTTCCCGGGAGAAGGAATCCCAACCCCCCAGACCTAGACAGCCATGGCCCCCTAGGGGCAGGTGGGACTACAGAGACCCCAGGGACAACAGAGGTCCCCCTACCTGCTTTCACTGCAATGAAGTGGGACATGTTATCAACCAGTGCCCCCAAAAAAAACCAGCACCCACTGGTGCTCCAGCCCCAGGGTTAGCAAGTGTAGCTTTTGGGAGGGATTTGATTTCTAGTGGGGAGGTGGGGCTAGCAGTTATGTCCCTTGTCTCTTTAGGAGACCAAGAGAGGGTCCAGGAAACCTTACTGCCCCTGAAAACTAAGAAATATGGGCAGAAGGTGACCGTCAATGGGAAGGAGATAGAGACTCTGAGAGACACAGGGGCCAGCATGACGTCCGTGAGGTGTCAGTGGATGTCTGAAGAGCAGTGTATCCCCAATGTACTCCGCCCCGTAGTAGCAGCTGACAGTTCAGTGCACCTCTGCAAAGTGGCACGTGCTCCCTTTGAGTGGGGGGGAGTCTCTGGTCTTTTGGAAGTTGTTGTCAGTGATGCCTTGCCTATATACAGTCTGCTAGGTAATGACCTGGAGACTTCTCCATGGAAGGAGGTAGAACACCAAACTCATTTGGAGATGTTGGGGTTGCTTGCGTGGATCTGTGTGACCAGTGTGCTATGGCAGCCAGTAGGGGTTATTCAGCAGAACTGGAGCCTGAAACAGTGGCCCAGAGACCTGCCAGGAGAGGAAGGGGCAGAGGGTGCGGGAAACCAGCCCCGCCGTTCCCACGGTCCAGGAGGAAGCAGACCCTGAGGGGGATGCCCTGGAACCTACAGGGGAACAGGTGGCCGAACTGTGCCACCTACCTGAGCTGACCTATTGGCAGCAAGAAGGTGGGCCCTCCAGGGAAGAATTCTGCCAGGAGCAGAAAGAGTGCCCTTCTCTCATGGGTAATCGGCAACAGGCTGCAGACCAGGTAGCAGGTGGAGCAGCCAGAGATCACTTCATCTACTGGGAAGATGACTTGTTTTATAGCGAGCCTAAGTTTGCTGAGCCCAGTGCAGCCCGTGTGCTGGTGGTACCTGCGCGCTTCAGGAGCTTTCTAATGGGTCTGGCTCATGACGTGCCTCTCACAGGACATCTTGGAGGACAGACAAGACCCTAAACCAGCTTGTCACCCACTTCCACTGGCCCCAGATGAGAAGGCACGTTGGTTCCTTTTGTAGGTCTTGCCAAACATGTCAGGCCAGTGGCAAGACTGGAGTGAAGTGCTAGGCACGCCTCCAACCCTTTCCTGTGGTGAGCACCCCCTTCGAGCGGGTGGGCATCGACATTGTGGGGCCCCTGGACCCCAAGACAGCCTTAGGCAACAGGTTCATCTTGGTCTTGGTGGACCATGCCACCCAGTACCCAGGAGCAGTTCCTCTCAGGACAATCACAGCACCCATGGTGGGCCGTGCATTGCAGGGGATCTTTTCCCGTGTGGGGTTCCCCAGAGAGGTGGTCTCCGACCGGGGTACCAACTTCATCTCTAGGTACATGAAGTCTCCGTGGGAGGAGTGTGGGGTAACTTACAAGTTCACCACTCTTTACCACCCTCAAGGAAATGGGTTGGTTGAAAGGTTCAACTACACCCTGAAGGGTATGATTATGGGCCTTGAAGACCCCATGAGACGGAAGTGGGACGTCTTGTTACCATGCCTGTTGTTTGCCTACAGGGAGGTGCCTCAGAAGTCCTTAGGGTTCAGTCCCTTTGAACTTCTGTATGGCTACCCTGTTAGAGGACCTCTCGCACTGGTGAAGGAGGAGTGGGAGAAATCCCGTGGGAAAACCCCCCAGGATGTGTTCAGCTATGTGTTGGCCAGACACAACCCTTCAGGAAGCTCGCTCAAGAGAATCTGGAAGCTAGCCAGGAAGAAATAAAAAAGATGGTTCGACCAGAATACCACTCTGGTCGAATTTCAACCTGGGCAGAAAGTGTGGGTGATGGCACCAGTAGAGCCTTGTGCGCTCCAAGACAAGTGGACTGGGCCATATGAGGTGGTGGAAAGGAAAAGTGAAGTATCCTACCTGGTTAACTTGAGGACCACCAGGCAGCCCCTGAGGGTCCTGCACGTTAACCGCCTCAAGCCACACTTTGAGAGGTCTGAAGTGACAATGCTCATGTCTACAGATGCTGGAGGGGAAGAGGATAGTGATCCTCTCCCTGACCTCCTGGCAGCTAAGGAGCAAGACGGGCCAGTGGATGGTGTGGTCATCTCTCCCACCCTGACCCCAGAACAGCAGAGGGACTGTCGCCAAGTGCTGGGTCAGTTTGCCCCCCTGTTCTCCCTGACCCCAGGAATTACCAATTGGTGCCTCCATGATGTGGACACTGGAGATAGTTTACCTGTGAAACAAATATTTTACAGGGTAGCTGACAAGGTCAGGGCCAGCATCAAGGAAGAGATTTCCAAGATGTTGGCGCTGGGGGTGATTGAGCCCTCCAGCAGCCCCTGGGCTAGCCTAGTGGTCTTAGTGCCAAAAGCTGCTGCGCCAGGTGCCACTCCAGAACTCAGGTTTTGCGTGGACTACTGTGGGCTCAATGCGGTCACGAAGACTGATGAGCTGATGAGCTTGTGGATCGGTTGGAAGCTGCCCAGTACCTCAGTACATTTGATTTAACATCTGGGTACTGGCAGATTGCCTTAAGTGATGGGGCCAAGGAAAGGTCAGCATTCTCACCGCCAGAGGGGCACTTCCAGTTCTGAGTCATGCCCTTTGGGTTGAAGAATGCCCCTGCCACCTTCCAAAGACTGGTTAACCAGGTAGTGACCGGGCTGGAGGAATTCAGTGCTGCATACCTGGATGAAATTGCGGTGTTCAGCTCCACGTGGGAGGAACACCTGCAACACCTCTGTGAAGTGTTGAAGGTCCTGCAAAGGGTAGGCCTCACTATCAAGGCCAGCAAGTGCCAGATAGGGCAGGGATCTGTGGTGTATTTGGGACACCAGGTGGGGAGCGGCCAGGTGGCGCCCCTACAGGCAAAGATTGATACCATTCTGGCTTGTGAGCCCCCAAGACCCAGACAGAGGTGAGAGCCTTTTTAGGTCTCACCAGGCATTACAGACGGTTTGTCAAGGGATATGGCACCATTGTCTCCTTGACAGAACTGACTTCTAAGAAGCTGCCCAAAAGAGTGAGCTGGACCGAAGCCTACCAAACTGCTTTAGATACCCTGAAGACTGCCATGTGCACAGCACTGGTGCTCAAGGCACCTGATTTCTCCAGTGAGTTCAAAGTGCAGACAGACGCTTCAGAGCAAGGTGTGGGAGCAGTACTCTCACAGATCACTGAGGAGGAAGATGACCAGCCTGTGGCTTTCATTAGTAGGAGACTACTCCCCAGGGAACAGAGGTGGAGTGTGATGGAAAGGGAAGCTTTTGCTTTGGTCTGGGCCCTGAAGAAGCTGAGGCTCCACCTGTTTGGGACTCACTTCCGTGTTCAGACCGACTACAGGCCCCTCAGGTGGTTGATGCAGATGAGGGGGGAGACCCCATAACTGTTGAGGTGGTCCATCTCCCTACAGGGAATGGACTTTACGGTGGAACACCGCCTTGGTACAGAACACTCCTACGCTGATGGTCTGTCCAGATTTTTCCGCCATAGTGAAGAAAACTCCCAAGAGGGTGGGCAGTTCCCCCCACTTTCAGCTGAAGGGGACACATGTTAGACAAGGTATCTTTAGCGTGGTTTCCCCAGTCTTTTTGGCCTCTACCTCCTGTATTTTTGATGCTGTGCTGGATTTCGCTTTTGCTGGTTTAGATGCTTTGGGCACTCTGCCACTGCTGATCAGTGCCAGAGTGTAAGTGTTCCCTGTGTAAATTGTTATGATGATTGGATATACATGATTGGCATATTTGTATCACCAAGAAGTCCCTAGCAAAGTGCACTGGGTGTGCCAGGGTTGGTGATGGAAAATGCTACTCGTGGGCCTGCAGCACTGATTGTGCCACCCACATGAGTAGCCCCAAAATGGTGTCTCAGGCCTGCCACTGCAGTGCCTGTGTGCAGTCTGTGAACTGCCATGTCCTCCTGGTCAGTGTCCCCACTGACCAGGCCTAACCCTTCCCTTTTTGTGCACATTGGACACCCCTATGGAAGGCCCAGGGTACCCCCTGGCCAGGGTGCAGTGTATGTGAAAGGTAGAGCATGTTCTGGTGCAGGTGACATGCTCTGGTAGTGAATTACAGCTATTTTCGTTTTTCATTATTGCAAGGCTATCTTGCTCCATATGCTAACATGGGGATGCTGGCTACAGTGGCTACCAGCATATCTTCCCATAGGAACAAGATAGGACATAAGAGTCTAGTATCCCTGAACTCAGAATTTAATAACACATTTTTAGGAAAGGTTGTTTTTGAATCCTGTGTTTGAGAACAGCACTTTTAGAAAGTTTCTGTTCTCTTGTCTGACCTTCCTGTGTGCCTTTGCCTGTTTGTGTATTGACAAGCATTACGAAATATCAGTTATGCTCAAGAGGGACAGATCATGGTAACTCTCCCTTAATTTGTTAACTTTGGTTTTTCCCGGCTGCCCCCTCAGCCTATGCGGGTTAAGACAGTTTTTAATTGTTGACGGATTCTACTTGGATGTGCATCTCTTTTTGACTAGCTGTTGCCCCCTCACCTTCAATTGATTTTAAAGTCTGAAATAAGGCTCTTACTTACTTGGACACTGGAACACAGTTCAGTAGGAGAGAAGTTAACATGAGATGAAATCAATGCTGGCCATCCTACTCTTGTAACAAGTAGTGCTGGAATGGCACGGCCGCCATTAAAGTGAACGCACAGCATGGGGTGCTTTTACAAAAAAAAACACAAAACATTTGTATGTGAAGTTCACAAACAAATGTTTTTTTGTAAAGCTCCCTGTGGCGTGCTTCCACTTTAATGGTGGCAGCGCCCCTTTCTTTAGACGGGGCTCACTGTAAGCTGACTACAGATAGCAGCATCTAGGGGCACGGCCACCATTAAAGTGGTTTCGCATATGGTGGAGTTTGAGCTATGACCCAGGAAATGTATTCTATTCAGGGGGTCCCTGTTCAACTTCATAAAAAAAGGGTTTGAGCTATTGCCATTCTAAATGAGATTGCCTTTTATTTATGTGTTGGTTTTCAAAACAAATAAATAAAAGGCATTGTCATTTACAATGCTATTAGCTTATACAGAAACTATTGCATTGCAAAACAGAGGCGTATTGCAATGCAAAAGCTTCTTGTTACTGGGGCCGGTTTTGCAACAGTGCTTCAATATGGGCCCCTATAACAAGAGCAGCAGTAGGGTTTCCCACCAGCACCACCCCCGCCTCCTCCGGGGCCGGTGGGACTTAATCGTCAGGGCAAGTCTGCGTTCTCAAACCGGCCGTGTAACAATGGGGCTTTGGGGGGACGGCGGACCGGCAGGGAGGCTTGCACCCCAGGGCTTTTGGCCCAGGTGGTGCGGTCCAAGCCCAATTGGGCTTTTGTTGGGCTCTGGGGCGGGGTTATTTAGACAGCCATTTTGGGAGCTTGTTTGAAGCAGGGAAAACAGGGGTGAGCACCATGAGGCACCCCCCATTGCCATTTTTGGTTGCAAAAGGTGGAGAAGTGCATGAGGAACAGCGCAATAAGGGTCATGTGGCTATTTGCGCCGGTAGTGCCACAAAAGATAAATACTCTTTCTGGGACCGGTGGGGGCAAGGTCAGTAGGAGGTGTCCCTGATGTGGGGAGCCAGGAGAGTGTGAATGGGATGGCTGGGAGAGCAACAAGGGCAGTGCCTATGCTTTATGGTTGAAGGGCAGGCAGGGGGTTATAATGGGGGGAGTCTGGGGTGCCCCAGCCTGTTAGGGGAGTAGAAGACGGTGATGAGGGTCCAGGGAGGCAGTTGTGGTGGCACTGGACATTAACCACTTGGATGCTAATGACAAGGGTAACTTGTCATGCACTGTCCATTCATTTCAATGGAAATCTCAATATATAGCCTAATAGGCCTTAGCGTCCAAGTGGTTAAAGGGTGGTTGGACAGGGCCCCCAGGGTGGTGGGGGACAAGTGGTTGGTGGAGGGGGTGTGGCTCCAAGGGCCCAGGGGGGGGAGTGGAGGGATGCCTGTTAAGGAGGGAGGGGTGGAGCCCTCAGTTTGCGGGCTGGGGGAGAGGTGGCCAGTTTCCCTGTTAGAATGGAGTGAGGTGGAAGAGGAGGGGCCTGGGAGGGGGGAAGAGATCCCCGCTGTCTGGGTATACGTGTGTAAAGGGGACAGGAGGGGGGTTGCCCTGGTAACAAGGGGGGACACTCGGCAGGGCCAGGCAGTGGAGGGGAAGGGTTAGAGTGGAGGTGGGGGGGTTAAGGGGGTTTCCAGAGGTGCCCTTGGGAGCCTCAAGTATGGGGGTATTGGCAGTGGTGACCGGATCAGGGGCAGGTAGGGACAGAAAGGAACACTAACCATGGCATGCCGGACCTTCTATTTGCTTTGCACAAGTAGTGAGCGCGGGGTACGCACATTGCTGGCGAGTAACATGCGGCTCCTTGCAACTGGGAAGTAGTGAAGGCAGGGTCCAGGGTGGCCAGCTGGAGTACGTCGAGGGACCATGGTGGAAAAGTCGAACAGAGGTCTGAAAAGGTCACAGTGGGGCAACAGAGCAGTGGGGTGGAGGTGCACACTAGAGCGGTGCTGACTTCGAGCAGAAAAAAAGGACAATGCTGCGGTGGACACCATCGCGAAAAACTGGTCACAGAAAAGGTGGTACACAGTAACATGGTCACGTCTGGGCGGCAGGAAAGAAAAGCCAAGGCCACGATAGGCAGATTCTTGCAAGAGGCAAGGCACACGTGGGCAACAAGGATGGAAGAGGAGGGGGACTGGTAGGACATCCTGTTAGATTATGAGGAGGATAATTTAGAGGAGGGGGAGATAGTGGACGATGAAAGGGGGGACCAGTAATTTTGTGGCAAGTGTATTGCAGGAGGCGGGACCAAATGCGGAGTACATGGCTACTTCTCGTATGACTCAACCCTCTGCGACACCGGTTAGGAGGTTGGATCCGGTGAGGACACCTACCTTGACACCAGGTAAGAAAAAGGGGCAGGGTAGCGTGGGTAGCCCAGAAAGGAGGGTTTCCACGGGGACGGATGCCAGAGGGGAGGAGTGGGACAGTGGTCTAAAATTATGCAATGGTAGATACAATTGAGACCCGGGGTGGGTCCAGAGGAGCAGAAGACGGAACAGGAGGAAGAGAAGGGTAGGCCGGGGGGGGGAAGGATGACAAGGCACAGAAGGACTTGGAGGCAACAAAGGTTTCGGGGGACCACAAAGGCGATGGGGGTCTGGTCAGTTGACAGGGGGCAAAGAGAGTATGGAGTCAGATTGCTAAAACTGCCGTACGTGGGGGTGACAAAACCATCGGGAGCACACCTCACGCTAGCCACGAAGGAGAAAATTTGGAAGGGCGAATATGTAGATATGTTGAAGCTGCTGCATAGGGAATTGCGATCCAAGGAGGGTTCGAAAGAGGAGGAGCTAGAGTTATCCCGACGACCTAAGGTACCCATGACAATAGAGAACTGGAAGCCAGCCTTTTTCATTGTTGCAAGTGTACTGTGAGAAGTACCTAGATAGATCCTTGGCTTTGTTTAAGAATATGGATGTAGTTAGGAGGGCACATCTGACGTACGGGGGTTAAGCATTGTCACACTATGATGAGGAGTTCCGAGCCCGACTAGCATGGGACCCCGAAAAAAAAAACTGAGGGGAGATCGACTCCAATCTCTACTAGCAAACGATGGGAGCACTAATATTTAGGAAGACGATGTACATGGCCAGTGGTTCGCCGTTAGTCTGTCGCCCCTTTCAAAGACTACCTTGACGACTTCTTATTGGTGGGCCGGCCTGGTTTGACGGACTGCCAGCAGAAGCTGGACAGTTTCCAGAAGCTCATGGGGACACTGGGTGTCCCTTTAGCACAGGAGAAGACACAAGGTCCAAACAATGTGTTGTCATTTCTGGGGATTGAACTTGATACGGTGGCTATGGAGGACAGGTTGCAGGAGGATAAAAAGCTGCACTTGAGGTTGTTGATCGATGACATGCTGGCCAGAAAGAAAGTGACAGTAAGGATGGTTCAAGTGTTACTGGGGCATTTGAATTTAGAATGCCGGGTAGTGAGAACAGAACGGACATTTTGCAGGAGACTGAGCAGGTCACTGGCAGGCCTCACGCTACCACAACAAAGCATGCGTTTGTCTGCAGGGACAAAGGAAGACTTAAGAATTTGGTGCAGGTTCTTGGAGGAATTCAGTGGGATACCCATGTGCGCTCCAGAAGAGTGTGAGTGGGATGCTCAGATATTCTCGGACGCCGCCGGAGCAGGCGGGTTCGAGTTGTATTGGCAGGGAAAATGGTGTGCCGAAGAGTGGCCGCCTCATTGGAATGGGGTTAATAATAATAATAAAGCGTTTTATAAAGCGCATGGCTGCACAACTGTGTATCCCCGCGCTAATTGCTGACAAAAACTCCTTACAGCTCACCGAGACAGAGAGACAGGAAAATGTTAATGAGGGAAGAGATGAGTTTTTAGTTTAGCTCTAAAGAGGATTTCTGATGGTTCCATTCTCAGATGAACTGGGAGGGCATTCCAATGCTTTGCTCCAAGAAAACTAAAGGAGCGACCACCCAGTCTTGCTCTATTGATCCGGGGAAGTTTGAATTGTGACATACCAGAGGATCTGAGGTTTCTGGTAGGGCGGTGGATAGTTAGAAGATTTCTCAAATAAGTGGGTCCTCTGCTATGTGCAATTTTATGGGCATAGCAGAGAGCCTTAAATCTGATTCTTTCTCTCACTGGAAGCCAGTGAAGCTTGGACAAGGTTGCTGTAGCGGATGTTCTTTTTGGTAAACCTAGTACCATGCGGGCGGCCGCATTTTGAATGCATTGAAGCTGGTGCAGTTGTTTTTGGTTCGCACCTAAAAGGAGAACGTTTCCGTAATCCAGGTGGGGCGTTATTAGTGCATGCACTAACGTTTTCCTTGCTTCAATGGGAACAAGATCAATAGTCTTACGCAAGATTTTTAACGTGCCCATACATTTGCCAATTGTTTTATTGACTTGTGTTCTTCCCGACAAATCCGAGTCAATCATTATTCCCAGGTTTTTGACCATTTCGACTGGGTGGGGGCACTCACCCAGTGTAGTAGGCCACCAAGCCTGGGACCATATTGAGGTTTTATTCCCTACCACTAGCACCTCCGTTTTGTCGCCATTCAAACGGAGGCAGTTATTATCCATCCAGGTGGCGACCGCTGCCATGCAGCTAGAAAAATTGGTGGCAAATTTTTCGCTGTCTGGAGTGAGCTTGAACATGAGCTGGGTGTCGTCAGCATAACTGACAATGCCCACCCCAAAATTCTCTACGACTCGAGCTAGGGGTTCCATATAGATGTTGAACAAGGTAGGGCTCAAACTAGAGCCCTGTGGGACCCGATAGCTGATGTCGCGAGAAGATGACTTGAAGGGTGGGCAATGTATTTGGAATGTTCTTTTGGAGAGAAAAGATTTAAACCAGGCAAGGGCATGATCCCTTACTCCAATGTCGGATAGTCGGGACAACAGGGTGTCATGAAGCACAGTGTCGAAAGCTGCACTTAAGTCAAGCATGACAAGTGCAGCTGTCTCCCCCTCATCTACCATCTTGCGAATGCACTCCGTGGAGTAAAGAACCGCGGACTCCGTGGAGTATCCAGGTCTAAAACCTGATTGTGTCGGATGAAGTATGGTTGGGAGCATTGTTTTCCTTGAATTGTTTTCACTAGTAGTTGCGGTCACGCTGTGGGGGTGGAGGCTAGAGCACAAAAGGGTAACTTTCACTGTAGACAACATGGCAGTGTTGCAGGTGGTCAACAGGCTATCCACAAGTGATGAGCAGGTCTTAAAGTTATTGCACATATTCATGTTGAGTTGCTTACAGTATGACATTCAGTTCAGAACAAAGCACGTACCGGGCGTAGACAATGACATTGCGGATGCTTTGTCTCGTTTGCAGTGGGAGAGGTTCCATGGGCTGGCCAAGGAGGCGGAAACTAACAAGACGCCGGTGCCCGAAGGGATGTGGTCCGTAGGAGAAAAAGGATGCTGCAACTGGTGGTAGGGTCGTTAGTGCTTTCCACCAGGAAGGCCTATGGACTTGCGTGGCAGGAATTTCTGCAGGGAGGTGCGAAGATGAGGCCTGGGACGTAGGCCAGGGAAGCGGATGTTGTTCAGTTCATCTTAACCTTGATTGAGAAGGGTTTGTCGAAGGTTACCATAGCAGCAAAGCTGGCAGGGATAGCTTTCATGGGCAAGTTAGTGTGGGGCTATGCCCCAAAGACAGGTGAGCTGGGTAAGAGGTTGCTAGAGGGTTGGGCCAGGGAGAGGGGTAGAGGACAGAGGGTTAGGTTACTGGTGAATAATGTGCTGATGGGCAAGATGATAGAGGTGTTACCACAGGTATTGCTGCATTAAAGTCTTGGCTATATTGCGGAGCATTCCGTGTTTCTGAGCTGTTGGGAAGGAATGGGGTACCAGGGCTGCAATGGAAAGAAGTACAGGGATGCGAAAAAGGGAGTAATGCAGTCTCCATCTTCCTCAGGTGCTCAAAGACAGATCAAAGGGGGACGGGGAAGTCAGTGGCGCTGTGGGCTAGAGGGTATTCATAAACTGCCCGGTACGATGGGGTGCCTTTTACGTGGAGGAACAAGGAGGGAGGAGGGGGTAATTTTTACAGGACCTCTGGTGGGAAGTCACGGCGGCACAGCTTCTATGGGTCATGAGGCGGGCATTAAAAGTACTGGGGGAGGTATCTGAGGCGTTTTGCACTCATTCTTTCAGGATTGGGGTGACTTCTGATGCGACAAATATGGGGTTGGGCTCAGAGAAGCTGAAGCATTTGGGACTTTGGTCATCAGAGTGTTACAAACGCTATGTTAAAGCAGGAAGGGGGGATTGGGTGAAGGTGGTAATGTGATTTTTTTCTCATGCATGTGTCTTTGCAGGTGCAGTAGCATGGCCAGAGTCATAGGAGATCGCAATCTAGATTGTTGCACATTCTTTTGTGAAGTGGGCAGAAAGACACGAACGGAAAAAAGGAAAAGGCATAAATCTAGGATTGGACCCGGGATTGTTTAAAGTTAGTTGGCACGAAAAAGGGGGCATGCACTGGCACAAGCTTCTCCCCCTTTTAAACAAGTTAATGTGTGAACATATTTGTCCAGATGTGCTGTTAATTCACTTGGGGGAGAATGATTTAGTGGTTTGCAACGGGTTGTCTCTGTTGAAGCAGATGAAAAGGGATTTGCGGGAGATCAAGAGGCAGTGGCCTGGGTGCTTTGTGGTGTGGAATGAGTTAATTCCAAGAAGGCATTGGAGGGGGGGTAGAGAGAACTGTTGCCATTGATAAAGCCAGGAGAAAGGTAAACAGAGCGATGCAGGTATTTTGTCGAGAGGCAGTTTTTGGCAGGGTAGAGCACCCAGAACTAAAGTATTCGGTGGTGGATTACCCAGAGCAGAAGTATTCAGCAAAAAAAAATCAGGGATGGTGGGGTGCATTTGTCTTGCTTTGGGATGGAGCTATACTTGGTTCAAATAAAAGAGTTCTTGGATTCTGCCCTGGATATAAGACCTTATCCTTGAAAGGGCGCAGAGGTTGGGGGGTCTGAAAAGTCATAAGAGCAATTTCTGAGTGGCTTTGATGACCTATTTTTGGCCAGTTGTTACTGTTTCATTTTATGGTTGGGGACAAGTAGGTAATGAGGTTAGGATAGGTTAGGCTCAGTAGATAGATTTGTAGACAGGTAGGGAAGAGGTTACAGAGTTTAAAGGGTTAACAGTTTTTGATTGAGTAGATAGATCTTTAGATAGATTGAGGTGAGGTTACAAGGTTTTAAAGGGGCGAAAGTTATTGATCAAGTTGGGGTCTGTTAAATAAATTGCAATTGTGTTTGGGGAAACCTTAGGGGTGGGGGGATGAGGATACATAGATGAAGTTTGTGTAGTTAACTATAGTTTTGTGAGGGAAAGGCCAAGGATATGTTTTGTAAGTTGAACCAGTCTTCAATAAAGCTCCCTTTTTCACTCTTACGGTGAGTCAATTGTGGTTCGTTCCGCGCACTGTGGCCCAATGGGGCTTTTGGGGGGAGGGGGTGGGGCGGACTGTCAGGGAGGGTCGCACCCCGGGAATTTTGGGCTGGGTGGTGCCATCCGAGCCCAATTGGGCTTGCGTTGGGCTGGTGTTGGGCTCCGGGGCGGGGGTATTTTGACAGCCATTTTGGGAGCCGTGTAACCATTTTGGAAGGTGACATGGCTGCCGATCTCTCCGTCAGTTCAGGGAAAGTTTTTACCACCTTCCCACCCCTTTGAAAGGAGGAGGGGTTCCTTTATGCTAGTTATATTTTTGGAATGTTTTTCATTGGGTACAGGTGCATCAGGGGAAAAAATTACCTGTACTTTGGTTGTCGCTTGAAGCAGTTGTGTGGCGTCGGTTACCTATTTTTGGCCAGATGTTACTGTTTCATTTTATGGTTGGGGACAAGTAGGTAATGAGGTTAGGATAGTTTATACTTAGTAGATAGATTTGTAGACAGGCAGAGAAGAGGTTACAGAGTTTAAAGGGTTAACAGTTATTGATCGAGTAGATAGATCTTTATATAGGTTGAAATGAGGTTACAAGGGGCGAAAGTTATTGATCAAGTTGGGGTCTGTTAAATAAGTTACAATTGCGTTTGGGAAAACGGGAGGAGGGGGGGGAGGAGGATGCATAGATGAAGTTTGTATAGTTAGCTATAGTTTTGTGAGGGAAAGGCCGAGGATATGTTTTGTAAGGTCCACCTGTCTTCAATAAAGCGGCCTTTTTCACACTTATGGTGAGTCAATTGTTGTTTGTTCCGTGCACTGCGGTCCAAGTGATATCGGGATGTATTCTGCTATGTGTGCAACTGAAGCGTTTCCATTTCTAATATTGTTTTGGGGTTTTGAAGACTGCCCTCTAAGAAGCTAGGCAAGTAAAGCAAAAACAAGCTACAGGTGGAGAGAACGCCCCTCTCCCGTGAAGTACTCACGGAAAGAACTGACTGCTGGCAATCTCCTTCAGGTGGGGGAGAAACAGGGCCACGAGACCATAAGGCGCGTGACGGCAGAACTGTGTTCTAACCTACAACCAAGAGTGTAGCAAACGCACACAGTTGCTTCTCCTGTAAAACTGTGCTTTAGCAGGTTATTAAAGGCTGATAAGGGCGTAACAGGTGTGATTGCTACAGGTAATCACAAAGGAGCTCATAGGGAAAAGACGGGTACCTATGTGATAGCCCTCCACTCAATTAGATTCAGTAACAACAAATCCCTGTACCCTGGATTTTAGTTAGCAACCGTCTAGTCGACATGAGAATCAAAAATGCTGGACCACTGCTTTGATTCCAACAACACCCCCTCTCAATTTATGGTTAGGTGTATGTTCTCTAATGTCATACTATCCAAACCAAACCACTGTTTGTAACTATAAGTGGGAGACTCCGGGAAAGATTCTACTCGACACATCCAATGATGTCTGTCCCACTGAAACAGTCCATCCATCCACACTCAAACCATAGATAGATGAAAAAATGTGTGGCGGAGAGGAAGGCACCTCTCGGGCGAACAACCCTCGGGGATCTTGGCAGATGTTACCAATACTCAGCCCCTTTCTCATCATTGGTTGCCATTCCCTTTCCAAGAAGAGAACAGTGTCAAAACAAAAATTGTGCAAACAGAAAGGTGCTAAATAGGAAGCTAAGGAAATTTGCTACCTGTTGTGACAAACAAAGAAGAGTGAAGTTTAAAATCAACAGACACACCAATTGTACAACTTTTATTACTAACTAAGGTGTGTGCTGGTGAATTAAAAAGGCTGGTAGCTTACTGTCGCATACCACTACCTGTAACCGACATGTTTCACTGTTTCAGTGGGACATACATCATTGGATGTGTCGAGTTGAATCTTTCCCGGAGTCTCCCACTTATAGTTACAAACAGTGGTTTGGCTTGGATAGTATGACATTAGAGAACATAGACCTAACCATAAATTGAGAGGGGGTGTTGTTGGAATCAAAGCAGTGGTCCAGCATTGTTGGTTCTCATGTCGATTTGCCTCTGGAAGAGATATATAGACAATGTGCTCTGTATCTGGTCTGGCTCCGAGGAATCCTTGTTGGAGTTTTTGAACTGGCTAAACTTACAGGATCAGAGCCTCAAGTTTACCTGGTCATATAGCCACACCAAGGCTACATACTTGGATCTTGACATAGAGTCTGGCATAGAAGGCAGTCTTACCACTCGGGTTCATCAAAAACTGACTGACAGAAACTCCCGCTTCTATACAACTCATATCATCCAAGAGCCCTCCGGGATAACCTCCCGGTGGGGTAATTTCTCAGGTATCGGAGAAACTGTTCAGCTACAGGAACTTTTGTGGAGCAGTTCGTTGATCTGACTAAGAGACTGGTACAACGAAATTACCCTCCGAAGGTCGTTAAGAATGCTAGGAAGAGGGTATTAAACTCTCCACGAAGTGTACTCCTAGAACATACAAGCAAGGAAAGACAGGACTGTCTACCAGTAGTGATGACATTCGATCCCATGGCCACCAAGATTAGACAGTCCATTAGAAAGCATTGGAATTTATTATCGAACAAAGACTTTTCTATGCCACCACCGAGGCTTGCCTTCAAACGGTCGGGTAATCTGAAGGACAGGCTTGTCCATACCCGTGACCGGATGCCGCTTAGAAATTAGTCTACAACCATTCCTAATGGGCATTACCCTGTGGGACGTGCTCTGTATGCCCACTAACCAAAAAATGCAGCAGTGTGATACTGTCAACAGGAAAAGAATGGTTCTTGAACCAATTCAGCAACTGCAACACCACCAATGTGGTTTACAAGCTACTGTGCAACTGCGGTCTCCAGTATATTAGACTAACTACAAGAAAAATAAAGGTCCGCATACAAGAACACCTTAGTACGATCAAGGCAGGATAATTGACAACTAAACTGGTCCAGCACTGTCACCACGAGAAATACACCTTTACATGGACGGTGCTGGAGATGGTGAGGGGCAATCCCAATAACAATGAGGCTGTGTTACTCACCAAGGAAGCTTGATGGATTTTTAGAGAAAGAAGTGACATTCAGGGCCTAAATGAAATTATAGAGTGGAATAGAGTCAAATAGAACCACCAAGATTGCTATATCCATAATCTTGCATACAGTACTGTCTGGATTTGGTGCCCATACTGCCCATCTAAAGTTTGCGTGTTGGGCTTTTAAATGCACTATTCAGTTCTGGCCAAATACATAAAACCTGGCATTTATTATGGAATTCCCTAGTGACATTGGCTTTCTTACTTGTACAACTAGTTCACTACCATACATTGTACTAGTGATTGCATGAGCAGGTTTTGTCTAGGATTCCAGTTCAACAGTGTTTACATAGATGATTGCACACAGTGTTATACGCTTTTCTTGATAATAAAGTCCAGTAAGACTGTGTTTTAAATGGAGCTGTGGATCGCTGTAAAATTGGTCCTATAATAAAAAATGGCTCTGATAACATACAGCCACTAACCCAGTTCTAATATGGCGCCCGTAGTAATTGACTGCATGCGAATAAGACAATGTGATTTTTTCTGTATAGCGAGGGATAGAATGAAGGAATCACCCATAGTTGTATGCCTATCCTGAGAAAAAAGGTCTCGGAGGTTGTATTCAAAAAGACTATTTAAATATTGAGAGTGCAGCCCCAGAATTAGAACTGGCGTGGGTTGTTATACAGTTAGAAACTCCATTCTAAGATGGCGCCCGCAGTAGTTAGCTGTTTGGTGCTGTTCTGTGGACCGGGCCCTCCCATTCGCGCGTCCTTCCGATCACGTGATCGGACGCGCACAGGAATCGACATCGGTGTAGGATCTTTAAAAACCGTGCATTCGGTAATGTCGGTGTTCCTGGGATGAGATACGGTCCTGGTTCCGATTTGTAAGGTGAGGAGTAGAGGGTGGGAGACTCTAATCAGGCCCAGTTCACTTCGACATTTTCGTCTTTTTTCGTCTTGATACAGAGACGAGAACATCCCGATTCTAATGTAGAGAGGGGTTGTGCTAATTCCACTCACAGTGAGTGCCATAAGAACGTGTTGAGCGATGTACTCGGCATTGAAGAGTAGGTGCTGGTGATATGGATTTTTAGACAATAGCAATGCAGTGATTCTTCATGCACTACCGTGCTCGTCATTGCTAAGTATGGCCTTTATGCACTACCTTGCACGTCATTGCGAAATATGGCTGAAAGAGGATTAGGTCAATTTGTACATCACTGACCACAATCCGATTATCCATGTGTTAACATCACAGCACGAGTGTATTTAAGTCCTTATCGATTTTCAAGCCTGGGTCCAACACCCAGCGCATCTCACACACAGCTTGGGAACAAGCATGGTGGATATATACAGCTAGTGATGCGCTGTTTTATTGAGTATCAGTGCCTTAGTTGGGACTCCACTGTATAATAAGGCAGAAGACAATATAACTCTAACTACGTTTTTATTCACAGATTGATATAACAATCTACAGCAGGGCGCAGAATTGTCCTGACCAGCTGGTATGAGAGTACATGGCTGGTTGATGGTAATGATCCCGTCTTTCCCTATTCTCCACTATTGGGTATGAAGGGAAGGTGTATTTGGTCCAGAATTAATTTTATGTAGGGTTTGTTTTTCAACTCGACAGTTTCCTATTTAAAGATGTCCAACACTGGTGCGGTGACAGAGTGGTGAACCCTGATGAATCTGCCATAAAGTCTACCGGGCAGTGAAACATGTCGGTTACAGGTAGTGGTATGCAACAGTAAGCTACCAGCCTTTTTAATTCACCCGCACACACCTTAGTTAGTAATAAAAGTTGTACAATTGGTGTGTCTGTTGATTTTGAACTTCACTCTGTTTGTCACATCAGGTAGCGAATTTCTTTAGCTTCCTGTTTAGAACCTTTCTGTTTGCACAATTTTTGTTTTGACACTGTTCCCTTCTTGGAAAAGGAATGGCAACCAATGATGAGAAAGGGGCTGAGTATTGGTAACATCTGCCAAGATCCCCGAGGGTTGTTCGCCCATGAGGTGCCTTCCTCTCCGCCACACATTTGTTCATCTATCTATGGTTTGAGTGTGGATGGATGGACTGTTTCAGTGGGACAGACATCATTGGATGTGTCGAGTAGAATCTTTCCCGGAGTCTCCCACTTATAGTTACAAACAGTGGTTTGGTTTGGATAGTATGACATTAGAGAACATACACCTAACCATAAATTGAGAGGGGGTGTTGTTGGAATCAAAACAGTGGTCCAGCATTTTTGGTTCTCATGTCGACTAGACGGTTGCTAACTAAAATCCAGGGTACAGGGATTTGTTGTGATTGCTACAGGTGCCATGGCAGAATCCGTAAGTCCCAGAGCTCAAAGATTTTACAAGGAGAAATTAGTACCGAGGTCCAACACCTAAATGGCTGCAGACAGTAAAGTCTGGAATGGAGCAGTGATTGGTAGTATATATAAAGTAGGCCAGACATGTTCTGGCATTTTTAATACTAATCATAGACCATTCACTTCCTGCTCTCATTTTGACACCACATGATATCTGTGTATGCAGAGACATTAAGGCCAGTGCCAAAAAATAGATATATGTGATTCTCCGCAAAAGGAAGAACTTGCAGGGGACACTGGTCAGTGGGGAAAAAATGCACATATTTGGGACTGTCCCCGAAAATCAAGCCCAGAAGATAACCTTATTTAGGTGAGCCAGAGATGACGAATTGCAAACATGTATTCCTTACTTTCCTGCATGTCCTGACACTTCACTCACTAAAACCAGCATGCACATATAAAGCAAAGAAGTTGCCAAGTGTTCGTCAGCTTATTTATGAGTGATTTCTCCATAGCTGTAGTGTGCATAGGACTGGGAGTTTAATGGTTGTGTAGCTGTAATCAGTGTTACCTGAAGTAGAGAAATTGTCCTAGCAGAATTTCTTGCTCGTTCATGCAGTATGAGAAAGCCCCCAGTCTGACCCTGACTGAAGGTGGATTTTAAGAGACCTATGAACCTAATACTACCAAAATCAAAAATATTTAACAAAGGAGAATTAGAAACTTACCAGTAATTCATATGAAACAGGCCAAGAAGAGATAGTAGTAGTTTGATCTTGAGTCAGCGTACCAGGTTATGACAAAATTTGTGAGATGGTCAGACACTGCAATTTTAGGGGTCCCATCCAACTTTGCTCATCAACAAGAGCGATCGAGATATAAGGCAGGAAAGAAAAGGGACAACAAGGCGTGGACAGGTAGGAACAGGAATCCAAAGTTAGTAATCAATACTTAGAAAAAATAAGTTTGAAGAAGCACTTTAACAAAGGAGGAGGTAAAAAAATCTATATGTAAAACATTAATGGAGGCAGGTTTTTAAAAGATGGTGCTATCTCGGGACGAGACTGCTTTGCAGTTAGGCAGGCTGAGCATCAGATGGAAACCATGGCGTGCAAGCTCCATTAGCGTTGTTTTCCGCGTCCTCCATGAACCCTTTTATATCTGCAAATGTTCCTATCTTTGCGAGAATAGCTCGGTATTATTTGGCAAGGACCATCGCTTAGGATCGTCTGCCTCAATGAGAGTACGCGTTTTACCACTCAAACGTTTCCGAGTGGTTGAGGATTGAAGTCTATGTACAATTCAGAAAACCCAAAGCAGTACATACCCTGTTCAAAGTATTAAGCAATGATTCATTTCCCTTTGCAAAGAGGGAGCCTGAGTCATTATTCCAGCGAGGCCTTTTTCATTCAGGTATCTGAAAAGGCATATATAAACATTCGAATCTTTTAGCTGCCCAATTAATAATATTTCTTGAGACAGATGTTACTCTACAATTAAAGAGGACAAGAGCGGGATCACAAAACACTGCATTTTTAATGCAGTAAACACGTGAAAGGGGAGCAGCGGGATAGATGTGATCTGGATATTGAAATTAAGAAGAATGGCCCCAGCCTAGAAAGGCCTAGATATTAATAAGAGAGATATCTCCCTCTGACTGTCTTTCTAAGGGTCCCGGTCTGTGTCTCCTCTCCCACAATCAATCCCAATTAGCAGAATGAGAATGCTTATCAGACAAGAATAACAGTAGAATAGTAGGCCACTTGCCACATATAGCACAGGCTAATCTCCTTTCTGGGGAGAGTATTTTCTCAGTCTCATGGGCACCGCTCCGCATTGGTAGCCCACCTCAGTGAGATAAAAAGGGTTTATTTATCTACGGGGAGGCGACATTTTTCAGCCCTCCTTAAAATGTATTGCGCAAAGATTACCCCTATATTAATCTATTGGTTAGAGCACATTTCTATGAAGGGGGTGGGGGGAAATCTCAAAGACCGTACAATCACTTCTACAACTGAAGCCACACCTGTACAAGCACTTCAGCTAGAATTAGAGGTAGTTAGCGCATATACAAGAGCTTTGGCAAACCTCGTTAGATGGGCCTATAACCTTTTCCACGCAGTATCCGTAGGCTAATTGAGAGCGCTTTTATGTCAGAAAACTTTTAAGGCTGCCCCTGGGAAAAATACCTTTAAGGAAAACCTAGAGACTGCTTTGTAGTATTTTCAGTTTTCCTGTTCATTCAGTTTCTTACACTTTCTCCCTTTCAGCCATTTCAATACTAGCATGACCTCAAATATATGGGATCTTTTATGTCATTACGAGAGGTAATAAACTCCACTGGGACCCCAGAAGTGAAGAGTTTCCTCCTCTCCTCAGGAGCCCAGTCCAGCAGTATCGACAGCGGGCACCTGTTAATAGCAGCAAGCCACAAATTAACTGAATAAAACTGAGAAGCTATCAGAGGTGGCACACTTGTAGTTGGGCAATTATACATTGGATGTTTGGTGCCCTGCAACATATTTTAAATGAGACCCGATTCTTTTGAATTACACCACTTGTGTCTGCACCAGGCGAAAAGCTGTGTTTCAGAGGAATACTAGCATGCCTCTGAACCTACAGGGACAACTACACAACACTAAATACAAACTGCATAATATTGTGACTTATTTTGAAAGTAGTAGTATTCACCAAGGTTACATAATGTGATTTATAAACACTTGGGAAAAAAGTATAGGGAATAGTACGATACACAAGCCACAATCAATCTTGTCGCACCTCGACTATACTACACTCATGGCTCCTAAAGGCACTGCTCTTTCTACTCCACACACAACAAAGTAGCCAAACACAACAGCAAGACAGCTCTTACACCTTCATCCTCACCCAAATATCACACAAATGCTTCAAGTGCTTCATTGGCTCCCTTTGACTAGGATCTCTGTCTACCTCACGGTAGCAGACCTAACACAAAAGGCCATCAATAGAAAGGAACAATCCTTTATTAAAATAAAGTTTAACAGAAACTCACAGGACCCAACTCTGAAAGAGAACCTAAAGTAATCATTTAGAGAAAATCATTTATAAATCAAGGGGCCATCACACTCCCCTTGATGTAAAACTTAGTCTGATAAAATATTTTTTTTAATATATTACAAATTCGGTAAAGACAAGTTAAAAATATTCAGATTTCAAGCAATCGCTTGATTCCTTAAGATGTAATTACTTAAATTACTGTAACGATAAAATATACTAGTAACTAAGCTCTTGTTATCACCAACTGTATGTCGAGCCCAGCAAACGACCGTGGTTCCTCGCGGTCAATAGTCCCTGATGTTTGGATTAATTCCCTCATTCTTTGATCTGTTGGCAATGGCTCTCCTAGAAAAATCTCCACCTGGTTAAGGAACTTCGTACCCCGGCAAACTAGACAGATTGAGCTTACGCTCAGCCAGGCAATAGCAGCCAGTCTACAGGTTCAAATCTGCAGTTGTAAGAGTGGTGGCCTAAGTAGAATTCTTCTTTGTTCTAGCAAAGCAGGGCAGGTGCAGAATATAGGGGTGATGGATTCTTGCTCATTTTCGCATAAGCAGCAATTTAGGGTGACAGAGCGGCTTTTCGAGGATAGTATAAAATCTTTTGTAAGGAACTGTCCCAGGCGATACTTCATGAAGGGATATTTTAGTGTTGATGGGAAGTGAGCTGTCAGATATGCTTGGGGCTCAAGCTTCTGAAAATACTGATGACAGTCCAGGTGAAGTATTTTTTTTGCGAGAGATTTTGTCTAACAGTAGTGGCTGGGATTTTGTTGTAGAGTTGCTTTCCCTGGAGAAGGCAGTCTTTCGCTTAGGCATGGACCAAGCTTCACTGATGCTAAGGCCTTCAATTGCCAGTTGTTGTCAGTATTTTTTCTATTTCTATACCTATCTCTGCATAGTTTATTCGACGACCCGCTAACTGCTGCGCGAAATGACCCACAGCATTTGACAAAGGCATTATTATTTTGTATTTTAAACCAAACTTGATGTGGAGTGTTGACCTGGGCAAGCAAAAGATAGTTTTGTGCACTTTTATGTGTCAAGTTAAAAACTGTTACTTCCTTCCTGTGCTTGATTTCTGCTCCATATGCCAAAGCAAAGCAGATAGAAGTTTGGCTTCCATTACTTTTAAAAGATGGCTATGAGAAGAGCAATTGAGAATTTTGTAACAACTTAAATGCATAGATTAAAGACCCTCTTTAACGGACTCAGAGAACTTTTATCGCAAAGTTATGGGTCTTTGGGTGAATGTGATGAAAACCAGGAACATCGCAGGATTAGCCAAAACGTTTTCTATCCCGTCGTGGATCGCATTTGTGAAACAATTCAGTGTGCTAGGCTTGCAGGAAACATGGCTGATGGATTGTAGTTTATTTTTAGAAGGATATAAATCCTTTTTCGTCCCAGCCTCCCCTTCTCCTGTTGGCAGACCAAAGGGTCATCTTGCAGAATAATTCAAGATATTGGTCTTTCCAACTTTGAGTTCATGTATACAGTCTCAGGTATTAAGTGAGGGGTCGAACAAATTGGGTCTCATAAATTTTTATAATTCATCAACATGCTCCAAGGGTGGGTGTAACATCAGTATGTTAGGATCTTTGATAGTGCAACACTGTGATGCTGTTTTCCAAAACCCTATGGGTGCAAGGGATTTTAACACCCATCCATGTGGAGACCCCAGGGTCTTAAGATTGGCCGATCTGGGTTGCCCACAGGTGAGGGGAATTCACTTCGAACATTCGTTACAGGGGCATATGCTGAATTATCTCCTTCATGGATTTGATTTACTGTCTCTTACGTCTTTGTGTGACCCCTACTGTTGCCCAACGGAGGGCTGGGCGGAGTGGTAGAGTGAGACCAACAGACAGTAAAAGACGGCTAAAGTGGACCCAGATAGCTCCAGATGCACTTCACGAGTCAGTAATAGGTTGTGTTTTTAAAACCATTTCTGTTCAAGTTGGCTATTTTTTAAGCATCCCGGCCCGACAAACAGTTATTCAGACCCCTAGATGGTTTGATTCCTCCTGCTCTCAAGCTGCAAGAAAACTGCACAAAGTTTAAATAGGAGCCAAGGGAAACCAGATTCTGGTCAGACCATGTCAGAGAGATTACAAACTAGAACTGGCCAAATATAAGTCCGCCTTGAAGGAGGAAGCTAGTACATTGAGGAATAGTTCTAGATTTTGGAGCATTATTGACACCCCTTTTCTAAAGCAGGAGGAGGGAAGTGCAGTAGCTGCACATCTCACAGAAGAGGAGTGGATGCTTCACTTTGAAAACATTTTTGAGACCCAGCTGAGCTAAACTGCCTGCCTGCCCGTGAGGCAGATATCTCTGATTTGGTCTTTAACATAGAAGAGATCGAGGAGGGTATTACCAAAACTTTTCAATTTAGATCCATCTTTTTGGGCTCCGGTCCGTGCTGCAGTAAATAATGCTGCAGTAAAAACCGGATGCCCTGAGTCCTGGGCTACCTCGACTATAGTGCCTGTTTTTAAAAAAGGTGACCGAGATAGCACACACTGCTATAGACCGATTTCGTTGTTGGACTCGGTGGTTAAATTGGTGGGTCAAGTACTCTTATATAGGCTGACCAGTTGAACGGCAGAAAACACCACCCTGTCAGATGTCCAGGACGGGTTCAGCTCAGGGCGGTCTACCGTTGCCCAGTGCCTCAATCTAAACATGATCCTTAATAAATACATGGTCGCCCATCCTGGTATGTCTATTTAGCATTCATGGATCTGTCTTCCAGGTTTGATCGCATGAATAGGGCCAAATTTTGGCAGTCCATGTTCGATACTGGGGTAGATTGCAGTATTTTTTTACTTTTTACAAGATCTTTACAGTGCTACTAAGGCCCATGTTAGATTCCTGCAGGATTTAGGAGTCTTGCAGTATTGTTTACTTTTTAGAAGAGCTTTACTGTGCAACTAAGGCCTATGTTGGATTCCTGCATGATTTAAGAATCTTGCTAACTTCGATATAAGGAGAGGAGTATGTCAGGGGTGAATCCTGCCCCCCTTCTTGTTTAACCAATACATTAATGATCTGGATAAAGCCCTATTGATGACAGAGGTAGATTATCCTCAGGTAGGAAGACGAGGTCTGCCTGTACTATTATACATGGATGACGCGGTTCTCATATCTAGGACCGCCAGGGGGCTACAAACTCTGTTTGATGCTTTCTCTACCTTTATGTTGGATCGAGACCTATCTATAAATGACTCTAAATCATATGTTATGCAGGTGGGTCTTCGCCCCCAAAAATCTTTTCAATTTAGGGTAGGATCTGCTCAGGTTCCCTGCACCAATGTTTTCTCATATCTGGGGGTCATAATAGACAAGCAGAATAAATGGGGCCCTCTAAAACAGAGAAAGAGGGGGTACCTGGTGCGGGTGAATGCGGCTATTTTTAATTTTGCTTTGAAAGTAGGTAAGAGACCGATCGCAGTGCTTTTAAAGATCTACCAGACCAAGAGTGGCGCAACGATCTCTTATGGTAGCGAAATATGGAGGCATGTTACCATAGATGACCTACAAGTAGCTGAGAATGCATTCCTGAAGCGCTTATTCAGCGTCCCTTGTGGTACCTCTAATATAGTAGCACACAAAGAATTGGGGGTGCCTTACCTAATTAATACATTGGCCGGCACCCTCTAACATTCTGGTTGAAAATTTGGTTGAAAATTTGGCTGAGTCAACTGATATTGAAAGAGTGTATGACCCTTGACCATGCCCTTCGCATACCTTGGCTCAGATATATTAAGAACAGCTTTGTAAGATTAGGAAGGGCTGAACTGTACATCAATCCCGAATCGGTAACTAAAAAGGATGTGGGGATGATAAGGGAGTCTTTTAGCAGTTTAGGAAAACTAGAGAGGGAAGAGCTGGTACTGAGGAAACCTAGTATCCATAAATATTTATTGTTGAAAATGACACTATCATTCAAGCCATATCTCCTGGGGTCCTTTAGTACTTATGAACGCTTTTTGTTGACCAGGTTTTGCCTGGGCTTTTTTCATTTTTTGTTGACCATGCCAAGGGGGAGTAGAAGAGGACAGTTGTTAGCACCCTGTGGCTGCGACAATGAATCTCCACAGGATCTGCTACTCTTCATATTATTTTGCACATTTTACGAGGTCCCCCAGAAAATATTTATTGTCCATATTTTAAAGAGGCTGAATTTTAAGCAGGCCCGCCCGCTCTTATCTATTTACAATTGTTGCATGAAGAATGTATTCTTTTTGTTCTTAGTTTCCTGAAATCTGTGGTGAAGGCCAGGGTCTGCCTTGATTTAATGTTAGTATTGGTCAAGGTTTACTTTTACCCTGATGATATATATATACATTAGACAAGGCCTTGGGACCCATCCTTTTAATTGTTCTAATTTTTATTTGAGGGTCAAGGGATTATGTATTTAACTTTGTACCTCTGGCTTTGAATTATTATAGACCCTTGTGGAATCTAGTTAATTGTATGATGAAAGGTGTTCCTATTTTATTAACTCTTTTATGTATTGATTACTTGTATTGCTTTATATGCTGAAACCGAATAAAGTTTATTGATTGATTGACTGAGCCTTGGCTTGTAGGGAAGCTAGGCGTTGTTTAAATGAGAACTGACATGCCACATGAATCCCAAGAAATTTGTAACTTGTTACTACTCCTATAGTTGTTTCCTTTGTGCTCCAAGAGAATTACTTGAATTCTTTGTTTACGAAGCGGACTATTTTTATTTTCTTTACATTCATCTCTCAGCCCTCATGTTCTATATATTTGACCAATTTGTTTATTTTCTTTGAAGCCTTTTGGGTGTCTGACTTAGTATGACTATATCATCTGTATATTTTTTGTACCCGACTTTCTCTGTTGCTAATCTTGGGTAAAACCCCCTCAGCTTTTGCTAGGTGTTTGTCCAGGTCGGTCAAGTATAAATTGAACACAGTGGGTGCTAGAACACACACCTGTTTCAGTCCATGGCATGTAGGGATTTTGGCTTTCACTTGACTCCCATTTACATTCTTAACCTATGCCCATGTTTCGCTGTACAGGGTGATAATTGCATTGAGCAATTTACCCAGGAGACCCCACCCTTCCAGTTATGTCCAGAGGTGTCCACAAGGCACTCCATCAAAGGTGGCTTTGAGATCTACGAAGCAAGCAAATAGGCAACTTTTTGATATATGGCTTTTTTCTATTAATAGACGTAGTACTGGTAGGTTTGTGATTGTCCCCATACCTGGTCTGACACCTGTTTAATTTTTGGGAATTAGTTTCTCATCAGCCCAGGCTTGGAGATCTTCAAGTAGACATGAACCATACAATTTTCTTTTTAAACATCTATATGGGCGATTAGCCAGTAATTACAAGGTGAAGTTTGGGTGCCTTTTTTTAACATGAGGTGAAAGATCCTCCCTTTCCATGATGGAGTGGTCTTATTTGTAATGTAAACTTGAATGAACAATTTAGTCAAGTATTTGGCCCAGAATTTGATGTCATATTTAAAGAAGGCATTTGGAAGGCAATTTGGGCCTGACACCCCATCTGCTCTTGTCTTCCTCAGTATTTTTTCCAAACATTTGTCATCAGTTAGGTGTACATCCTAATTTTTAGATGGTGTCATATGTGCAATTGCGTGGTTAGTGACTTTTCGCTATACTGCTGTGCCTTCTTTGTCCTCCTAAGTTCTGGTCTTCACTCCTGTCTCTGCAGCTGTCTGTTTTTTCTCACCCCCTGGGGCTGTGGCACATGGTGCATACCTTTTGCACATATGTGTCTTACAGTCTTCCTCAGAGGTCCCTGCATTGTAATGACAGTCTGAGCCCCGGCTGAGCCTGTTTATCAACCCCCAGAATTCTCCGCAGTTTTTGTTCTTGCTAGACAGTAATAGCTTATTCCATACATCTTCCTGCATTGCCATTTTAGCTTTCCAGCATTCTTTGTTGTATAAGGCCTTCTTTTGATGAAGTCCAGGTTTATCACATCCCTGTCCTCGCTTAGCCTGTGCTGAGATTGTTCTTACTTCCTTAGCTATTTGCTTTTTCAAGATTCACAGCTCCTTTATACACCTGCCCTACCCTACATGTCCACCCATTATAGGACCTTCTTCGGATGAGCAGCTTGTTTGATCAGAAACGTATCAGTAACCTCCTTGTTAGGTCTAGCCAGTTGTGAAGCTCTGCATCTGCGCCCAAACCCTTTACATTTTTCGACTTGAGTGTATACCATTGAAATTACTTGCTTAAAGTTTTCACTGCACCATTTTTGCAGTTTTCTATTGCAACCTTCTGGCAGCAACCCTAATCCTTGGGTTTCGGTCCGTTTTTGTGGTTTTACCTTGATTTTTAATGTTTGTAGAAAATGGTCGCTTTTGGGTCTAGGGCTGATTTGGAAGGATTTGACCAATGAGACAGAGGCTCTGCTGATGAATGTACAAGTCAATGATTGAGCACATTTTGCCATTTACGTAGATTATGGATGCAGGCTTGTCCTCCTTTACGGCTCCCTTTTAGAATTCTTAGATCTTGAGCTTCCAGCTTCTGTCACAAGTTTAAATCTGAAACTTATTTGAATGAATTTTTATCTTGTCTGACTGTAGATGGGGCTTTGCAAGACTTTTGTATAAGCTTGGAGTTGAAGTCCCCTGTGACTATAAGGTGCGTGTTCACGTACATATTTTGCGAAAATTTTATTACGTTTACAAGGATGATGCTCCTTTTGGCTTTCCTGGAAGTGCTTGGGAGTATGTAAATGTTTAATAGGAGTAGGGCTCTTTGCCCTTTTATGATTATTTTTCTTGTCTGCACCAGCTCTACTCCTAAATCAATATTTTCTTGTATCCAGCTGTATTTTGTAGAAGCGAACGTAGAAGGACCATCCTTAGGATGACCATAATGTGACATCCTTCCTGCTGGAGTATGATGTTCCCTGCCATATATACACCAGGGGTAGAGTTCAGATTCCATGTTTCTTGTGGTAAAATGATATAAAATTTCCGAAGGAAATCCATTGTGTTGTTGCCATAGGGCATCTTACAAAAACCATGTACCATCTATGAGCATATGTTGACGAAGTTTTGCTTTGGTGAGACCTTCTGATCGTTAGGGCCATGCACGATTTAAGGCTTTGGGGAGCCAGCACCATTCTTGTGTTTTCTCACCTGTAGTTAGGGTTTGCTCCTTTCTTTGTTGGTCTTTATTTGATGCTTTCACAATCGTTAGGTTTTGCATGTTATTGGATAGAAATGTGTACCCAGGTTTCCCCTTAAGGTTATGTGTCTGTCATTTGATTTGTTTTACAGAAACTCTTTTGAATGTACATTTGAAATGGTGGTCTTGACTGGGAGCAGTGGCCTGGGGTATCATACTGGCTCGAGTCTATGTAGTTCGATCCCCCATCGTTGGAAATATTCAAGATGATTGAACATTTGGATTGCAATTTCTCTTGGGGCCCATGTTGCTGAAGTTGCTTCACAATGTTTTTGAAACAGGTGAGGTACAAATTGTATTGCCGTTATGTGTTGTCTATTGATATACTTCAAAGTTCTGATATCCTTTAACCCCTTAAGTGCTGCCGTCGGCCAACGGTCGTCACGAGCACTACCTTGCCAGTGCTGCGCACGACCGTTGGCCAACGGGCCAGCATTCGTTCTTCGAACGTTCAGCACTGGGCGCTGAACGTTCGACGCTCCTATGAGGTTAATCATTTCAGGACTGTATACTTCTTTTTAAAGTTTTGAAGACTCCTCTGGATTCATACTTGGGGATCAGCATACGTTTTATGACTCATTGTCCCTGGTTTTGCCCCCAAATTGATTTCACCTGATGCTTTGTATGTGACTTTGTTTGGGCCTATTCACTGAACTCAATGGGACTGGTTATGTCTTGTGTTCTTGCTGTTTGTAAGCAGGGATGGTGAAGCTCCATAGGAAGTGGATAGCTCACCATCATAGCTGTTTAGTCTGGGGTTACATTCATGTTAGGAACTCCTGCATTTGTGCTTATTGCACTTATTGTGGATGCACTTGCTAATTGGTTTACCATAAACCTGGTTAGCAAGCCCTGACTTGTGGACTGTTCATCTTTTGTTGTCTCCCTGTTCTGATGCTGCTCTATTGGGGTCAGATTTCTCTCTGACACAGGATTGGCTTCTGATGGTGTGCTTATGCTAAACACTTCTGAATTTTCACTTAATTCTAATGATTTCTTGAACTAGATGGCCTGGCTGTTTCTTGAAGTTCTTTGTACCGTTGCCGCCGTAAGGGAGGTTAGAAATTTTTTCACAGTTTTTTTTTTTCTTTTTCTGCCTGTGTTCCAATATCTGGTAATGCAATTACTGAATTTACTTGATTTATCGTTTTTGATTTATTCTTTGCTCCTGCCCCCTTTTGCGTGAAGATGTGATATACTTCTTGTCACTGATGTATGGCTTTGTTTTTATTCTGAATTTTCCTTTGTCGTTTTTGTTCCCTTTTTAGGTCTCGCCTAGTGGCGGAGGGTGCATGAGCTCCTCACTCTGCGAAGCTTATTGTGATGGAGAAAGGTTCTGTAGTGGACTTGTAGCCACGCCCTTCATTTTGATTGGCTGGCGTCATCATTTATGTTAAACGCTGGCCTCCGATTAGAAATTAGGCTTCTTGATTACCGCCCTGTCTTCTTTTTGGACGGCCCATCTGAACTCTGTCTTGTACTCGCGAAGATTACATGGTTGCCTTTATCTGGTGGGTGAGCACTATTTTCTTTCACTATGCTTTGGCAATGTCAGCCGCTTGTTGTTATTGTTATGTGCTTCAACCTTACGTGTTCAGTATTCGTGTTTATGGTGTTTACATTTTGTTTATTGTGGTTCTGCACCATTTGGAATGCTTACTTAGAGTAAGTACAGCCTTGCATTTCTCAGACGTAAATCGCTTTGGGAAGAATTAATTTTAAAATGGCTTCAATACCTAAACTACATTGTCATACGAATTGTTTTTTAAAATGCAACAGCAAAAAGATACGTTGTACAGAAGTACGTACATCTGATCTCTTGCTTAGTGTGTCTGCATTATTTTTGTGCAGTATCAATTAGATAGATAGATTTAGGGTTGAATTTGCACGTTCTGATCTAAACTGAACCTCGCTCATAATCCACAACGGGGCGATGTGTACTTAGGTACTGCCTAGAGTACATATACTCTCAAAAATAGACAATCTGAGTAAGGAAATACTTAAAATTTCTGGAAAAAGATCAATTGGCACAGTGTCCTCTAAATGTATTTTCCTTTTCAAGTACAATTGTATAATACAGTTCTTCCAATTTTAATATCTGTTTTTGTGCGTTTACTCGTAATGCATATAACCCAGATTAGGATCTTGAAAAAAATGAGTAAAAGGTTTGGCTCTTAAGAGCAGGTCTAGAAGAGTGGCGAGACACACTGCGAATGTTGGCTTATGTAACTGGAGGTGTATCAGAGAGAGAGAGGTGGTTGTAAAGTATACTCACCAGAAGATGATTTGTTTTAATAGGATGGCATGGATAAAAAAATATTCATTGCTCCACCTGCATTACCTTTCACCATTTTAGAGCTCCTGGACCATTAAAAGGGGCACTTACATTGTGTAGCTCATTCCTGGCCCCACTCAAAAAGACAAATCCACTACAGCCGACGCCCACCGAACAAGGACAGAGGAAAGGGTACGATACTGCAGCACAGCAATCTCCCTAGAAAAGCTCAAACATATTTTTCCATACACGTTTACCCTTTTTAAGGACGAGGGTAAGTGTTCCATCGAAGTCACCCCTTTGAGAAACAAGAAAACCTTGGGTTGACTAAACAGGATGTGAACTCAGACCCGCAGGAGGAGTAAGCCTGCGTGCTCGCCACCCTCCTTGCAAACATTGCTTGGAGCCAAACTGCAGGACTTCACGTGATGATCCAAGGGTCCTGGCATATCAATGCCACCAATGGATGGATGCGTGCTACCTCGAGGGATGGATACAATGAATGAGTTGGTCTTAGTCCGTTAATACAGTTTTGACCGCTACTTGACGGGACCTGATTGCATCCGATCAACTAGAAGGTTTTAGTGAACCTCCTGAACAGCTCACCACACCTAGAGAAAACAGTAGAGCTAGCCACCAAGGGAATCATTTTTCCAATAAATTTGGGAGAGGGTCTTGAAAATATCTGCCTGCCATTTTTCCAGTCAAAATGTGCTCTGTCAATTTCCACGGGCCCCAATTTGGCCATAGGAAGAACCCCCCCCCCAACATACCATCCCTAGAAAGAAGTAGGAGCTCTTCAAAGGCAGATCTCGGATAAGATACTTCACCTCCTCCTGGCATTGTGTGCAGCAATGGGGGTGTGCTACCCAGTCTCTAAAAAAGGGGGCGAATAAAACATGCTTGAAAAATGCCACATAGAGAAGTTTGGCTGGAACGCACTTTGCCACAGACAAATGTTAAAGGAACAGCCTCTCACACAGGCGTGCAATGCCCATTGAGCTCAAATGGCTTCAGCCCCCCTCTGTCGTATGCGTCAGCACAGGCTGAGACAGCTTCTAGTTGTGCCTCTGCTCTCACATAGGAACAAACAACCACATATTGTTAGCAAAAGAGAGGAGATGAAGATAGGAAGCCCTGAATTACATTTTTGTAGCACAAGAAAATGCAATGCAATTCTCTACTGCAAGGCCAAATTATACTAGAAAAAACCTATGAGGAACCAACTCATCAGCTGTAGCAACAAGCATTTGCAATGCAATAGGTCTCACATTTGCGAGAGTTTAATCTACTGGCAATGTAAATGACAATGCTTTTTATTTATGTTTTAAAAACCAACAAGAAAATAAAAGGCATTGCCATTTACAATACCAATAGCTCAAACTCTCACAACTGCGAGACCTATTGCCTTGCAAATGCTTGTTGTTATTGTTATTCCTTCGCTGTTGGACTCTTCCTGTGTTTCAACCTAGTTTATATCTTCTTGCTGGTGCTCTGTTTGTCTAATATTGTTATCTTCTGTATTTGTATCAGAATTGTTAAATATATTTTTGATTTGTTGTTTTGCCTTAAGTGATGTTGGGGCTTTTGGCACTGAGGTTGTTGCCCTATATTGCCCGATTTGTTTTTTTAGTTCCACTTCTAGTGCATATGGACTTTCAAGTGGTGTGTTTTATAATGTTTTGAGTTCCCGCAGGATGTCTTTCAAAATGTTTGGTAACAATTGTAGTCTGTACAGGAATAGTGTGCACTGGCATGGAGTTTGCTGGAGATGGCAATTCCCCTGTGCCCTGTTTTTCATGGCATTTAATGCTAGTAATTTCTAATCGATGCCTGCTGTAAGCATGTTGAGCGGATCAATCTGGGTATCTTGTTTATTGGTCTGATACCAAATTGTTGCTGAAATTGCATCCATAGTATTTAAAAGAGAGAACCCTGGGTCCCCTACTGACTCTTTTCTTTTTACAGTGGCGCATGTACCCTCAGTGCCTGTTGTATTGGGGGGTCGATACTTGGCTACCTCTACTTTTATTGAACAATTTATGTCTCAGTGGTCCCTTTCAAGTGGCGACATGTATTAGACTTTGTTTTTGGGGCGACTCTTAAGTGGTCATTATATGTTTCCGGGCCATTACTGGAAGTCTGAATTTTAGTCAGCCTAATTGGACTTAACATGGGGATTGTCTCCGAGGTAAATGTTTTAGTACTTGGAGCAGGGCTTTGACCTTGATTTGAGGTTTGTCCTTGAGTGGAAAAGGGACTTTAGAAGTATCTCAAACGTGATGGTAGAGAGGCAATACTCCATGGGATGGATAAACATTTACTAAGAGACAAACATGTACTCGACAAGCTGGGACACAAATAAGCAGGCAAATGAGAATGACAGGAAGTCAAACAATCCGTAAGCAATGGGTGGGTTCCAAGCCCCTGTATGGTCCTGGGAAGCCCATAATATGTCTTGCAACTGACAGTGCATGAGCTCCCTAGTAGGTAAGTGTAATGACCAACTTTTTCGACCCTCTTTAGAGGAAGGATGATGGAAGATGACTCCAGCCTATTACCCGTACAGTATAGGGATTAGGACTATAAGTAGGACCTATCCATGAGGCACAGTAGTGCATTTTCGTACCCTTTTCTTTAGATCAGGGCTTATAAACTTAAGCTAGGGGATAGATATATAAGTATTAGTGATGATCCATTTTTTTGCAAGAGTGTTAGTATATCTTCCATGGAGTTATGTGTATTTTGGGCCTTGTAGGCCTTAAACGGGACAGACTCCATCTTGCCCTCTGCCTGGTAGCTTGAGAGGCTTTCTAGGTCAAGTGTAATATTTTAGTTTTGAGGTGTTGTTCGCTTGGAGAGAACCGGTTTAGGCTGGCCCTTATCGAAAGACTGTATTTTTCTCCACTCCGAAGACACAACTCCAGGCCGGCCGGCTGGGAACGTGTCCTTGGTACGGGGAGGTACAAGAATTTGGTGGGCGGCAGGTTACTGGCCGTAACTTTCCATGAAGGGACAGGTTTTGATATTAGCGAAAGTGTTAGGCAATGAGTCAGTCAGTCTGTAGGCGGCAGCTAGCCGTTAGCATCTATGCCATTAATTATTTTCAAGGCAGACAGTCGCCATTTTGAAGTTCGAGAAAGATTTTGAAACCGAGACTCTCTCTCTGAGAAAGACTGAAGGAGAAGTAGCGCGGAGCGCACAGAGATAGAGAGAGAGAGAGAAAGAGACGGTAGTCAAGAGCAAGCAAGGTTCCAGTGACTTGGAGGGAAGCAGAGGAGATTGAGCATAGCGGTGCAGACGTGTATCAGTGACTGCTGAGGTGTGATTCCGAGACGAGCCAAGACACAGAGACGAGAAGGGAACCTAGATGACTGCCGAACCCCAACTTCATATTAACCAGGTGACCTCCGCCCTTTCCCTTGTTAAGCGCGCGTTCTAACCTTTACTTTTCTTTGCAGAATATACATTGTGTAGTATTGTGTTTATTTTTATTGTAATTAAACACCCCAGTTCTTAGTGAACCGACATGTGCCTTGTATTCTTGTTCAATCGGGGTAACCTTGTCTTCTAGTCAAACATTGTTTGCATGAGCGGATGCGAATCCCGATCAGGTAAGGGATGATTGAGTAATGAGGAAGGAAGGGAACATTTGATGTCAGGAGCAGAAGGTACATATTGCAATTTGGAAAGCCATACAAATTTCTATTATCATAGTTTTATCCTGAGTAGATAATGAGAGACTTCTTCCCTAAGTGTTCATAGGAAAGTGATCGTCGTTGGTACACGGCGTTAATGAGAGCACCTGAGACAGACGGTGTGTAGGTCTGCCGGATTGCGGACCGTGTGTGAATGAGAACACCGGAGGGACACAGTGTGTAGGTCTGCCGGATTGCAGACCGTGAGTGGATGAGAGCACTGGGACTGCAGGCCCATGTGTGTAGATGCGCTGGATTGCGTGTCGAGTGAGCACTGAGGGAGATCAGTGTGTGAGAGTATATAATCAGACCTGCCCCGGGGTAGATTAGTCTGGGCCTAAGTGGCCGCGAGACTAGTTGGTGTGAATAGGATATTGTAGAAAACCTATGCATGTTTATTGCAATTTTCCCCATCCTTAGGTACGAGATGTACATACATATATCCATACCCATTGTAAATACGTTCTAAGGAGGGAGGTGATTACGTTCCGGCTGGGTTAGAGGGGCTCCTAGGAGCTGATCCCATCTGGACCAAAAATCCGGTCGGTACAGTAAGGTAAGACTTAATGATACATGCAGTCCAGTTCTTATCATGAATGACAGCAAGCCATGTCACATATTAGTTACATGCATAACCCACACCATTCCTACCGGACACAATAAATTATTACAAAACTCATGTGTTCCATCAAGCATGTCTCTGTGCTCTAATATATGTTTACAAAAATAACAATTGATGGACAGAATGCTGCACAATGTCAAACATTCACCCCAGTACAGAGATCTGGGCCTAAATCCATCGTATTTTTTCTCCCCATGCCATTCTAGTTCAGACCCGTCCAGATGCAAATCAGTCTTGACCCTGTTCCCCATGGGATCAGTACAGCCAAACTCCAAAGACCAAGTCCTCCCAGGACTAGAAAGAAGCAACCTGGGCCCGGCATTTGCTTTTATTGGCCTAAGTGGGAAGGGTCTGCCCAGAGGTGGGTCCCGAGTTCACTGTGTCACTGGATTCAAGTTAGCCTGGCTAATATGGGGTGATTCCCCAAAACCAGTCCCAGGATGCTTGTTTCCAGTCCAGGAAGGACCTGGCTTGGCAGTTCGGGTCGGACTGCTCCCATAAGGAACAGGATCAATGCTGATTTGCATATGGCTGGGCCCGAACTGGGGTGGCGTGGGGAGCAAAAGAACAATGGATTAAACTCAGATCTTTGTGACTGGGGTTGAATGTTTGCATTGCTCAGCATTCTGTCCTTCATCTGTTCCTTTTGATTTGGTCGCCCTAAGTGGGAAGAGTATGCCCAGACGTGGAACCTGTGCTTACTGCGCCATTGAATACAAGCTAGCCTGGCTGAGGAGGGGTGACGACCCAAAACCAGTCCCAGGATGCTTGTTTCCGGTCCTGAGAGGACCTGGCTTGGCAGTTCGGGCTGGACTGTTCCCATTAGGAACAGGGTCAAGACTGATTTGCATATGGCTGGGTCTGAACTGAGGTGGCAAAGTGAGCTAAAGAATGATGATGGATTCTACCGAGATCTGTGACTGGGGGTGAGGGTCTGAAAAGTATCCGTGCTCAGTCCATCATCTCCTTGTGTTTGCTTTGTTCGCCCTAAGATGGCAGGGTATGCCCAGGCGTAGGTACCTTGCTCACTTTGCCACTGAATTCAAGCTAGCCTGGCTGATGAAGGGTGTTACCCAGAAACCGGTCCTAGGATGCTTGTTTCCGGTTCAGGGAAGACCTGACTTGGCAGTTTGAGCTGGACTGTTCCCATTAGGAACAGGGTCAAGACTGTTTTGCATACGGCTGGGTCTAAACTGAGGTGGCGTGGTGATCAAAAGAACAATGGATTAAACCCAGATCTTTGTGACTGGGGTTGAATGTTTGCATTGTTCAGTATTCCGTCCATTTACGGTTCCTTTTGCTTTTGTCAACCTAAGTGGCAAGGATGTGCCCAGATGGGGGTCCCATGCTCAATGCGCCACTGGATTCAAGCTAACTTGGCTGATGAGGGGTGATGACCAGAAACCGGTCCTAGGATGCTTGTTTCCGGTCCAGGGAGTGCCTGGCATGGCAGTTCAGGCTGAACTGTTCCTATAAGGAACAGAGTCAAGACTGATTTAAATATGGCTGGGTTTAAACTGGGGTGGCGTGGTGAGCAAAAAAGGATGGTTTAAACCCAGATCTTTGTTATTGGGGTTGAATGTTTGCATTGTTCAGCATTCCATCCATCATCTGATCCTTTTGCTACTACATATTTGGACACAGCGAGCGATATGATGAAAACAGTATAACACTGGTTATGTTTGCGACACCAGAACACTTACCATATAGGTCAATGTGGTCTTTAACCTAAGCATACCCTATGGTATAAAGTGTTATTGAACTATGTGCTTCATCCACTGCACTTTATGAATGTGACTACAATGTAAAACAATATCAGTGGGTAATGCCATTTCTAAAATAGCCATTAAAGATAATGGGATAATCCAGTAACCATCCGAACCTGGGTATGTACAGTAGACAAAAAGGTGGTTCTGTCGGGTAGCTCAACTGATTTGCACTTGGTACTGGATACAATAAAGAAAATATGCCTCAGTCATATATCCAAGTAACACACCAAGAAAAACAACTTATTTATGTTATGAAATTGAATTTGTTTACTTCATAATTATACATATATGCAAATCAGTGAAATGGCTGTCTGTGACATGAAACACATACGACGAAGAAACGAAAGGCTGTGGTCTATAATTAGTGATTAGTGATACTGGACTTAATTAATGCCTCTTTGCGGATAGGAATTGTACCCCCTGCATGGAAGCTAGCGATGTTTAAAGCCCTCCTAAAGAAACCCAACTTGGATCCTGAGGAGTTGGCAAACTATCGCCCCATATCCCTGTTACCTGGAGTTGGTAAAATGGCCGAGAGTTATGTGAACTCCATCCTATCCTCTTTTTTGGAAAACAATAACTGTCTCCACCCTACTCAGACAAGATTCAGAGCACAACAGGGTACAGAAACTGCTTTTCTCAGTGTTATGGAGGAAGCCAGAAGAATACTTGATGGTGGAGGCTTAGCTGCCTTTATTCTTTTAGATCTTAGCACAGCCTTTGACACTGTGAAACACCAACTACTGATTCAACGACTTAGAAATGTGGGAGTGTCAGGAACCGTAATAAAATGGCTGCAGTCCTTCCTAAAAGACAGATGTTTGGCAGTCCTGGAAGAGGACATAATGTCCAACCTGATGCCATTAAACTGTGGGGTACCTCAGGGATTTTTCCTAAGCCCCACCCTATTGAATATCTATTTGGGCCCTCTGGCCAAAATAGTATTGCCATTTGGGGTACAAATAGTCACTTATGCTGATGACACCCAGCTGGTGGTCTCTATCAACCATCAAGATAGTTCCTCACCAGGCTTAGCCTCTTGTCTTGGAGCGGTCTCTGAGTGGATGGATGAATCATACTTAAAGCTCAATGGAACCAAGAATGAGCTTATGCTACTGGGCAACTCAGCCCCACTGAATATAGATCATCTCTGGCCCAGTTGCATGGGGCTAGCCCCTAACCCCAAAGAACACATTAAGAGACTAGATGTGTGGCTTGACCGTAACCTAGACCTTAAAGAACAAGCTCGAAAGGTTGTGGCTAGCCACTACGGAATGCTGAGGCTGATCAGAAAGATCCTCCCTTTATTTATTACCTTTTAGTGCTCATAGGCTGCTGGTTCAAGCATTAATTCTTTCGCATTCAGATTATTCCAACGCACTATATCTTGGAGAACCACCTCCTTCGATCAGAAGACTGCAGACTGTGCAGAACTGTGCAGCCCATTTGCTGCAGAATACTCCCAGGCGTATGTCGGCCAAACCTGCTCTTGCCGTCCTTCACTGCCTCCCTATTAAAGAACAAGTTCAGTTTAAGGCTTTTTGCATCGCTCATAAAGCACTCTCTGACAAAGGTTCTCTTTTGATGCGATCTCTCATCCAGCCCTACCACCCAAATAGAGCTCTGAGATCTGAAAATAAGGAACAAATCACAGTCCTGAAAATCAGAAGAGTTCGAAGTGGGGGCCGACTCTTCTCGTACAATGTGACAAAGCTATGGAACCTCCTACCTCTTCACATACGCCTAGAGGTTGACTACTTGATCTTTCGAAAAAAAGTAAAAATTCACCTTTTCCCTTGATGTCCGCCTAAGTGTTAAGTTGCTGCCGTTAGCGCTGGGATGCCTATGGGTGAGTACGCGCTTTACAAATGCTACTTTTATTTCATTATTTCATTTCACTAGTAGTGATGTGTGACATAGTGCTGTACAAGAGTGACATAAATAACATATATATAATACAAAGAGATGTTTAGCTTTCAAGTCCAAAAAGCATAGATCTGATTAGTAGTTATGATTTCTTTTTCAAGTTAGGGAAATTGTGTGGACTAATTGAGACAATAACGTCGACGTTTCAACCCTTAACAGATGTGCAGCTAATTAGGCATCAGAGGTGGGTCTTCATCAGGACAATAATGAGAGCCAAAGACTTGGGGTCAAAATAAGAATATTCGTCCAACTTGGAACAATAATCGGGGCGGTGTCAGTCGACACCTCTGACTCACATCCGTGGATTGCGGCCTGTTGAGAAGCTTGATACTTGTCTTCACGAGCCGGTGGAAATAATTAATCATAAGCCGCCAAAGCGATCAAAGTATTGAAAATGACTTGAAAAGGACATCCTGATTCGTCCACTGTGACCAAGACCTGCGTGGTTGAAATGCGTAGGTGAAGGAGTAGATGGCTTGTGAATAAAAGAAGGTTAACAGAAACCCCAGGAGAGTGCTGCGTTATATTTTAATCTTGATGATATATATAAATATATATATATATATATATATAGAGAGAGAGAGAGAGAGAGATAGATAGATAGATAGATAGATAGATAGATAGATAGATAGATAGATAGATAGATAGATAGATAGATAGATAGATAGATAGATAGATAGATAGATAGATAGATAGATAAATCAATAGAACAAACTTAGCCTAAAGGAAGAGGAGCATACAAACATTTTAAAACCTCATATGAAGCAAATCTACACTCAGGCTAATCTTCTATCTCTATATATGGTAGCTGCAATACCTTAATACATCACCAATGATTGTAAACACAGAGTTATAAGAGAACATGCAAATAAGAGGCTGTGTAAATATGTAAGTGCAATCTAACAGAGAACAAACTGCGATTGCATGTATAAAAAATCGACAGCACATTATGGCAGAAAAGCGGGAAATTATTTAAAATGTTGCTATAAAATTTAAAAAGCAGCCCAAATTTTCCAATATGTATTACTTAGACCATATCTACCATCAAGATTTTTTCATCTTTAGTAGGAATGATTTTGCCACATCCATCTTTCATCACATTGACTCAACAAGACTTCCAATCTGCTATCCTCAAACATATTTCTACAAACATAACTAGAAGAAGCACCAGGATGGCCCTGTTTTGCTGGATGTGTTGATCTCAAATGTGTTTACCTAATCAAAGCTGCAAACACATTACATGTAGCCAAACCATTTTTATTTCAGGTATCAAAATACACCTCTAACTAGGGATACGAGCAGAATGTGCAAGCCACTATTAAAAACTTTCAATTAAGCTTAGATTTAGTCAACCAATTGATGTCCTATGCCCTGAATATCTTCAGACACTGTTTCTTCTGATAACACATTGTTTCCAAGAATGAGACACAAAAATCTTAAGGGAACAAAACATGACTCAGTAAATTAGCACCCACTTTAGGTACAACTGGCATGTGTGCTATGATTGAAAACTTAAAACTAAGTGCATAAGTGTTTGGGAGGAGAGAATCTTTTCCTGGGGGAGAATTTTGGTGAATCTGAGAGATACTAATGCAGAGCGCATGTCAAATTTACACTTTGATAGGTTTTTTGTATGGGCTACTGCTATGCGTGGGGGGACATCACACACTCACACATATAAACGCGTTACCATACAAATGTTGGGAACAAATAATTATACAGGTTCCTGCTTTCAATTTTCTGGTTTAACCTTTGTTTAATGGCATGCCCAGAACCATGCTTGTGAGGATTAATGACCTGATTACAACTTTGGCGATGTGGGCGGGGCTGTAATCCGGGCGGACAGTCCTGCTGCAGCTGGCCCAGGGTGCTGCCTTTTAAAGGCTTATAGGAGAGCCTTAAAAATGCACTACATGGGCCCACCACAGCGTGTTCCAGCATGGTATAGAAAGTAAAGTCCATGCTGTGCTGGAACTGTGGTTGCATGAAGACATGGGGCACAACATGTGCCCTTCTGCATTCATACATAGACCCTGAGGGAACAGGGGGCCCTGTAGGGCCCCTTAGTTTTCCTCACCACCATCATTTTCATGGTGTGAGAACCGCCATGAGGCTGGTGGTGGTGAGGAAACTCGTAATATGTTTGGTGGTGCCGCAGCCGCACCACCAAGCGTAATGCATCCCTAAGATGGCTGCGGCAACACCAGGGATCGCCGAACCCTGGCGGTTGCTACGGTCCTACGGCAGTCCAACCTCTGTACTTGTAGTATAGGGGTTGGACCATCAGTGCAGTGGTCCCTGACTGCCACTGTACCTCAACCGCGAGCGTGGCGGTCCTATGGACGCCAAACTCTTAATTAGGCCCTAAGACAAGTATTACCAATCTTGAAAGGACTTACACCATCATTTGAATTGGCGATTGAATACATTTAGGGGCAAATGGCTGTGTGGCCTTTTTAGAAAATGTAAACGTGTGAAGGATTAAAATTGCACGTGTATATTTACTCTTGCATTTTGCAGTAAATTTACTACTTTGGCTAGTCACCATTTCAGAGTGTAAATTTACTACTCAGTGTAGAATTACATGACCCCCCCTTCAAGCAGGGGGTGGGGCCACATTTTAAAATGTAAAGTATATCCAGACAAAAAGGAGCCAGGAATAAGTTCAGCATCACATATGGCCAACCACTGGTACTGCAATACTATCCAATAGAAAATAATAGATACAGGAACTTATAATAGGATCGCATAGCAAGTTAAAATAAATAATTTTATTTTGACATTGTAAAAATAGATTTAAGTTTAATTTGATGTAACAAAAATAACTAAAAATGTTTAGTAAACTTTTAAGTTGAAAAATAAAAGTAACTTTAATTTGAAAAACATTTAAATTGATTTTATATGTAAGGTTTGGTCAATAGTATTACATATTAATTAAATACAAACATTTTAATTTAACTACAATTTTTTTAAAAAAGTCATTTACAATTATTTAATATTATGGTAATATATTTGAATTAATTAAATATGTGATTTAAAATTAAATGAATAGGGTAAAGTTACTGCTTCTAACTTTTCACATGCAGGCAGGTGTCTCCACCAATGTGGCAGAGATCTCCCAATAGCAAAGTATATTTAAAAAGTTTTTTAAACATAAGGGCCATATGTATCATTCCAAATTGCGATAGCAATTGGGCTTAGTGGTATGTATTAATGAAAAAGTGCCTTGCAAAATAAGGAATCGCAAAATTTGCAATTCCCTATTTTGCAGTTACATTTAAGGAATCGCAAATTGTGATTACTTAAATGCAATGTAAGCAGCACAGAAAAAGTGCATTTTGGCTTTAAGGAATCGCAAATTACCACCAACTTCAAGTTGGTGATAATTTGCGATTTCTTTGAAAAATGCATTTTTTTGCATTTTTCGAAGTGCAATGTGGCGCACATACATGCCCTTAGGGCCTGTATGTGCGCCACATGTGCACCCATGCTTATTTCACGGGGGCAACAGGTTGTCCTTTTGGCAACCTTGAAATTGCATTCTCAATTTGCGGTTCTCTGATTGCTAATCGCGAATTGAGAATGTTTTCTCATTCATTCCTATGGGCCTCAAGGTCCATAGGAATGAATGGCTAGAGTTTCCTTAATTGCCAATCGGCCTTTGCGATTCGCAATTAAGGAATATGTAGGATTCGCAAATCTTTTTGCAAATCCTACATACATCTCGTTTTGCGATTCTCAAATAGCGATTCTCTAAAATTCGCTATTTGAGAATCGCAAAACCAAACTTTCATACATATGCCCCCAAAATACTTAAAAATGTTGTTAACTATAAATGGTAGTTAAATGTACATGTTTATTGGTAATGCAGAATGATATAAAAATTTACATAATTAATAGCTTGATTTCAAATTAAACATGCAAAACATAATGAATGTATTAAATATAAATAACATAATTCATACATTATAAATGTAAAAAAAGCTCCAACTAAAATGAAAATAATTATATTTCGAATATCTATTAAAAGTTATAAAAAGTGATGTAGAGAATTTACAAAAAAAATTACATTTTAGTAAATAATGTTACATTACATTTTTGAATTAAAAAAAATGTGTATTTTAAAATTAAATGATAGTTAGGCTTTTTTATAGAAGGGGAGTTTGCGACTATAAATTGGCACACTCTTTCGTGATGGGTTTCCCTCTCTAAACCCATTCCTACTTCTCTATCTTTTAGTAAGCATCATACGCTTGTCCTTCTCTATTAGAATTAAACATTTTGACCTTTCCAATTATTTAGACATGTGTATGATTGTCCACTCTTGTGAGCAACAATAGTCCAGTCAATTCTTCATATCTTAATCAGAGAGAGTAGCACGAGGACAGGTCTGCAAAACCAGGTGGCAAACAAACACAACAGGCAAAACAGGCTTAGCAAACTGAGAACCGACCCAAGCACAGTGGACCAATGCACAATAATATTGACAGCAACAATAGAAAAACGTTTTGAGGCAAAACTGGGTGCAATATTTTAATAGTTTTTACCAGTGTGCAGCAATTTAGAGGTTGCATGCTGTCTATTACATAGAATACAAGTAAATGATCTGTGAAACTGCTTAGAAATTATGCATTGTGTATTGCCAGAAATAAGTATAAACAATCTTCCAGTATAACATTAAAGTCAGGAGATACTTAAAGAGGCTGAACCATCATTTAGTAATTCATACAACCTTAAAACCAATATGCGTCTACGCAGAACTAAACTATAGTTGGTTGCATGGTATATAATCAATAAGATAATTTACTGTGAGCCAAGTATAAACAACCACCATTGCTCAAGCCAATAGAGGGCGTGTTTATTAGACCCAGGTTCCCTCTTTATGTCATCCTGGTTGTGTCCTAGTTGTTTAAAATGAGAACCAAGTTTTGTCATTAACTTTTCAGCTTTTATACTGCTATGGTTTTCTATAATCCATGTTTTTACTTTTCAGCTAGTGATGTCAATATATTAAATTTTACACAGCGCTATGAGCAAGCATACCACTGACACAACTGTTACAATTGTTTAGGGCTCTCTTTTACAAGGGATATGTGAGGCCCAGGTCAAGGGAGTTGGTGTTTTTTGTAATTATGCATACCACAAATCTCCTACATGGATAATCGCCAACCACCTGTAGTAATGACCATAGGGCACATTGGTTTTGTGTTATTTTGGGGACTCGCATGAATGAGCCTGGCACATCCCATTTAGTATGAAATAGGGGGTGTTTGTAAGGCCACCCCAACTACATTAACAACCCTCCAATGTTTCTGTATAATATTCTGTAATTTATTAGATGGTGGTGAAAATGTAACACATAAAAGTCTGTCAGTTGCTTCCTTAGCATAGGTCTCTAGCAGTACATCTCTTTTATTGTATGTAGGGATCATTTATAATTTTACTAGGGTAATTCCTGGGTTGTAGTTTCTCAGCTAGTTTTTGGGATTGTTCATGTGTACAGATGTTTGAGTCGCTACACAGGTAGTGTGTGAAGATAACCATGATGAATTCCAAACAAAGATCATAGAGTGTGAAGAAATGTAAGTGCCCACATAGACAAGGGGTGAAAATAGGGATGTTCAAGTCAAAAGAAGATACGTTTGTAAAGATATTTATGTTCAAGTCTAGGGATGGTGTGTCATTATAATGATGCCCAGGCCTCATCAGAAATAGTACCTACAGCGACATTGTGTTATGGTAGTTATGTTGAAGTTCCCACTAATATAATGGGTGAGCCTGATTCACAAACATTATTTTGTTGTAATAAAGTAGTACAACCGTAGTACTACTTATTTACTACTAAATACAATTTACAAACCTACATGACATGAGCTCCACCTCACCTGTCTTTTCTATGCAGATTGCTGCACATATATGTTCACTACTTAGTACTAAATATTGGAGAGACCAAGAGGAGTGGTTGGAAAATGGGGAATATCTACTACTAAAGTTGAGTGCTTTAGAGAGGGAAAAGGAGAATTTTAGAAAGTGGCAAGAAGGGATTTAAGGATGGACACGCAAATGCAAACACCAACTCACAAAACAGTAAGGCCGTTGGTATTCACTAACTACATTTCTAAAGTTACCTCAGCTCTAAAGGTCACAAAACAGTATGACTCGTCCGAAGTCCGAAGCTATGGCATAACAACATATCCTCTCCACACTTCTAGCTTGAAAACTATCTTACTTATAAAGCAACTAATTAAGTCTAGGAAGATAAACTATGTTTAAAATACACAGGATGGGCCCATTGAAGTGGACACCAACACGAGGTGGACTGTTTTACAGCAGTACTTCACACCTCAGATGAAGAGCCAAGTCCCAACGTTAATAAATGAGGGTGCAAATGCAGTAGCAAGGGCAACATGGGCCCTAACGCACAGAAGGAATGTGGGCTCCTACCTACCTCCCCTTTTTTGGGTTTAAAAGTATCCACTAATTAATTGTAGGTAAGGATGAAACTGCAATAGTAAAGTAGTCTGGGAGCGCGTGGAATCAGTGCTGTGAGCGCGTGTCTGATCTGCAGATAGCAAAATGTTTCTGTTTTCTCCAGCCAATATGTGACCTGTAATTGGGCAAATGCAACCATTTCCCCTTTGCCATATATCCCAGGTCGTCCTCGGATATATGTGTAGCCATTGATTTATGACAGGTAGTTGTGAAGCCCAATAATATATTTTGATATTAGGGGGGGCAATGCCACCGTCATATCAACTTCTTGTTAGTTTGTGCATGGCTATAAGGAGCACTTTTCCGTCCCACAGCAGAATGGTCACTTCTACGTTTATTGCAATAAAATATGTCGGGGGGACTGGGAATGGTGTATTGTTTAGCTCACTCTGCCACCCCAGTTCAGACATGGCCATACGCAAATCAGTCTGACCCTGTGCCTCATGGAAACAGTCCAGCCCGAACTACCAAGCCATGACTTCCCTGGACCGGAAACAAGCATCCTGGGACCGGTTTCTGGCTAATCAGCCGTCATCAGCCAGGCTAGCTTGAATCCAGTGGCAAAGTGAGCAAGGGATCCACGTCTGGGCATACCCTGCCAACTTAGGGCAAACAAAGCAAAACTAAAGGTGATGATGGACGGAGTGTTGAACATTGCAAGCACTCACCCCCAGTCAACTGATATGGGTTTAATCCATCATCATTCTTTAGCTCACTCCACCGCCCCAGTTCTGACATGGCCATATGCAAATCAATCTGACTCTGTGCCTCATGGGAACAGTCCAGCCGGAACTGCTAAGCTATGTCTTCCTTGGACTGGAAACAAGCATCCTGGGACCGGTTTCTGGCTAATCAGCTGTCATCAGCCAGGCTAGCTTGAATCCAGTGGCAAAGTGAGCAAGGGACCCACATCTGGGCATACCTTGCAAACTTAGGGCGAACAAAGCAAAACCAAAGGGGATGATGGACAGAGTGTTGAACATTGCAAGCACTCAACCCCAGTCAACTGATCTGGGTTTAATCCATCATCATTCTTTAGCTCACTCCACCGCCCCAGTTCTGACATGGCCATATGCAAATCAATCTGACTCTGTGCCTCATGGGAACCGTCCAGCCGGAACTGCTAAGCTATGTCTTCCTTGGACCGGAAACAAGCATCCTGGGACCGGTTTCTGGCTAATCAGCTGTCATCAGCCAGGCTAGCTTGAATCCAGTGGCAAAGTGAGCAAGGGACCCACATCTGGGCATACCTTGCAAACTTAGGGCGAACAAAGCAAAACCAAAGGGGATGATGGACAGAGTGTTGAACATTGCAAGCACTCAACCCCAGTCAACTGATCTGGGTTTAATTCATCGTCATTCTTTAGCTCACTCCGCCACCCCAGTTCAGACATGGCCATATGCAAATCAGTCTGGCCCTGTGCCTCATGGGAACAGTCCAGCCCGAACTGCCAAGCCATGTCTTCCCTGGACTGGAAACAAGCATCCTGGGACCGGTTTCTGGCTAATCAGCCTGGCTAGCTTGAATCCAGTGGCAAAGTGAGCAAGGGACCCACGTCTGGGCATACCTTGCTAACTTGGGGCAAACAAAGCAACACCAAAGGGGAAGATGGATGGAGTGTTGAACATTGCAAGCACTCACCCCCAGTCAACTGATGTGGGTTTAATCAACCATCATTCTTTAGCTCACTCCGCCACTCCAATTCAGACATGGCCATATGCAAATCAGTCTGACCCTGTGCCTCATGGGAACAGTCCAGCAGGAACTGCTAAGCTATGTCTTCCTTGGACCGGAAATAAGCGTCCTGGGACCGGTTTCTGACTAATCAGCTGTCATCAGCCAGGCTAGCTTGAATCCAGTGGCAAAGTGAGCAAGGGACCCATATCTGGGCATACCTTGCAAACTTAGGGCGAACAAAGCAAAACCAAAGAGGATGATGGACAGAGTGTTGAACATTGCAAGCACTCAACCCCAGTCAACTGATCTGGGTGTAATCCATCGTCATTCTTTAGCTCACTCCGCCACCCCAGTTCAGACAGGGCCATATGCAAATCAGTCTGACCCTGTGCCTCATGGGAACAGTCCAGCCTGAACTGCCAAGCCATGTCTTCCCTGGACCAGAATCAAGCATCCTGGGGCCGGTTTCTGGCTAATCAGCCATTATCAGCCAGGCTAGCTTGAATTCAGTGGCAAATTGAGCAAGGGACCCACGTCTGGGCATACCCTGCCAACTTCGGGCGAACAAAGCAAAACCAAACGAGTTGTCAACTACCATATTTAGGTGCGTCATATGTGCTATCCGTTGTGGCTGATTATTAAGTCGCCTGTATGTTACCCACTATATTGTCGCCGTGTATGCCTTCTGATAATGTACTTTGAGCCAAGATTAAAACTAGAACTGAAAAAAAACCTGGGACTGTACCCATCCCCCTCCCTCCTCCCTGCCTCCCTGCACTGCGGATTTAGAACTACCGGCCACCCCAACTTAGTGAGTGCTTTATTCCCATAACTTTGTACTTGTGTAAGGGGTAGAGTTACTCCCCGGACTCTGTCCATTCCCCACGATTACTCATAGTCCTTTGCGTTCAGTATGAACTTTCAGAAGGTCAGGCCCAGACCACAAAAATCAGTAGACCATCACGTAGGGCCTGCAGCACGAGCCTATTAATGGGTAGTGCTTTTAATTGTAGGATCAATCGTTTTTGGCAGTTATTGGTCATAATCCTTCCAATGTATTCCTCTCTTTTCTGTCGTGCAGCGTTATCGTGGGTTATTCTCCATGTTTTAAGATTCGGTGAGACAAGGTATCAGTCTGAGTTGTCGTCGGTATTCAGTTGAGTGCCAGTCAGTGCTTCCTTCTCCGCCAATGCTGCCAGGGCAGACTTGGTGGGTTGTTGTTTCAGGTTTGCATCTTTTCTTCTGGGTCTCGCGGCTGGTCGCCATCCCTCCAGCCACTCATGTGCCTCCTCCGGCGTCGTAAAGAACCAGCTCTTTCCTTCTGCCTCTACCCTTAGTTTCACTGGGAAGAGCATCGCTTATTTAAGTTCTCGACTTCGTAGCTCTTTTTGGACGTCTAGAAAGTTGAGGCGTTGCTTTGATACAGCAGCTGTGTAGTCCGGATAGAGGGTCACATTGCAATTTTCAATTCTTAGTGGTGGAGCGACACGAGTAAGTATGAGCGGAAAATCCGTTCCGCTCGCGGATTTTGCGAATTTTCGGTAAATTTGCGATCCGCGAACTCCCGCGAATTTACCGAGAATTCGCAAATCCGCGAGCGGCGGATTTTTCCGGGGGCAAAAGTTGAAGCCTGCCTGTTGTAACTATTTTAGGATGGCGCCGGCAAGCTGCCAGCGCCATCCTAAAATAGTTACTAAGTTAGCTTCAACAGGAAGCTCTAATAGATAAAATAAAGCAGGTGCTCGATTTTATCTATCAGAGCTTCCTGTTGAAGCTAATTTAGTAACTATTTTAGGATGGCGCTGGCAGCTTGCTGGCGCCATCCTAAAATATTTACCATGCCCTTCCTGTGACTTCTTCACAATCTACCGTGGAAAATCAGCTGTGATGCTGGAAAAAGGCTTTTGCATCCGTGACTTTCACGAGCGCAATACCCGTGCTGTTTCTGTGACCAGGAGCTTATTTCTCTTCATCTGCTGAACTGATCTTTCTCTGACCTTTTATACACACTAAAAGCATGTGTGAACTCACATGGTAGCCCTGCCCGTTTGGCCCAGCCCACACACTCGCGGTTTGCACCGTCTTCCCGCCATTCACCCACTATGATGGACAGCTCACTCAAGGGACCCCTGCGCCCTTCGGGGCGATTGCATAGTAACACGCACATGGTCGCTCGAACTAGTTGATGCTCAAAATCAGTGACTCATTCATTAGCCCAAAAACAATCATGAGCGTCTTCGAGGCGGGACAGGTGTGCCTCTTCCCAAATCTACTGTGGAAAATCAGCTGTGATGCTGGGTAGAGGCCTTTGCATCCTTGACTTTCATGAGCGCAATCCCCGTGCTGTTCCTGTGACCAGGAACTTCTTTCTCTTCATATTATTGTGTTTGCACGGGTTGCTGCAAGTTTGCTCGCGTTTTGTACAATTTCGCAATTTGCGAAATTGTACAAAACCCTCGCGAACTTGCAGAAACCCGTGCGAACATAAAAAAAAAAAATCCGCAAATTCGCGAGAATTCGCGGATTTTGCGGATTGCGAGTTCGCAAATCCGCAAAATCCGCGAACGCGAGATTCGCAAAATTCGCCCATGCTTAGACACGAGCCACCTGCAAAATTGTATCTTGATCTCTGAAGTTGAATATGCGTGCCAGTATAGGTCTGGTGGGGGCTACCGTTCTGGGTTTCTCCCCCGGCACTCAATGGGCTCTTTCTACTGAAAAGAAGTTGGGAAGCCCACGTGGGTGCAGTTCAGTTTTGACAAGGTCTTCTGCGAAAAGATCTACGGCTGGCTCCTTGATGCTTTCCAGTTCACCAACCAGGAGAATATTATTGCGCTGTGAGCAGCCTTCCTGATCGTCAACCATTTGTCTGATCGCCTGCTCCAATTGGCGCACTTGCCGTTGTAGGGTCGCTGTGTATGTTGAGAGAGTTGCTGTGGTGCGTTCAACTTCTGTTATTCTGGTGTTCATTTTGGAGACATCAGCACGTAGCAGTGCTATGTCAGAGGAAATTGTGCCAATAGATGTTTGCACTTGTTGTATGGTGGCGATTACATCTTTCAGAGTGATCTCTTTGAGCTTTAGAGTCTGTGAGTCATTGGACATGACTGTTGGCAAAGAATGCGACAAAGGATCTACACCCGGGGTCTGTTTTGTGTGTCTTTTATACTACACCACACCACTGTTCAGTTCTGAAGCCCCAAGTGTGTATTGGGCTCTCGTTGTTTCCAGAAGACTTCACGTTGTTTTATCTACGTGGGCAGGGGTACAGTTATCACTCTCCGGTGGCATAATGGTCAGTCACACGTGGTGCTTTGGCATGCAAGTTTTGCGCCGATGTAGGCCCTCAGCCAGTAAATTATTGCAGGTCCACACCCTATTGTCGCAACAGAACAGTATGCCAGTCGGGGCCAAGAACACGCGCCTCGCTTGAGAACAGATCCAGTCGGCCTTAGTTTCACAACGACCTGCGTTGATGACTCCTGCCAATTTCCTGCACCGAGAAGCAGCTGGTACCCTATGCTTTGGGTAGGCTGGGATACTGTAACAGACCGGTTTGCCCAGACAGCAGGGATCTCACCCTGATCGAGTGGTGCAGGCGGTAGTGCACAGCCTCAGGCTAGTGTGGAGCGAGCGCTTGCAACAAAGTCCTCGGCTCTGATGTTCGCCATACCTGTGTGGTGCCGTTTGTGCCAGGCCGTTGTTGTGCCTAGCAGCTCACTCCTTCTTGCTGCTGTGCTCACTGTATGTGGCATCAATCTCTGTCAGTCTCATGATGCCACCAATAGCTGTCGCGGATTAGGCTACCTTTCTCCTAGTCTCGGGCGGTTTGCTGAGTACGCAAGGCCCCGGCACTGCTCCAGCACCTAGGCTTTTGCTCCGCCCCTCAGTCTCCGCCGGTCCCGGTCGCACTTGTAGCATTCAAATACGTCTCACTTTGTGAACTGAATGTAAGGGACTCGCCATCGGTGTCTGTTTTCTGTGTAGTCGCCGGATTTGTGCCAGGATTATCAGGGAAGGTGGAGACGATCGCCGGAGCTCTCTCAGGCTGCGGCCATTTTCGCTGGTCACTAGCCACATCCCCTGGACTAAAGTTTTCATTGTGGTGAGTGGTAGTAAAGGAAAGGCTCCTCTCAGCAGACACATCATGTAAAAGCATGAGGTTGTGGTGTCCAAGATTTGTTCTTTCATAGTAAGGGATTGATCCAGCCAGACTCCCTGATTCTTTACTACTAGTTTAGGTGAGGTTGCCATGCCCAGTTCTGGGGGCACCAGAGTTCTTGGGCCTTCCCATACAGCATAATCTCAGTTTTTGTAGCATTTAACTGAAGTTTATTTTTCAACATCAAAGTAGCGGATGGAAAAAGGAACAAATCACCCCCAGATTTGCTGGGCGCATAAAGAAAGACATTTCTCTCTGTAGAATCATGTTCTACAAAATAAAAGTGAGCATTTGCACAGTAACTCTATTGCCACAGTGAGGAGTTCTATGCTACGTAGAACTCCGCATAGGGAGAATAAGAGCCTCTAGGAATTGTGACATGACATTGCTAGTAGTATGCTTGAAACCTGGACCTGGTGCACAATTCCAGACGTCCTATTGGGAATGTTTGTGAATTACACATAGTAGCAGTTTCGCAACCATAGGTAGCATTCTATGTGTGCAAATGTACTAATTTATTGGTGACTAAGAGCCAATGAGTTGCTTAAAATTGTAGAGGCCTATGACCAGGGAAACAGTGATCCTCTATTAATTAAATCAGACACCGGTAATGCACTGAAAGACCTAATGTAGTTATTAAAACTGGAACACAATGAAGAAAATTACATTTTCACAGGTCAGAAAAATTAAAATCTTGATTTCTGAAAATACCTTAACAGGTGTAGCTGCATGCTTTGGATGCATGCTATTAGGTATCTTCCATTATATTGATCACTTAGATCTATTCTCCGTCCCATTTTGTCTGTGCAAAGATAAACATTTTAAACACAAAGAAAAAGTCTGCTCCTACCACAGGTTCTTTGGTGTTCTGGTTTCTGCGTACAGCGTTCTTCTGAATTTGATAATACTCCAATTGCCTTTCTGCCAAGTCAACTCGCTGCAGCAGATTTTCAATAAAGTGGCACAGCTTCACCTTGCCTTGAACCTCTTTCTCAGCAGCAGTTTCCAGGAAATTGTTTATGGCAATAACTTCCCTGTAAACCACACAGAATATGATACGATTTTAGAGAAGCCTTTATAAAATAATGCTTTTGCTTCAAATAGTCCACTTTATTATCCAGGATAAATAATTTATGATATATAACGCAGCAATAGCTTCACATTGCTATTATACTTTGGTCCATAGCCAATGATTCTGATCATGAAGCCAAATATGTTGATATAAACAAAATATGAAAGGGTAGATTTCTCACAAGAAATATGCGTCTATCATAAATGGTGCAATCCCCAAAGAGCAGATATTTGATCCATAAAAGTATAGAATTTCTTGCCAGTTTAAACAACACCTGTACATTTGTAGCTTTTGCCAGCATGTGCATGAGTCCAAATTGTGAAACATTGTAAAAAACCTGCTAATATTCATAGCTTGACAACAGACATGCAACTATGAGACACACAATCCATAATTCATATTTTTAAGATCAGGATATATATAAAGAAATACACAGTAAAACTAGTACGAATATTATTATGATACACACAATTCATAATTCATAATTCATAATTTTTAGTTTCGGAAATATATAAGGGAATGCACAGTAAATCGAGTACAAATATGTTGGATCAATATGCCAAGATAACTGATCACTTACAGAAATTCTCCTTGGATGCTAAGAATCCCTTATCCCAATGCATCGCAACAGCAATGGTACACAAAACACTTCAACTCTTGAAAAGACATGGGGAAAACAAAGATACCCATGGAAAAAAAACGTAATATCAACATATAATCATTAATGGCGGGTGATTACCCAGATTACCAAGTCTTCAGTGCTAAAAAAAAAACATCAACAGCTTATGAATCTCAAAAAATCTGAAAAATTAGGGACCACTTACATTAAAAACAAAAATATTAATAACAAAAGATGAACAAGCATTTACAATGCAATGGTTTCGCCTTTGGAAAAGTTAGAGCTATTGGCATTTTAAATGACAAAATTTGTATTTATGTGTTGATTTTGATAAACCATAAATAAATGGCTTTGTCATTTACATTGCCATTAGCTTAATCTCTCGCAAATGTGAGACCTATTTTACCCTACGGACGAGCTCAGCAGACAGCAATTACTACCACACACACACATCCAGAGCCACACACACACACCCAGAGCCACCCACACACACACACCCAGAGCCAGCCACACACACCCAGAGCCAGCCACATACACACACCCAGAGCCACACACACACACACACCCAGAGCCACACACACACACACACCCAGAGCCACACACACACACACCCCCAGAGCCACACACACACACACACACCCACACAGAGCCACACACACACACACACACACACAAACACCCAGAGCCACAGACACACACACACCCAGAGCCACACACACACACACACACACACACCCAGAGCCACACAAACACCCAGAGCCACACACACACACCCACCCAGAGCCACACACACCCACCCAGAGCCACACACACACTCAGGAGAGCAAGCACAGCGAGGGGGCAGGGAAGCAAGCACAGCGAGGGGGCAGGGAAGCAAGCACAGTGAGGGGGCAGAGAAGCAAGCACAGCCAGGTGGCAGGAAATCAAGCACAGCCAGGGGAAGGGGAACTAGGGGGCGGATGCCCATCATCTGCACTGGCACACCTCTGCTGTGTGCCATCACAAAGATACACAGTACAGGACAAACATCAACTGCAACCTACGTGTCTGATATGCACACCTAAAAGGAACAACTGCACTCCTAACTCCAAAATGCCAGCAGACACATACATCGTGTGTACATAGAGCCTTTTCAGGAAACTTTTCTTAGCGCCACCACCTCACCTTCACACTCAGGCAACTCTCCAGGTGGGGCACAAGCTAGACATCCACTAGCAGCTTTTGAAGCAAAGAGGAGTATGTAGTCGAGGAGTACCAGCCATGTCATTACAGATAACCTCTTAAAAAAGTAATTTCTAAGTACTTGGAAACTGAGCAAAAAAGGGTCAAAATGAAAAAAAAGTGCAAAAATGTAAAGAAAAAATGCATATAATTCAAAACAGGCTTAACTTTTGGCAGTGTTTTAAATGTTTGAGACTGCGTCTTACAACAGGCTTATCACATGAAGAACATCAAAATCTTATTTTAAATAACCCTAGGAACCATGTCTGGGATCCCAGAATGGAATGGATAATAAAAACGGTAGAGAGGCTCATCACAGAATGGTGCACGACTTAGCAGTTTTTCTACAGAGATCCACACACATCCCCTTTCGCCTGGTCCTCCAAACTCAGCACACTTTAATATAAAGAGATAACGACTTCTGCAAAGTTAACTAGGCAATGTGCGACACAACACACAAACCTAAAAGGACCCGTTTTAGGAAAGCCACTACAAAAACAAGGGACAAAAAATAAAGACAGAAAACCAAGGAAGAGAGTTGAATGAGATTGGACAAGAGTGTGTGTGAGAAGCCCTCGAGTCGCATCCCTCACTCTAACTCATCCAAGCAGTGAGAGGGGTCATCTCTCTTTAAACAAGCACCAACATCAAGTCACTGTATGTGCAGGCAGCTACTTGCAAGCACAGAAATAGCCACAAAGCAATCCATATTCAGTTTGCATCCACCAACAGTATGTCACAGTACAGCTCTGCCATGATTTTGACTACATGCAACGCCCTCATCTAATCAAGCTTCGTGTGTTCTGGCAGCATAATTACCTTATCATGCAACATTGAGGTACTCTGACTTCATGAGGATGCCGAATCAGAATCTGTCAGAGGGTGGCTGTGACCTCACCTCTGCCACCTTCACAGGTCCTGGATGCATATAGGGCCCTCCTTCTGCAAGCTTTGCATGTTCTAGCTGCGTAAATGGACCTCACCTCTGTACTCTTCACATGTTCTTCTGCATCAATTCCCAAACACCTTCTTGTGTAGGCTGACTGCATTCACTAACCCACCAATACAATCCTAGTGTGGGCCGCTTGTATGTATGGACTTCGCCTCAACAGGCATCACCTGTCACAGCTGCTTGCAGCAACCTCCCTCTTCAATACTGGCATGCTGTATCTGAATCCAGTAACCTCGCCACTGATTTCTTGTGAGAGTCGGCCGCATTGTTGGACCATGCCAGCACGATCTTCACATTCTTGCGGCATGCAGCCACCAAACCATACAGTCCTTGCAAGTTCTGGGTGCACACAGTAAACTAACTACAGAATCTTGTGGTGACATGTTTGGGCCTTACATCTTCAATTTTAGTATGTTCTGACAGCAGACAGTGATCTCACAGTAAACTCTTTCTACAATAGACAGAGATCTTACCAGGCAATCCTAGCATGTTCTGGCTGTGTGCAGTGAACTACAAAACCTTGTTTGGGCAGGCTGCATGCTGTGCCCTCTCATCACAGACCTCCTTGGCAGTAACAGACTTGGATCAAGCTTCATTTGACGATCATCTTGATTTCAGTTTGCCCAATAAGGCTCCCTCCAGAAAGCATACTGCTTGATAATATGGGATGCTCTCGTCAGGCATTGCCGTATCCACTTGCAGTGCTGTGCATCAGAATGTACCGTGGGCACTACAGCATGAAGGCTCAATGGGACACTACACACCGTACTTACGGAAGAACTGAGCGGTGCACTCCCAGCTCAGCAATGGTGCAATGTGCTCCCTGTACAATAACTGTTAAACACAGCACTATCCACTCTCCTCAAAACAGCATTACTGCTCCTCACAGCACTGGGATGTGCTCACCTCAGCATTACTCTTCCACCCAGCAGAACCCACCGAAATGATAACAAAAAGTTTGCTTCACACAGCACCACATTCCTCCCTGCAGCATTACCCCTGCACACAGCACTACTACCCTGCTCATCAGGACACCAACGTCTCCATACACAGCTCCTCGCCCTGTGCTGTAGGCCCATCCCTCACCCAGCTCTGTGCAAGCAGCCGTGTCTCACACAACACTTAAAAGCTGATGCTAGACTAGACAGCTAGACAGCTTGTGCTATCAGGTCCACTCGACCTAAAAATGCAGTCAAGGTGTCACGAGTATCCATAAAATGTAGAGCAGACATGGCCACCACTATGCCTGGGATGAATAAAACTTTAATTAAGATAGCCATTATTATGTCAAGAAAGCTGAAAACACATCAAGGGTGTCGACCATATGCTGGGATTGGCCACCAGAATCCCAATGCAGGCAACCATAATGCCAGGGATAACTACCACTACGTTTATGTGGGCCATTACTGTGCCATCGATGGCCACAATAATGCCATGAATGCTCACAATATTGTAGGGCAACATTTATGTGAGTGGGCACTACAATGCCATGGCAAGCAACAATATGCCACAGGTGCTAACAATATGGCCTGTCCACCAAAACGGCAGTGATTGCCACCATAGGGCTAACAAAGTCCATAATATACTAGGGACAACATTCTGCCTGTGGTGGCCATCATAATGTCACAGAGAATCACAACAATCCACCATCACCATTGTTCCACAGGCCACCCACCACAGACCAACATACATGCATACATGCTCACAAACGCAGACACACTGATGAGTACATGGTAATACCCACCCATACATGCATCCGCATGGTACTAGGTTTCTTTCTGTCCTCGTAGTCTGGCGAACACACGACCACCAGCACCCAGGCAGGAAGTAAATTGGTTGAGACGAGCTGGAGAAGATGCAAGGTCCCAGCAGGCAAGAAAACAAATGGCTTCCATGCATGCTGATCACCCCACCCATGTTGAGGCTACCATTTTTCAGACAATTAGAAAAGGAGGCAATAACCTGGGGTCTCAACTGAGCTACGGCCTGAACCCCGGACAGTCTCTCCTACTCACACACACTTGGCCCCCTACCTCATGAATGTCGTTGTGCGAGAAAATGTAAAGCTCTTATCTCTTCCACATGTCTCCTCGGAAGTAGGAGAGCAGCAGAGCACTCTGGTCCTCCCCCGTATGTTTTGTTGATGTTGTCTCTATGGAATGGCCTCTACATGCGTGGATGGAGGTTGCTTGTGGGTAGTTGGGCAGGAGAGTGATTTGGTGTGTGTGCTAAGAAGAGACCGCATGAGGGCAAGAGGGGAGAGTGCGTTGTGTTTGCATGGTGTGGTAAACAATACATTTGTACAATTTAAACCACAGACCCAATTACATCACTGCACCAGACCCGGCTAACAGAACAGTATGAACAGCAATGGATTTTAACAAATAAATACAGCATTTGCCTATTGCTCTCCAGTACCAATTTGTGTTCAACTGTGAAATCCGGTGCATGTATTCAGTATGTACCTCTTGTTGAAATATATTCTAACTTAACAATATTATGAACTACTAAGTGCACTGTAGAACATGATGTACTTCACCAAATAATATACACTGTTTTATATCATTATAATGATCAATATTTGTCACCTCAGGTACATTTTGTCAATATATATGCTCCTTCTAAAAGTCCATGCATTCCCTCACTCAGCCATCATTCCGTCCATGCATCAGTCCATCCATCCGTCTTTCCAACCATTCAGCCGTCCATCCTCCCAACCAGCCAACCGTCCATCCATCAAACACACCCACAAACACACACATACAAACATACATAGATCCATCTATCCACATTCCATCTATCCGCCCACCGTCAGTCCATTCTTCCATTCATTTATGCATCCACACATCCATCCATTTCCAATCTATGTGTGCCTTTCCGGCTACCTGTAGCTCTCTCTCTCTCTCTGGCTGACTGAATGCCTCTGTGAAGGTCTCTACACACCCTTTTGCACTCACAAGCACTCGTGCTCATACACACTCTCTTTCACTCTACTCTCATCAAGTCTCACACTGTCAAACATATGGGCATGCTTACTCTCACCCATCTATCCTTTGGCTATGTGCATACCTGTGTATATCTCTATCTTTGTCCACATACACACATACACACACATATTAACGTTTCCAACTCGCGCATGTCCAGTTACACACTCACACTCCACTGCATAAAGACCGGTCTGTATAGCTAACACATACCAACACGCCAAACATTTACACTCTCTCACAGACCCACACCTGCTCTCAATTACACATGTTCCACGCACAATCACACAAAATCACAAATACACAATATCAAACACAAAAGTACATAGACATCGACGTGAACAGACATACGCATATAACACACAGCTTCTCTCACACGCCTAAGCATGTGTACATGCATTTTATGAAACACTGTTTCCGCTTAAACCCTGAAATTCGCATCAATGTTTGGTCACAAAATGGGTTATTTTGATGACGTATGTATTGGCATTACCTGTGTACTCTCCCTTGCTCGCGTCCACACATGCTTGCTCTTACTAATTGAGGTAGAGTCTGTCACGTTTAATGTGCTGACGTCATAAAAGCCTGCACTGATTATTAACAGGCCCTCGCCGCCTGATATGTTATCTGTTCCATATTTCAATGTCAGGCCTCTGTGAAGCAGAAATCAACTCGCAGTTTCGACAGTTACTAAATTACCCAAACTAGTGGAGCAACTCTTAATGAGCCGCCCCATTAACAATTCCCCGATTGCGGCCCCTGCTCGGAACCCGAGGACACCTTGTTAGCACAGAGTGAGGTGCTCAATCAAGGGGGCGCCGATTGGAAGGCGCAGGACAGAGTTTTGAGCGGTGATTACAAGGGCACGGCAACGAGTGCCAAAGTAACAGTCTCCGGCTCCGCAGGAAGCTGAGAAAGCTTCAAGGCTGCATTTGTAAATCAGCCTCCGTGATTACAGCGGTCTCACGCGCCGAGCTCGCAAAACAATTATTTGCACCTTTCTTTCACCGCAGCGGCGCGCTCTCGAGCACATCAGCCCTCGCGAGCATTATTGACAAATTGCGGCTGTTAATTGACCACGCGCGCTTTAAAATGTCTGAAACGCATCATAGCGAGAAACGCGCGTCAGGGTTTGGTTGAAATAAGCAAGTTCAGATTTTGAAATAACCATCAGGTCTCATTCTGGTAAAAGGTACGTTTTAATTCAGGAATGCCATGTAATATTGAATACTCATCCGATATTACTCATTCCCTGCAGTTATCAACCACAGCCAATCACGTTTCAGCAATGTAAATCGTAACAAAATGTGCGTAATGAGTTATTCTACCCCTAGCCCTGTTTCTTATTTTTGATCATATTCCAGTTTATTGGGGGTATTTTGAAAAAATGGGGAACTTGGGGTTATTTAAAAAAAATTGGGAACATAAAAAGTGCGTACTTTTAAATAGTCTATGGTACTCGGTTTTCGGAAGCTTCCCAGTGGCTTGCTACCTCACTTGTTTTATAATAGTTCTTTCTATAGTGTCTGCTAAAATAAAATAAAAAACTAGGGGCGTGATGGGCCTAGTAACAAAAACAACAAGTCAGGTCCCGGGCCGTGCTGTGATTGGCCGACGTCACAGGGGTGTCCCGGGCCGGCAGCCAATCACAGCGCGGCCCAGGACAAAGGGGCGGGGCTTAAAAAAAGTCAGAGAAACGCCCCCGAATCGCGTTTTCAGGGGAAAGCGTAATTGACAGCCTCTGTCTCCCAATGGCTAGCCTCCATTTATGGAGCTAGCCAATGAGAGACAGAGGCGGGTCATCGATCCGACATAGAACTCAAAAGGTTTTTTAGCGCATGCTCACTACGTGAGCACTTGCAGGCAAAACCTAAAAAAGACACTATAAAACCTAAAAAAGAAGAATGGAATGGAATAGTAAGGTATTAAAAACCAATTATAAAGTGCTTAAGCGTCACTATGGAAACAAAACCTAAAGGTTAGTAAACAGAAGAAAAAAGATACCCATGCTGTTAAAAACTCACAGCTTATGCCTCCAAGGAAACATTATGAAACTCCTGGACCCCCACCCTGTCCGTTACACCAAAGCATAACATGGATTAATGTCAAATGATGAACATTTTCTTCAAGGATGAAGTTGAACATACAAAACATGTCACTATAACAAGAACATTTTACTTACGGCCTTTCTAAAGAAGCAAATCAGCAGTGAATAGAGAAATTGCCCCCACCAGAAGAGGAACATTTGTCCAATGCTTAAAGAAGACAATGATCAAAGCACAATGGAAATAATTGTGCTGCCGAACCGAGCTGAAGTTCCCCCTAGGTGTTGATGTTCCAGGATCTTCTCAGCCTTCAGACATCTGGGACCAGTGTGGTCATTATTTTCTCTAGCACCGAAAAGGTTCCAAGTAAATAGTTTGCCTAATGATATTGGAACCAGCATCTAATATGAATCTACAGACAATCTATGAGAACTCCTGGTTGTGAGGAGCAATTAACTAGCATTTAAGAGAACCTTTGTCACAATAATAGAGAGCTCACTTATAATAAGGAAAGCTACACCTTCACAGGAGATTCTGAAGATGGCTCAACTGTGTCCAATAGGCTCTTAGACAAAACCAAATCATCCTAAACAAGGACAAGACACTGATAACACTGAATACAGTGGGACAGACATAGCAGAAGTGCAGAAAGATGGAGATTTAGAATCAGGCTAAACATTGATGAAGCAGGCAGTGAAAGAGGGCCTCCAGCAATAAGGACTGTATATATTTGGTCGACCACAATTGATGTATAGTGCATTAAGGTGAAACTAAGCTTGGGCCGGAAAGCAGCCACCTAGCAGTGGCTGCATAGGCTGTTCAGCACTTACATGGTGATTAAGCTGCAACTGGGAGGTTATAAGGGATGTAGAAGCATGTTCCTGCTTCCAACTAGGCAGCTCTTGTATTCTGATTCTATATTTAGGGCTGCCCCCTTTAAACTCTGGTTTAATGTGTACTAACCAAACCAGACTTATCCTGGGTTAATAATGGTCTACCTTACACTCTTTGGGAATTTGCAAACATAACAGAACTTCCCCTGCTCCCTGTGCCAGTGTGGTGGTTGGATTTCAAGAAAGCATTTTGACTTTGTGAAATGTGGATATGTGGAAACTTCCTAATTCACTAAGCTGATTCAATAATTGCATTGGGGGTAAAAGCTGATCTGGTTCTAAATTGTGCTTTGGTTGGTGATATCCCAATAGAGCATGGTACCTGCTAGGGCTGTCTATTGTCGCCTATGTAATTTTCTCTATTTTTAACACTTTGGCTGCTAAGGGTTTTCCCTCTGGGTGCTGCTGTTTACATTTTTCCATTATTCATGACAAGGTCAACTCGTCATAAGCACAGGGCAGGTAAAACCCATGACGAGTTGACCTTGTCATGAGCACTGAAGGGGTTAAAGTGTTTATCCCGTTATATTAGTTTAACAAATCCAATTAAAGAAAAATAGGTACTTATAAAGTGCACGGCTACTCCACAGTGTGTAGCGGCGCTGAAGGACCACCGAAGACAGGCACCAGAGCTCGAAGCAGGAAAGAAAAGAGAAAAACTATTCCTGGAAAAGCCAGGTTTTTAGCTGTCTCCTGAAAGTGATCAGATCCTGGACCTGCCTAACTGGTAGAGGCAGACAGTTCCATGAGTGGGCAGCCAGCACTTGAATGGAGCGACCGCCCACACGAGAGCGGACAAACCTAGGAATGGACATCAGAAACTGCACTGAGGACCTCAAGGCTCTTTGCGGCACATAATGCTGCACCCTTCTCCTAAGATATACTGCAGCCACACCATGAAAAACCCATAAATGCCAGAGCCAGAGCTTTAAATTGGATCCTCTTCCAGACAGGTAGCTAGTGCAAGGCCTTCAGATGTAAAGTCAAACGTGCTCTGGGACCCACCATGAGAATAGCTCTGGCTGCCGCATGCTAACCACCTACAGGCAAATAAGTAAGTACTCAGGTAGGCCCAGGTACAAGATGTTGACGTAATCCAGCCTAGACACAATTAGGGCTTGGACTTCAGTCTCGACCGGTAGCTGGGGAAAAATGTTTTATAATATTTTAAGCATGCCGAAACAGGTGCCAGCGAAAGTTTGGATTTGAGCCTTCATAGATAAGGAGGCATCTAACTTGACCCCTAGGTTCTTCACAATACTAACTGGGGCTGTGGGGAGAGGATATATTCCGAGGCCACTACTGGTGCCACACTTCGCATGGCGGACAACCGAAAAAGATAATCTCAGACTTTTCTGGGTTACACTTTAATTGGTTTTGCCAATCATTACCAGGAGAAGACCTCAGTCAGACAGATGTTAATTTTGTCGCCTCTAAAATCGACACCTTTGTCGCAAGTGAACAGCAGTTGAGTATCATCTGCATATGATGCTATTTTTGTGCTGTGTGCCTCAGCTAAAAGCGCAAGGGGGCCATATAACTATTAAAAAGTGATGGGCTTAAGATAGACTCCTGCGGGACCCCCACCTTCATTGGGGGAATGTGGGCCACAAAGGGAAGGGACCAAATTGTTTTCTGATGATCACTCAGAAAAGAGGCGAACCACTTAAGTACTGTGCCCCCGACACCGCCCTCCCATTGCTCTATAGGGCCTGGCACTGTCAGGGGCGGAGTTGGAGTTACTCTGGGCTTTGCTGTTTATGGAATCCAATTAGCCAATTTGAGAGGCTACATACCTTTACAGTAGAGAGCTCATCACCTTTAGGAACTAGAAACTAACAGGAACTACAAGTTTTAAGGCACAGTCCCATTTTTAACTTTCTCTTGAGACTGGGAGGGAGCACAGGGACAATTATAACACAGCAGCATTCGTGAGCAACTGGATACTTAAAATGGGCAAACAATAGAACAATAAGTGAAGGTTGGCAATGTTGCAGCCCAAGAAGCAGTGGATCACTAAGCAAATGCATCTGGAACTAGGAGTCATTTGAGTGAGAAAAACAAGGACAGCTTGTATGGAATGTATCCCAGGCCACATTTGGGTGTGATATGTTGATATTACCTTATGACAAAGGAGGGGTGGGGTTGCCCAGACTAGAGGGATAATATGTGGCAGTTCAAGTGTATTATATCTCTTATTGGTACAAGGCTATTATTAGAACCACATCATGTCGACTGGAAAAGGCACTAATGGTGGAGCTGGCGTCATTGAAATCTACCACATGAAAGGCACGCCCACGTATTTGAACTATTACAAGGGAGTATATGTGCTGGACCAGGCCAAAATACTTCCAGTTCCTCTGTTTCTAGTTGTCATTGAAATCTAGCCTTTCTGATGATTTCCCAACAAGAAAGAGGAATACTAACATCGAGAGTATGCTCAAGATAGCAATGAGGAGGTGGCCGGCTAACTTCTCAGATGTGGAAAGTCCATGTTGCTCATAATCAGCATTACGGATACAGCTGAACTGGTGATAACCTCCAAAATAACCTCCTTGGAGCAATGTATAAGCTAAAGTTGCAGGTGTTTGGAGACTGGTCCCCCAAAGTGAAATTGATAAATGTGAATGCATCCAAAGAACAGGGGCCATGAAATGCTTTAGATGTGTATATAACAAGTTATTTAACTGGCACATGAAGAACTTTGTCCTTCGTGTGCCAGTTCAGTACCTTGTTGCCTCAGGCTCTAAGGGATAACTATTCTTGCTCCTATTAGTATAACACCATTGTGTGTTACAGAAAGTTCTTCATAGAAATTTTTCAATTTCTGTATTCAACATCATCTGTAAGAGGTCGAGAATGCTTACTCCATGATTATGTTGTAATGATTTCCTTGAGCTTCAGCATGTCTTTGTCAGTAGTAGTAGTTGTCATAATTTGTTCAACAGAAAGAGCTGCAGGCGCACTCAACTTTACTATGAAATTGATGTAGGCCTCACTCATGAAAATTAGACTGTGGGGTTTTTATTTTTCACCAGGTAGTGCATGATGGTGTAATTATACTCCAGCAGACGCAACCCCCACCTCTCCATGCGAGGATGCACTTTGGCATCTGGATTTCCAAAAATGGTGAGCAACACTTGATGATCTGTGACATGGGTGAAGTGTTTCCGTACAGAAAAACATGCAAGTGTTCACAAGCCCATACTAGAGCTAAGCCTTCTTTCTCTTGTTGAGAATGAGCATGTTCAGTCTGAGATAGACGTCGGCTAGCATAGGCCATAATGTGTCTCTAAGAATCCTGTTGTCCATTATGGTGAGCAAGGACCACTTCTAACCCCATCGGGCTTGCAACCACCACAATTTCTGTATGCAATTTTGGATCAAAGTGAGGCATATCAGTTGCTACTTCAATTGTGTGTTTTATTTTCTTGAAACTTCGGTCATTTTCAGATAACCATTCAAATGTAACATCTCACTGTTTTTGTGAAATTTACACTTATTTGCATTTAATGTGAGACGTGCATCAGCAAGGAGATGGCATACTTGTGTAAGTGATTTGTCATGTTCCTTTTGTGTAGCCCTAAACACCAGCATATCATCACTGTAGTTAAAAGCATGTGTTACAGGCTGAATTACTCAAAGAAAAATATTCCTGCAGCTGCTGAACAAACTAATATGCATTGAAAAAGTAGTAATGTACCTACAGTTTTCTTCCAGTTCAAGTTGATGGTAACCTTTGTACAGATCAAGGCGGGAGACTTTGGTGCAATTCAGCTGTGTGATCATGTCTGCAATGTGTGGACTTGGATGTCTTTATCTGTCAATTGCTCTGTTAGCCTGTCGCATATCAACACAAATGTGCACTGAATACCCTCTGTCCTATTTTGGCACTATCACAATGTGTGAAACCCAGTAAGACGAGTAGAGCGTTTGAAGATGCCATGATTTTACTGTGTCTCTAGTTCCTTCTCAACAGCGTCCTATAAGTGAGAAGCAATTTGATGGCGTCACTGTGTAACAGGGCGAATATCTTCATTAATGTTAAGCTGTTCCTTCATTGTCTTAAGTTTCCCAAGTCCATGGACAGTCTCAAAACTTAATAAGCATGCACTTGACGAAGTACCTGGGAGTAAATGAAGCGGCACTTGCACCATTGTTTTCTTTTCCCGCATGGTCGCCACAAAGGATCCTTTAGGGTGTAGAAGCTACCCAGGTGTACACCTTAGTTCTTGACAATGTAAGACGCAATATCAGAGACAGTTCTTTGTATTTTTCTGCTGGCATGATGTTTATTGATGCACCACTGTCTATAATGAAAGTTGTAGGGCCTTCACCTTGAGCGTGATTTTAGGACAATGTCCAAAGGAGCTTTGTTTCTTCATGTGGTGATTATATTCAGACTTGTGTTTTTTCTTGCAAGTAGCCAACCCTACATACGCATGTCGATCTATAGCTGACATCACCATTATGCACCCATTTTCCTTATCGTCACTCAATGAACCGTTGAACGATAAATTTGATAACAATCAACGTAGTTTTGTTTTCACTTGCCTTAGTCGATGATGCCCTTTGGCCTTGTGGGACTGGTTAAAGTGCTTCTGCCACTTTCTAGCATCCATCTTCTTGTCTCTTCACAACGCCGTTAATTTTTATTTCGCTTTGCAAACCGTTGATAAATGTTTTTCATTTCGACAGCCTTTGCATATTGGTCCGATAAAAGGACATTTACCTTCACGTGGAAAGGAGAATGGCAATTCCCTGACTAAAATGAATAGAGAATCAAGGTTCAATTAAAGACACAGAGGCTAACATTATGAGTAAGATCTTTTAATGCCACTTCTGTAGTGCCTTCAAAGAACTTCAAAACATTAACATCAATCTAGAACACTGTAGTCACTAAGTAGTCCCATCTCAGAACACTCTTCCTCTTTAAATGTGGCGAAACATCAATCCTTCTATGCATCATCTTCTACTATGTTTTACGCCAATGCTTGATTCCTTTCTTCCTCCTTTACAGTGTCTCTACAAAAAACACCAGACGTGTCGCTAATATGCACCTACTACATACCGATATCCAATACAAATCAAAAAATCACTTTTCTTAAACTATTAATATGCATCAATAATTATATTCATCTTAAACTTACATTATTAATGATACTGTATTTGAAATAAATAACAATATACTGCTTTGTTTGTTTTCCTCTCTTTTTTTAACATATGAAGGGACGTGATAAGTGGGATAAGGTTGAGAATAGCACCACCCTCTGGGGGGTGTCCCCTCAGTGCACAGCGTAATGCTCGTTGATTTACATTAAATCAGTCTGTGGCAGGTTAGTCATTTTTCATGCATTGAATTTATTCACTCTGAATAACATTTGTAATCCACATTGATTCGATAAGTTATGAACTTGGGAAAAAAAATGGAACTGAAAAATCCAAGTTATGTTCCAATTTGGTAGTCCCAATGCATTTCGGGCTGCTGGGAGCCTTTCATCAGGGGAATGTTCACCTCCTAAAAAATGGAGCAGAAAGTTTGGGGTCACTGAACAGCACTGTTCATGCCCTTGCCATAATACAATTGTTGCAAAAGTCCAATGTGGTATTAGGTGCATAAAGTGGCAGTGAAAATCCCATTAATTAATGAATCTCCAGAGATACTGTGATGACTAATTTGCCTTGCAATACGGAAAAAAACATGTTTATGATGTACTCCTTAGTTAATTCTCTTGTGTGGGTTAAAGATGTATTAATGCTTAAACAAGTGAAAACTGAGGTGAAAGAAACCCAGTGCAAAACATTGTCCTAAAAGTGCCCAAAAAAAGAGGGGGCATATTACCAACAACTAGCGATAATTTTTGTCTCTAACTTGTTTAGAGACAAAAATTATCGCCGCACATCGGCGATTTTTATCGCAGATAAACCTTGCTATTAACAAGGTTTATCGCAAATGCGATAAAAAACGGCCGAAATGCATGAATATCGCTATAAAGTCAGCGATATTCATGCATTATCGAGCAAATGCTCTTAGCCATGTTATCCACCTCCCATTGGATAACATGGCTAAGAACTGCTCAGGGCAGGTGTTAGCTTTTGGAGATATTCCCGCTTAGCGCGAATATCTCCAAAAGTTGGTAATAGGAGATAGCGATGTTAGCGACTGTTTTCAGTCTCTAACATCTTGGCACGCCCACTTTGCATCTCATTAGTGATAAATATCACTGACATGCAAAGTGGGGCCCAAGATGGTCGCTATCTCCTACAAGCTGTCGCTAACTGGTGTTAGCGACAGCTTGGTAATAGGGAGATAATTTTATCTCCGCTTTCTTGGCTTTTAAAGCCAAAAAAGCGGAGATAAACCCCCTTGATAATATGCCCCGAGGTTTGTTAATGTAACTTTGTGCTTATAAATACAGGTTGGGCGAGTGTCTTGTTGGTATGCCTATGCTAAAAAACGCGGTCCCAAAAAACCGGGAGCAAAATATTCACATAAAAGTGCCCAAGAAAAGAAGATTGTTAATGTGGCTTTGTGCTCAGGAAGGCCGATTGGGTGAGCATCTTGCTGGTATGCCTGTGCCGTAAATCGATAACTGATACTCAAAAACACGGTCCAAACGTTTTCATTAGGATTCAACTGTAAACTTGTGGTCATAACTGCAGGTTAAATAAGCATGTCTTGCCGGTGTACCAATGCTATATAAGAGTAGCCTAGGTTCAGAAAATGCGGGTTGAACAAGTGCATCCTACCGGTGTTCTTAAGTGATCGAGATGACTTGTGCAAAACGTGTATTGAAAGGTTGCATCTCACCGATATGAATGGTATGACAGGAGGTGGCTTCCGCCGGCCCGGAGGATACGGATTCACCGCCATCCTAATGAGGCCCTAAGTTTGAGAGAACTATTCGTCATCCATGCTACTACTCCATCGAGGCTTTCCTTGAAATATTCGGTAACCGAGCTTGCAATACGATTGAATGAAAACATCAGCTGGGTGTCATCCGTGTAGGATATAACCATGAAGCCCCATCTTTCAACTGGTGCTGCCAATGGGGCCATGTAGATGTTAAAAGGTGATGGACTTAAGGCGGAACTTGCGGAACACCATGCTCCAACTGTCGGTAGGAGGAGAGGACAGGAGTCAGGCCAACAGCCTGATGTCTATAAGACAAAAAGAGTTTTAGCCAGGGCCTTGTCTGACCCCTCAGTCCTGTAGCCTTCAGACGATCTAAAAGAATCTGGGGAGACACAGTGTCAAGGGCAGCTGAAAGATCTAATAGTACCACCAGTGCTTTATTGCACTGGTCAATGTTAGTCCTGATGGAATCCGTGGCCTCCACAAAAGCCACCTGGGTCCCGAAGCCTGGCCTGATACCATACTTTGAAGGATGTAATATGTAATTCTCCTGCAAATAGGCCTACAGCTGCTTATTCACCTGTTTTTCCAGAATTTCACAAAACGATTTAGGCAGAAAAATGGGCCTATAGTTGAAAGGCTATGACAGGTGTGCCCCAACTTTCTTTAGCAGTGGAAGTTCATGAACTTTCTTCCATCCGGCAGGAACCAAGGCTGAGGCCAGAGAAAATGTAGTACCTTAGTAACCAACGGCCTAATCACCAGCCCCAGGGTTTTTATCAACAGCAAGGGGTGAAAATGGAGACTGGGCCAGCAATATTTATGGGGAACTCCTGCTGTCACTGGCTTATCTGACTCAGAGACCGCCTTAAATTGTCTGTGAATTAGGGGTAAGCAAAGAATTCCGCTCCGCCGGCAGATTTCACAGAGTTCTGCCCACTCCGAGCTCCGTACGAAGTTCTGAAAAACTCTTGGAAGTAACACACTAGTCTTCCTACTGGCGAGATTTCTCACCGTGGGCAGTAGTGGCAGGTCACAACCGATCGCGTTGAGAAGTCTGCCACTCACGTTAAGGAAGCTGCTGCTCAAGTAAAATGTCTACTCGAGCGTCAGAAAACAGCAACACATAGCTGATTTTAGAGCACGGGACAAACTCCTGGCACTAAAAATCAGTGCAAGCAATATTACTTAATAGATTCCGCCGCTGGCGGAACTCCATGGAGCGCGGCAGAGTTTTTCTGCCACTTTGCAGAGTTCAAGGCTTAGTAAAAATGTTCTGGAACTTGTCAGTAAAGGAGTGTGCCAGATAGTCACATAGCACCTGAGAAGGAGAGACATTGCTGACAGGCACTGATGGTCAATAATGTTTCTAATATTTTTATTCTCTCCCTGGGCTCATTAGAGGCTTTGGAAATTTGCAGAGATAAATTAATATGCCATGAGGACAGGATTTTTTTCAGGAATTGGTTCAGGGCAGACTTATATGCCACTTTATCATCTACATTATTGTTAGTCCTCCAGGTTCTTTCGAGCCTTTTACAATTGCAGTTGCCATCTCTTAGCTGTTCGGTTAACCATGCAGCAGATGTTTTTACATAATTACCTGAGGACACTTTAAGGGTAGAAGTCTTCTCTATCACCCTGATGTTGTTGTTAAGTGTACCTAGATCTATCTCAGTAAACTGGGTCAGTGTCACATGAGAGTCAAAAGCTTGTCTGAAAGTGGTTGCCATGATTTTATGCCAAGACCTTGTTTTATCTTCTACTCCGAGAAGGCAGCTACTAGGACCCTCAAAGCCAATTGTAAATTGGATCAGCATATAGATCAATGGCAAAAGAGGAAGAGTTTGGAGTGAATCACACTTGAAAAATGTCATACAGCTTATACTTTCTCAAGTAAAACTGTGTGTGTTGGACAACATAAACTTTGGACTGGAGCAAGACTGACTCTGAGCGACCCTAAGGATATGTTGGAGAAGTGTGACTCAATGGTTAGAGCGGCAGACCCTGTTGCAGAGGTCTAGCCCGGGACTAGGGTTCAATTCCCCGCCTCGGCGTGTCTTGGGCTCAAAAATTCCACGGACCTGATAATTCTCGCCTCGGTGCCTATTCCAATCATGGAGTCCCACTCTGCAACTCTGGGCAATAGCTTGCTTAATCTCCACAACGGCCTCCACAACGGCCCCCACAACGCTAAGGATGCCTGGCCTCCACCTTGGGGGTGCCCAGGAGTGGACGCCTCACAGGGAAAGCCAGGATGGGTTCCACAGCGGTATTCGTACAAATGCCTTGAGACCCTTGCGGGTGAGTAGTGCGCTATACAAGTATCAATTTACATTTATAGTCCTGCTAACTCACAGTGCACGATCTGTACTTGTTGGACTTGGCCTTTTTTGCAGGGTCATCCCTAAACTTTTTGCCTTTCTCCAAGCCTTTTTTTCTGACACGGTGTTGGTGATTTTAGGTCTCTGAGCACTTTAGCACTGCTGTCCGGTGTAAAGTGTGTGCGCTCTCTGTGTTAAATATAGTAAGATTGGTCAACACCTGTGTGGCCTATTTAATTTACCTGTCAGTCCCTTGTAAAGTGGTATCCCATATACCCAGGGCTGATGAATGAAATGCTACTGGTGGGCTTGCAGCGCTGATTGCGCCACCCACCAAAGTGGCCTTTCAAACCTATCTCAGGCCTCTGCCATTGCAGGGCCTGTGCGTGCAGTGTTACTGCCGCTGTGACGTGGCACCTAAAGTGTGTGCCATGTCCATGACCCCCCTTTTATTGCATGCCAATCACCCCTAAGGAAGGCCCTAGCTAGCCCAATGGGCAGGGTGCATTGTAGGTAAAAGATAGGACATGCACCTTTAGTATGTGACTTGTCCTGGTTGTGACAAACAGTAATTTTTGGTTTCTCACTACTGTGGGGCTGCCCTCCCATAGGAATGCATTAGGGATTTCCTGATACTTGTTTCATTGGTAATTTCTGATATGAGAGGCGCAGCCTGGTCAAGGTTAGTATGGTTGGAATAGGAATAATAAATGATACGCAATGGTGTGCGCACATTTATCATAACTATTTTAGAAATGACACTTTTAGAAGTTGGCATTTCTGTGTGCTGTGTCTGCCTGCCTGATGTGGATTGCATGTCTGGATTGTGAGTGACAGGGGCTGGGAGGAGTGTGTGTCTCCAGGAGGGGCAGGATGAGTCAGCACTAGGCTGAATGGGACATCTACATTTTGAGTAGTGGGAGAAGTCCCTGGTCCCTGAATAGGAAGGTGCCTGCCCTAGTCAATGCTGGCTCCGCCTCCTGTGGTGTGTCTGATGACAAGCCCCCACCTAACAATAGGGAAGAGGAGCCTGGTAAACAGCGTGCTCCAGAACCAGTTGGAACTGGTTTCCCCAAGCGCTGTACTCTACAGACAAATGAAAATGTCCTATAAATATAGGGGCTGTGACCCCATAAGGCTGCTTGTGCTTACCTGGGCTGGGTGGAGACACTCTGCGAGGAGGAACCGCCGTGGGACCTAGTGCAGCTTCTTGGGGGTCCCTGCGTGCTGGCCTGCCTGGCTGCACCTACTGGGTGTGTCCCCAGCCCCAAGAACTTTTGTTTCTACCAACTGGATTCCTTGCCCAGCTTTACCCTAGGAACTTGGGAGGGGCATAGGGCCGTGTGAGCGCTATATTCAAATTGCCAGGAACAAGGAGTGGGTGCCTGCAGCGCAAAGCTGTGAGGGAATCCATGCATGTGGAGTTCCCCCCTGCGCTCCTCATCTAAAGAGCGGGTGCCCACCATGCATTTGGTGGGGTGCTGCTGGGTGCCTACCCCACTTCTGTGCATATTTTAGAAGCGAGTACCGACCCAGGACACAGCCGCCGTGATCGCACGGCGACCAGAAAGTCAGGCAAGGGAGCGCCTGATTGAGGGCGGCGCTTCCGGACGGCAAGAGAAGCCCCGCGAGTTCCTGGGATGGGATCCCGAGAGACTGGGAAAGCCCCGGAGCAGGCAGGGCCCGTTTAGCATTCCAGGCGGGGCTCCCGTGGTGAAGAGGGAGAGCCCCGCGTACAGCACCCGTGTGGCCAGAGGATCGGAAGAGTCCCGCAGGAAGCCGGGATTGGCGGAGACATCGCTCTATGAGGTAAGCCGGGCCTGTAGTGCACAGTGTTGGTATCTTGCTCCCTGGCAGCACTGGTGAGTTGCATCGCCAGTGCCTGCTCTTCATGAGCGGTCCCTCAGGAGAACGGGCCGCTCCAATGTTGGGGACAAATGTGCATTAAGACATCCCCAGAGCCAGCACCATTTCCCGAGGGGGCCATATTTGTGTATAAAGCCCACTGAGCAGGGTCCCCAAAGTGCCAGTGTCTATTGGGCTGCTCAGCGGCGCCGCAGTTGCGGGCCACTGCAACGTTTTTCTTTTCTGGTGGGCAGCATTTTTTACTTGGGAGCCCCAGAGTAGGGGCTCCCCAGGTGCCGTAGCACCACATGCTTTTGAGTCCCAGGGGGGGGGCTCACCTTGGTCACAGCTGCACCGCAGGAGTGGGCCGCTGCAACGTGGGGCCATAGTTGTTTCTTAGGAGCCCCAGTGGGGGTCAGGAGGCACAGTGGTGCCAGCCCCATACTTTTCCTTGGGGTCATTTCATTTAGAGTCCCAGAGAGGGGCTCAGGAGGCACGCTGGTGCTAGGGCTCATTTTCACAGCTGCCCAGCAATTAGTGGGCAGCTGCCCCGTTTAGCCTTGTGCAACTGCGCCGGGTTGATTGCTGCATTGGCAGCCAGGGGGGCTAATGGGATAGCACTGGCAAGGCCCTGACTGTGTGGAACATAGGGCATCTGAGCCCCAGTAGAAGGCCAATTGGCCTGTGGGTCAGTTCAGTATTTAGGGTCCTGAGGGTTAGGGTAATGTGATTTATGTGACATGGTTTATGAACCCTGATTTATGCCTAATGTGATGTCTGGTTATGAGGCCTAGGGCGTAATGTGTTTATGCTTAGGAGGTTTGGTCCTAATATGTTTTATGCCTGATGTAATAATGCAGAGGTCATTATTTTACCAGTAGTCACTGGTTGTAATTTACAATTGCTACTTGTGATTTCTAAAGATTCTTACAGTGGCCCGATTGGCCCTCTCATGTATATAATCCCCTGTGAATATTGCCCATGCCAGTTGGCACAGTGTAAATGTGTGATTATGTTTATATAACCTTGTGTGGAGTTTCTGTTGTGGTGTGCCTAGTGTGTTGCTGCTGTGAGTGTGTGTTGCGCAAACGCTTTAAACATTTCCTCTGGGATAAGCCTGACTGCTTGTGCTAAGCTACCAAGGGGTGAGCAGGGGTTATCATCAGTGTGTAACAGTGTGCCCTAGCCTGGCAGGCTAGGGCCTGCCAGGCCCTAGCCAGGCAGGCTAGGGCCTACCTGGCTTAGGTGCAGGCCCTAGCCAACCAGAAATCCCATTTCTAACAGTACCCCTAACCTTACATGGTAACAAATGGATATCCAAACTCAGAACATGACTACCCTGACTTCCCAAGGAAATCGAAGTATCAGATCTAGGACCCTTTTGCTTAGTTCCTTATGCATACCCAAATAGATACACAAGAAATATGCAGTATGCCATTTCAATATCCTTTTGATTAGTTCCTTATGCATACCCAAAGAGATACACAAGAAATATACAGCATGCCATTTCAATATTTATTGAAGCATTGTGATTCTTGAGAAAAATACTTATGCTACAATGATTAATGGAAGGTAACAGAATGACGTGATTACCATTACGAGAATGGTGAAAAGAATGAACAATTCAACCATTTTGCTGATTACAGAAGACTATATGCTTGGATACAAGTACTACAATATATTATACTCCTACCTAGAGCTTTCTACTCTATCATGTCTAAGGTGAGTGGATTTGCCAAATCCCTGATGGGTGATCTGACTCCTCATTACCAGTGGGTAAGTGTAAACAAACTGCTCGTCTTGGTGTAGAGTTGGACAGCATCTCTCGCATAAGATGACAGGAATCAGCTGAGCTGAGTTGGAATTTCAGCATGGACCGACCTGTTGGTGCCAGCAAAATGCTTCTCTACAAAAACAATGTGGTACAAAAACAATGGCATATATGTATAATAAGATCCTCAATGTTACCATGCAAAATACCCAGTCATGCGGCTGTTGCTTATTCTATTGTGAAAGCTCTATCATCAAGTGGCCAAAAACAAATATCAAGTTGCGTGCTGAAACTAGCCCTTGTACAGAATGTTCAAGGTGTTCCGATAGAGTGCCTATGACGTGGTATTGTAAGCAAACTAAGTTTGAGAATTATTATCCTGCGTGTACACGAAAATGAAAGTGTGTCAAATCTCATTGTGTTTAAAGAAGAGAAGGCAACTTAAGAACTACAGCATGTAGAGATGGTTTTTCCTATATGGGCCTAATAACTCTACATGATAAAAAATAAGGTTCAATTGGTGATCCGAAGTATGAGTAGGCCCATTGATCTTAGGGGTAGATTCAAGTCCTTCAATTTAGTTATCAAAGCCTGACCTGCTGTGTCACTGATGTAATCTATATGCATGTTAAAGTCCCCCACTCTGTGAGGGTAGTATATTTTATCGAAGCACTACTGATGACATCAGCCACGGTATCCAGTAAGCTACCCAGTTTTCCTGGGGTCTATAAACGAGGACACGTCAAGAGGAGAAGTTTCCTGAGATTTTAATAGAGAAGGTTAGCTCCTCCCCTAAGTACATTAGCTCAAGCTTGCTCACCACCACCTGGAATGTACAGAAGCCCTGACACATGATTTTCACTTCCTGCCGCCCGTACTCATGCTCTTAACCCTTCTACCCCCCCCCCTTCCATGAATCAACACCTCTTTCCTCTGCAGTAGATGGGGGCTCCGACCCTGCATCTCGCCTACGATTCCTTCGAGCTACCAGTGAGTGAGTTAATTGAATTTTTCTAACATCGCTATATGACATCTATGCCTGCTCATAAAAACGCCAACTGTCACACCCCGGATTTCCCCTCCTCTCTCCCCAGACTACACACTTCTGTCCCGTGATCATACACAGAAGTTTTTTGATGCTGCCACTACTCCAAAGGACCTGAAATGTTTTGATCACTCTTGGATCCCGATCCCCTTCTGCTACAGGTAGGCAGCCTAGCCCCTACTTCCACTTACCCTTTCCCGTTCGCCTCTCCCAGTATACCCCCCACCCCCAGCCACCCTGATCCTCTCCTTTCCTTTTCCATACAGCACCCACAATCTTGGCTACCGGGTCCTGATGATGATCCTGATTCACTAGAATCGAAACGCCGTCGACCATTTTTTACCAGTGCAATTTATGGTGCACATCCATCTCTGGTTCATGGAATTGTTCTAAATCGTGTTTAATTTTTCTAAGAAAATTATTGTGCTGAACCAATTATCTTGTATATATTTTATATCACTTTTTCACCTCGGGCCTAGCGCTGTGTTCCTCACTTGTCACTTGCGCCGTCACCTTCCTCTCACGAGCACAACGTGCACCAAGTTCTTTAGGGTTGCCTCTGCATTTATGCCAACAGTGCTGATATAACTTTCATGTATAACTCATGTTTCAAATATATGGTGCCATGAGCACATTTAACAAATGATTTGGAGCCTCCCTCTTTTGTTCTCTCACTGTAATGTCTTGTACATACTTATATATTAATATATATAAGTATATATATATATATATATATAATATATATATAATATATATATATATATATATATATATATATATATATATATATATATATATATATATATATATATATATATATATTAATTTCCACTAAATCCGGTTGAGACATTATTGTTAGTTTCCTTGTATTTACCCAGATCTCAACCTGGTTTATGGGTTATACTCCTGTGGGGTTTTACTACTACTACCTAGAATGTACAGCATGAAATCACAGTTAGGCCTGCCTCCTCCTACTCATGATCATTGTGCAAGATGGAATAACTGTCATGGTTCACAAAAGCAATAATAGAGATGGCAGCAGGATGAAGCCTTGTGTCTCTGTAATAAACATTAGGCCCCATTCATGGTCTGATAGCAGCAACCATATTTTAAACTTAAGTTTGATAAGGAATGTAGAATTTATGATACAGGACTTGATTAACATGCCCTTCATCACCGTCCCTATGTCGGGCCTGTTTTTATTAGACATGTAAGACATTTTTCTCATTTTATGTTTTAAACTTTATTTAATATATTTTTATATTTTTAAACATATGTATTTCAATTTAGAAATAAACATTGATATATAGATGAATAAATAAAACATTTTTTATTTCATTTTATTATTACATAAAATATGTAAATCATATTTAAATAGAATTGCATGTTGTCCATTTTCCACTTTTTTCAATGTTAAACAGTTTCTAACATTTCTTAAATTGTTTTCTATGCATATTTTCAATACAATTTAAACCCCTTCGGTGCCAAGGACGTAATGGTTACGTCCTCAGCAGTGGTTCTGCTGTGCAGAGGACATAACCATTACCTCCTTGCACTGCCCTACAGAGGAAGCGCTGGCGCTATCCCTGTGGGGCACCCACCTACATAACTCCACTGGGGATTGCAGCGGTAGCACTTCTGCTCCCACCTGACTCCCCCTCAGCGATTTGATGTCATTGTCGAGCTCACAGCGTGACGGCGTTATCAAGTGCAGCTGGGGACGCACTGGAAGTCATTTGATTCCAGCATGTCGAGGGAGAAGAAGTATTTGGTATGTCCTTTCCCCGGGTGTGGGTGGGGTTACAGGAGTACAGACGCAGGGGGAAAGGACTTTCCTCCTGCGCCTGTACAGAGTGGATTTCTACTTCACGATCGCAGGTGGGGCCACCATCGCGGAGCAGGAATCCACACCACTAGACACCAGGGATTTTTTTTTTTTTTAATTTTATTTGGGGGACCGACCCCTTAGGCAAGGGTCGTTCACCGAGACATATTAAATCCGTGTTTCGGCCCTCCCCTTGGGGCTGATTTGGCTGCTATTTTTGACCAATCTGCCCCCGGGGGTTGAAACCCACTAGGCACCAGGGAGTTTTAAGCATATTTTTAAGAGAGCGACTTCTTGGGCAATGGTGGCTGCCCTGGGGGCAGCATATTTTCCTGTGTTTTGGGCCCCCTGGGGCTGTGGCTAAATCAGCCATTTTTTGGGGCGTTCTGCCCTGCAGGGGGTAAAAACACTCTAGGCATCAGGGATTTATGTAAATATATTTTTAAGGGAGCGACTCTTGGGGAAGGGTCTGTAATGAATGTGCCATTGATATGGATGATTATGACCGTTGCCCATCAACATCTCAGTACGTTCTGATCTAATATAGTGATGTGTAGGCCTGCATAGTAAGAATAACCTACAAAGTAGGGCTTGAATATGTCTTTTCTATTTCTGACTTTATCTTGCTTAATGGTAGTGCTTGCTTTTTGGCTTTGGCATACTCTTATGCCGTCTTGCATACTAATTTTGCTCATTTATGGGAATAGTTGCCTATGCTTAAGTGACTCAATTTTCTAAGCTGTCGCCATCTTCTGTGTCTTTCTAGGTGAGAAGCCATGTATTGCTTTTCACTTGTTTTCTGCACTTCGTATACTGGTAGGAACTGGTTCTTGTCAGAGGAATGTACTCGCTCTGTTCTGAAGTCATAACAGACGCCTGGCCAGCTGAAGCTGTTGCCTTGGTACGGAGTGTTACGGAATCTGAAGGGAAAAGTGGGCGCGGCTCACAGGACCCTCGTCTTACATCTCCACTGGCACTAAAGGGGGTGTCTGAGATCCGATCACCGGAAGTCCAGCACAGGGCAGACGTGTAGCTGTGACGTAAAAACGGGCTCCCCTCTGGCGAAGTGGAAGCGGGATGAGCAGACAGTTGGTGAGGTGTTCCACTAATTCTTATATTCCTACTGATCTTGCCTAACTATCCTCTTCTATTTTCAGGTTCTATACATTTATATACATATGTTTCACTGATTGCGCTTAGCAATTGCTTAGGTGCTAGTTCGAAGAAGACCTACAGTGTACTACTTTTTCCAATGTAATAAAACCTCAGAGTATATAAATATTTGTCTGTGTTCCTGGTGGCGGGAGTACTGGCCCCTTTTTGACCAAATGCTTGTTGTAGAAGGATGGGTAAGTTCCCTTCTGGCACACAATTGTTGATACGGAAGGCTGACCTGCTCCCAGCAAGGAGCGAAATTCAAATTCTTCCACCCGCAGCCTTGTTAGGGGAGGTATGCGTTGAGTATATGTAGCTCTTCCTAGGTGAGTATTCTGTGGTGGAGAGGAGTGGGAAATTGCCTCACGCGCAGCGCCTGTCACTAGGAGATTGATTTGGTGTGCAAGCCTCTCGGCAAGAGCTATAGAATTGTAATTATTATTATTCCTATCTTGGGTAAGTATTGTGGAGTGTTGTATCTTTTGGGTCCCAGGAGGGATAAGCTTGCATGTCCTGATTATCGGCAGAATATCAGGCCATTACATTTTGGCGTTGTGACTCACAGGATCGAAGGGGTGGATTCTAAGGGGAGGAAAGAGAATTATGTTTCCTAGTAAAGCAAAGGTTGACTCTCAATTGTCAATGGAAATTCCCGGATGGGAATCGACTCCATATGGAGTACTGGCCCATGAGTGGGCTAATAGTGTTGGTTTGAGTGAAAACTGGAATGCGTGTTTGTTAGAAGTCGAACTAGCTCAGGTTGTTACATGTCTACAAAAAGTGCCTGTAAGAAGAGGAGAAGAGCTTCCTATATATATTAGGAAGGAGAGGATGGGTCCTCTTAAATGCATACAGAATAATACATGCGAAATATGTACAGTTGCAGTGTGTGTGTAAAGAGTTTGAAGAACAGTATGTTGAAGCAAAGAATGCCACTACGTTGTTAACATGTCAGAATAAGTTATTGTTGAATAAGATAGAGACCTACCAGACCGTAGCCGAGAGGGCTGCAGTGCGCATTGCAAAGCACAAATATAGGAACAGCAGAGGGAGAATTAATAGGAGGAAAATACACTCAGCTATTGCAAAGGCAGGACTTGACTGGGATCCCGAGGAGTGGGATGGAAATATTTGGGATTCTTCTGAGTTTTCAGGCTCGGGTGAGGAAGATAACAAGAAAGAGGAGCCTATTAAGATCGAGAAAGAGAATAAATCAGAAGTGTGCAGAGAGGTGCATGCGCAGCCGATACATCGAAGAAAGCTGCAGGGTGGTCCACAATACCCCCAGGGGGTAGCTTTAAATAGTTTGGAGGATTTTACGCAATAAGAGATTAATCACATCTTGGACAGGTTTCGGCAGAGACCTAGTGAATATTTACTAACATGGATGGTTCGCATCTATGATTTGGGTGCCGCAGGCGTGATGTTAGACCAAGGAGATGCAGTGAAATTTTGTACGATAAGCACAGATCCGACATTTCAAGAACATTTTAGAAATTATGCACTTGATGACCAGATTTGTTTATTACAACTAGCTGTGGCTGGATGTAGTCACAAATACCCAACTGAATCAGACTCAGACTGGCCAATAAATGAGAAACCGTGGTATACTTTGAGAGACGCGACACAGAGACTGAAGGAAAAGGTGATGAAAACCTCTATTTTCCTAGATCAAATTTAACCGATATGCAACAAGGATACTTTGTATCTTTGAACACAACTCGAATGGCTTTGATGTTCATATCACGCTGCTGTTTTTATCTTAATTGCAGCGCCACGTTTTCCGAATCCATTAATTTCGTGTGAGAATCCAGCTGCTTCTCAACTGAAACATAGAACGCTCAGATTCCGGTAAACAGTGGATACAAACTACGTATGTAGTTTTCTACTTTAAATATTGACAGGGAAACATTGACATGGATATTTAAAGGATGCCCTTTTATAACAAATATTCACCTTCTCTCTTTATATAAAGGCAGCATACATTGGGGGAAAGAAACGTACGTTGTAGTCCACCATCCTGTATGTTTTGGGAGCTCACGAGAGCACGCCCACATGAAGACTTAGAGGTAAGCACTTTTTCTCGTGAAAAGTATCTAGACAACAACAGAACAATATAGGGATAATCTAATATTGAACACTGTATCGGTTTCCTCACAGAACTGTTCGTTTATAGTAAGGACAAGATTGAATATTGAAGATTCCTTAAAACATCAGTGGGCACTTAATGTTCCTATTTATGAAGGTAACTATGAGAGATGTTTTAAATATGTCAGCAACCACGTCACATATGAGATGAACTTTGCCTGAAATATGATTCTTGACTGAGACATTCCTTGTTCTTATTTGTCCCTGCATAACAGTGATTTGAATAACACTTCGTGGCTTTGCCTTTTAATCGTGTGAACCCTTTTTATCCAGAAGTATCCAATTAAGAGAGATCCTCAGATATAATCAGGTAATAAATGGGAATTAAAATTGAGGTATAAGTCGGCCCTTAGGAATCTAAACAGTTTTTACAATCCAAACAATATGTGCAATTTAAACATGAACTAGAGCACTTTGGACGAACACTAATTAGGAGTGAGTCTAATCTATAGCAGTGATATTGACGCTGGTAACATAGCTATATAGATGTTGCTATGTTGCTAGCGCCAATGAAACACACTTGAATAAATTTAAATATTGCGAATAGCTAGATGACCATACTAAATGGAGTCCTTTGATTAGTGTGCGAGCTATTCCATTCGCTTGGCATCCTATTCACAACCGAATAGGACAACCTAATAGGAAAGCCCTCTTCCACCGTTAGACAGGATCAACCTTGAGAAATGGGCTTTCTTTGGCTTTCTTTCTCCACTAGCCCTTTCTTTCTCCTCTAGCCCTTTCGGGACCAGAATGTATATTGTGTATATATACTATTTATGAATGTTTCTATGTGATTCATCTTTGATACAATAATGTCTATATATATCTCTTGTTCATTGAGAGCCATTTGAAAAAATACGTAAGAAATTGGTGTTCTTTAGGCAATATGATTTATAAAAGAATTCCAAGATCCTGTAAAGAGTCAGTGAGTCTTTAGGAAATGTGAAATATGTGGTACAAAAGAATGTGAAAGATTGATCTATGTTATATATAGTTTGCTATTTGGTTTTTTGACAATGTCTTTTTTGTGCGGTGTAATGTACTATAAACACTTTCTGGCAGTAAATGTAAGTGCAATCTATCAGATCAAATGAAACAGATAATTTTAAACACAAGTAAAAGTTTATGTGTTATCCTTCTATAATCCTAGATATGTGCTGATAATATGCTGTTAAGGTCCTGATGAAGGCACTCAGTGTCGAAACGCGTTGACCCGAACCATCAGCCGTGGGAGCCATCATTGTTCCCACCACGTCTGTTACGATATAGAGATTAGTTTATCTGTTTTCTCTTAATGTTAATTTTTTATCTTATTATTAATAATGTAATAATTTTTATCAATGTGTATCCATGGTATTAAATTTTATATGTGATTATAATTAATTATCTTGCTTTCTTTTACTTGTGTTTATATACTTTTGCATTACTTTGTGTGTGTGTTTTTTTGCCAGTCTGATACTATTTCTGATTGCCTGGACACATAGCACACAGACATAGCATGATGAAATCAGTGCCACAATTCAAGACTTGATGGATGCAGGAGTAGTTGTTCCAATCACTACTGCGTGGAACAATCCTGTATGGCCGGTGCGCAAAAGTGACAATTCATGGCGCATGATGGTGGATTATCGCAAACTGAATAAACATACACCATCTTTGACTGTTGCCGTCGATGGCACTGTTGCTTTGATAGAAAGAATTCAGAGACATACAGGGACCTGGTATGCGACTATTGACATTGCCAATGCTTTCTTTTCAATTCCTATAGCTCCCGAAAGTCAGGAACAATTCAGTTTTTCATGGGGTGGCAGACAAATTACATTTCAAAGTTTGCCCCAGGGCTATTTGCATAGTCCTACGATATGTCACCGGCTGGTGGCAGAGCATTTAGATGAGGTACAGATAATTCCTGGAGTGCAGCTTTGTCATTATATTGACGACATAATGATCCAAGGTGAGACGCAAGAGCAAGTCCAAATTCAGATAGATCAAATTGTAACTCATTTACAAGGTAAAGGATGGGAAATTAATCCTGACAAATTGCAAGGTCCATCACAAAATGTAAAATTTTTAGGTATTCAGTGGCATCAGGGAAATCGAGAAGTGGTTCCTCAAGTGAGACAGAAAATTAAAGAATTTGCAGTTCTTCGAAATAGAAATGAGACTCAGAGATTCATTGGTTTGTTTGGATTTTGGAGACAGCATATTCCCCATTTAAGTCAGATTTTGGCCCCTTTGTATAGAGTCACTCGAAAGAAGAATGCGTTTGAGTGGGGTGAGACACAGCAGACCGCATTTAAATTACCAAAAGAGGCTATTCAGCATGCTTTGGATTTGTGGCTGATGGGAGATGGCTATGTTGATTTGAATGTGACCCTACAGGGTCCATATGCAAATTGGAGTTTATGGCAAAAGCAAGGTAAGACAAAAGTACCTTTAGGATTTTGGACGAAAAAGTTGCCAGACGCTGGTGAGCGCTATACACCTTTTGAAAAACAATTACTTGCATGTTACTGGGCTTTAGTGGATACAGAACAATTGACTTTGGGACATGATGTTATTTTGAGACCTGAGATTCCAATAATGCAATGGGTTATGAGCTCTCCTAAAACGCACACAATCGGACATGCACAGGAAGCCAGAATAATTAAGTGGAAGTGATTCATACAGGACACGGCTCGGGTGGGTCCTAAAGGCACAACGATGTTACATGAGCAGGTGGCCCACGCGCCAATAGAGGAGACAGATGTAGAATACAACGAACCAATAGTGCAGGAATCTCCTGTTAAGTGGGGTAGACCATTTAGCGATCTTTCTGCGGAGGATAGAAAGCATGTGTGGTTTCCGGATGGTTCAGCCAGGTATGTTGGAGCAAGGAGACAATGGAAAGCAGTGTCATATAATCCTGTTCCCCAGAAATTGTTGAGCACGACCGAAGGAAAAAGTAGTCAGTTTACAGAACTTTATGCTGTTTACCAAGCTTTAAAACAAGAGTTACCTGGAGTTTGTCATGTCTATACTGACTCATGGTCGACTGCTAATGGGTTAGCCACATGGCTTTCCACATGGCATGCTCATAATTGGTTGATCCACTCGAAGGAGGTATGGGGAAAAGAACTGTGGAAAGAAGTGTGGGATATGCTTCCCCAAAGCACTGCGACTGTGTATCATGTTGATGCTCATTGTTCAATTGATTCACTTGATAGGTGGTTTAACCTCATTGCAGACGAAAATGCTAAAATCTCTGAGGCAGAGGTGGAGGTGCAGAATTCTGACCTGGTTGGATTGGCGAGGTGGGCACATCAGAAGTGTGGCCATTTTGGAGAACAAATCACTAGCAGGTGGGCAGCAGATAGAGGGATACACCTTCCCCATGACATGGTTAAAACGGTAATTTTGCAGTGTCCCATTTGCCAACATTCCCGACGTCGAGTGATACCGCAGATAGTGACAGGTCAGTTGAATAGAGGTAAGTTACCAGCACAGATTTGGCAGATAGATTACATAGGTCCCTTACCAATGTGCAGAGGTTGTCAATATATATGTACAATTGTAGACACCTATTCTGGATATTTGATTGCATTCCCATTCAAACGTGCTACTCAGATGAATACACTTAAAACTTTGGATTTGTTGATTTTATACTATGGAATTCCTTTGCAGATTCAATCAGATAACGGCTCACATTTCAAAAGGAGAATGGTACAGGGATATTATGCACGACATAATATTGAATGGATTTTTCATATTCCCTATTACCCACAAGCCGCAGGATTAATTGAGCGCATGAACGGTCTTTTAAAAGATCAATTGAAAAAACTTTCTGATGGTTCTTTAAAAAACTGGAGAGATAATTTTGAATAATCGACCCTTGACCAATGCTGAAAGGCCCCTGATGCGTATGTTAACTCCATCTGTGAATGTTCAGCCCCATACAGCAGTAGCTACGATTGTCTATTGGGAAATGACTCCAGGAGCCTTGGCTCCACATAGAGCAACTCCTGAAGCTGCTGGTCTGGATTTACACACTTTGAAGCAGCATACTTTGAAACAAAGTAGTATTATTCTCATTGAAACTGGAATTGGTGTCCAAATACGAGCAGGACACTTTGGTTTGATTGCCCCACGCTCTGGACTAGCGCTTAAAGGCGTCCAGGTGCTGGGTGATGTCATTGATTCTGATTGTCAAGGTGAAATCAAAAATTTTCTGTTTAACAGTGGTGATCTGGATTTAACAGTCCAGCCCGAAGACTGAGTTGCCCAGTTAGTTATAATGCCCGTTTTGGGAGATGTGGTGAGAAATGGGACTGCCCCAACCCTCCTAACTGCAAGTGGAGAAGGATGTTTTGACTCAACTGATAAAAATCCAGGAGCCAGAGTGTGGGTACAGTCGCCCAATCAACCCCCCGAACAGGCTGAAGTAATCGCCACGGGCAGTGATAATACAATACTGGGCATGAAACCTGGACAAGAAAAATGGGACTGCGTCCCAGCGGATAAATGTTATCTTCGAGAATGAGTAATACCTGTTTTTGACTCTTTTCTTTAGGTCATTGTATAGATTGCTGCAGCAGGACTTGTCATTGTTGGACTCCTTTCGGCATGGTGCGAATGGGGCCGGGAAGGGCTGGAAGGATCCCAAGGCGAGGCGGTCGACCGTCAGCACAGAGTGAATTCGATTTTGACCAACAAACTGAACATTTGGGAAAACCTTGCATGCGAGGTGTTGAACCGTTCCTATTTCTGCATGACGAACATGAGGAGTGTTCTTGATATAGTTTCCACTTGTTTGGTAACTGTACCAACTCCTGCTGCTATTTTGATGCACGTCTTCAACATTACTCATATCGACAGAAATACTGGCATTGATGATATTAGAACACATTTATCATTTTATAAGATTTTCAAATTTTGTCCGGAGACAACTGACTCCAATGAGTTACGCATGTTTGAGATAAACACTTACAATGTCACTGAAGGTGACGTGTGTTATAACTTCACGTGCGATCCAGAGTTAATTGGCAAATGTGTACAGACTAAATTGGAAAATGCTTCTACGCTTTCTCAACATGAACAGACTTTGTGCTTGAATCTTAGAGTTAGTATGTGTTCATCGGTTCATAATCTATGTTTTGCAAAAATATCGTTCTTGCTATTAGTCACTATAGAAATGTTTTATTGCCAACCGGATGGCTCTTTGTATGTTGAAATTTACCTTGGCCCTTTATTCCAGCTAACATTTCTGATGGACCTTGTGCTTTAACAAGACTCAGTTTGATGATGTTTTCTTTAACTCCTTCTATTCATAGTCGAACTGTATGTGGGACTGCTCAGTTGGATGAACATTGTGAATCTAACTTGCATTTGATTTCTAAATCTGAATATATTAGTTTAGCTACCTCAGTTGTAGGCATTCCTGGATTGTCGATTTACAACTCTGGAGCTATTATTAGACTGGCTTGTCTTATGGTTAAGTCAATCAACCACACTTCAATTGCTTTATCAGAATTTCTGCTCGATGCACGTGGTGAACGACGAGCCATTTTGCACAATAGAGCTGCTATCGATTATCTTCTCCTTAAACATGATCATGGGTGTTCGGACTTCAAAGATTTATGTTGTTTTAATCTTTCTGACCACTCTAAATCCATCCAGTCTCATATTAATGCTTTACATGAATTATCTACAAAAGTTTGACAAAATTTAGATCGAGGATGGTGGGATTGGCTTTTTGGATGGTTACCTGATCTTGGTTCCCTTCGTTCTATTTTGGGTGGTGCACTATTGGTCATTTGTTTCCTAATTGCAATATGTTGTTGCATTCAATGTGTACCTAATCTTTTTTTTTTTTTTTTAAAACCTTTAATATACCTTCACATCTTTACACAGCATGTCGCCTACAACCCCGAAGGGCCGGCCGCTAATCTTGAGTGCCACATCGGAACGACAGCCTTAAGTACGTACAGTGCAAATGTTGAAGAAGTCATACCAGTAAGGCTCGCCGGAAGAAGTAATGAAGGACAGAAGCAAATGTTCTATACAGGGTAGATGAGGTTCTCATTTTCTATTTTTTGGAACTAACTAAAAGAACAATCGAACATCGGGAAATCACAGTGCGATCATTGACTACGTACATTGCTAGATAGATGCGAGAATACACCTGGAATAAGACAACGCCATTTTCATCCTGGAATTAATGTAGGGCGTAAAGAAAACATTGCCTCCCCCAACCCCTCCTGAAGGACCCCACCCCACAGCCAACCACCCTCACTCCAACCCATCATCCTCATCCGAGTCCATTGGGTCATCTTCTGGCAGCGGGTCGCAGATGTCACCCCGGTAGGTGTTCCACGGGGACCAGACCTTGTTCCACTTGCCAGGACAGGCCCGGTTGAGGTATACCGCCCTTTCTGTAACCATCGTTCTGTCCATGTTTGTGCACCATTGTGATGTTGTCGGGAGGTCCGCCACCCCCCAACGCTGCGCAATGTCTCGCTTTGCTACCATCATTCCCAGTGTCACCCAAAGGCGGCCGTACCGGGACAAATCTGTTGGTTCCCATACATTGAGGAGGCACCGTTGTGGCTCCGGTAGCACCGAGACCTCCAGCACCTGAGATATAGTACGCAGGACCTGACGCCAATAGTTGTGTATGCGTGGGCAATCCCAGAATGTATGGAAGAAGGTGCCCTCCTCCCGGCAGCCTCGCAAGCAAAAGGGGTCTGGGGTTCGGTGTATGCGGTGTAGCAGTGTTCTAGTGTAGTATGTTCTATGGAGGACTTTGAGCTGAACTAGCCTCATCCTGGCTGATATGCCCGCTTCCTTAGGGGAAGCCAGTGCCTCATTCCACTCATGCTCGTCAAGCGCGCCCACCTCTTGCTCCCATTTTCCCTTGAGGGGCATCAGCGGATCTGGAGAGTTATTAAGGAGCTTCCGGTATGTGAGGGAGGTCGCCTTCTCTACCATATAGTCTGTCAGGAGGCGATCCTCCAGCCGGGAGGACTCAGGAAGAGTCGAACCAGCCGGGATGGCCGAAAGTAAGGCGTGGCGGATTTGTACATATCGGTATGTCTCGTGTGGTCCCAGATTATAAATCTCTTTCAAACGGGCGAAGGTGATGACATCCCCTCGCTCCCACATATCCCCCACCGTGGAAATTCCGATGGCATCCCATCGGGAGAACCCCTTACTGAACCGAAGATTGCCCAGGGCACGCGCGTCCCAGAGTGGAGTAAGTTTAGTGAGCGTGCCTTTCCATCCCAGTGCAGCGGTGGCTGCATGCCAAGTGGCTACGGTGAGCCTAGTGGGGCCTACAAGTGGTCTAAGCTTCCTCCGATCATAAAGTGGGGCTAGTATATTATTGGCGCCTAACTGAGCCCTGTCTGCTTGGAACGCCGGGTCGGATTGCGGTGCATGTAGCCACTGGTTAATGGGCCTGAGTTGTGCTGCCCAATAATATAGATGCAAGTTCGGGAGGGCAATGCCACCCTCGTACCAGCTTCTGCAGAGTTTTGCTTGGGCTATGCGCGCAGGGCGATTGCCCCATATCAATCCGGAGACTATTGCTGCAACCTTCCTGAAGTATCCCGTTGTCACCGGAAATGGAGTGTTGTCCAGGATGTATAGGAAACGGGGTAGGGACTTCATTTTAAACAAAGCAGCTCTCCCCAGCATCGTTAACGGCAACCCCGCCCAGAAGCCTGCGTCTTGTTTGAGACGATCCAGTGGCGGTAAGAGGTTCAGCCTCATATATTCGGAAAGGTCTCTCGTGATGTGGATGCCTAAATATTTAAATGAGGAACCGGCCAGCCGTAGAGGGCAGTCCGGACCAAGTGTTGGGGGGTCCCCTGTCAGCACATACAACTCTGACTTGTTCCAGTTGATGGTGTAGCCTGAAACTTCACCGTGGCCGTTACAGAGATGCAAAAGAGCCGGTACACCATAGAGAGATATGCGGTCCTCCCACCCCTCCCTCCATTGAATTCCCTTGAGTAGGGGGGTAGTTCTGATGCGAATAGCCAGAGGTTCTAGGGAGAGTGCGAAGAGCAGGGGGGAAAGAGGGCAGCCCTGCCGGGTGCCACGGCCAAGCGGAAACGTGCGTGATATGTGGCCGTTCGCCACCACGTGTGCCACTGGCGCTGTGTAAAGTAACTTTATCCACGAGATAAAGTTTGGGCCAAATCCCATGTGTGAAAGGACTTCAAAGAGGTAGGCCCACTCCACCAAGTCAAAGGCCATCTTCGCGTCCAATGCCAGTATAGCTGCACTATCGCCAATGCAGTCCGCCCTCGCCAGCACCCCGTGTACCCTTCTAAGATTGAGCGCGGTGTTTCTGTGGGGCATGAATCCTGACTGGTCCGGGTGGATAAGGTCGGACAGGTGTGGCATTAGACGGTTAGCCAGGAGTTTTGCTAAGATTTTACTTTCCGCATTAAGCAGAGAGATAGGGCGGTAGGATGAGCATTCCTCTGGGGGTTTACCGGGCTTAGGGATAGCCACAATTGTGGCCGTCCATTGGTCCAGCGGGAGCATCCCCTTTTCCCGACATTCCACATACATTTTAAGTAAGTGCGGGCAAAGAGCGTCAGTGCGTGTCTGGAACCACTCGACCGGAATGCCATTTGGCCCTAGTGCCTTGCCGGTTCGGAGGGCCCCAATGGCCATCCGAAGTTCATCTGTGGTAAACGGTGCCTCCAGATCAGCTATGGCCTCCGGCAGCAGCGATGGGATGTCTATATTGCTTAATGCACATTGGGCCGCAATCATGGTAACCTCCCGTTCGGGGGTATACACTTTTTCAAAGTGGGACGCCAACGCCTCTACCACTCGATCGGGGTCGGTTAGTATCCTGCCATCGCCATCCTTCACCTGCTGAATCCCCCTAGAGCTACCCCCTCTTCTATCGAGCCAGGCCAGCATCTTCCCTGCCTTGTCCCCCACATCGTACACCCGGTTCTGTGTGTCGGTTATATGTCCCTGTGTTGTGAGTCGTGCATGGTCTGCGTACAGTTGCTGTTGTAGTGTGAGGGTGTGTGCTGTATCTTCCGTGGGGTCGGCTTCGTGAGCAGTAGTGGCTGCGCGCAGTCGGAGCTCGAGGGCAGAGTGTTCAGCTGTCTGTTCCCTTCTATGTGTCGCTATAGAGCCTATCGCCTGTCCCCGCAACACTGTTTTATAGGCCTCCCAGAGAATCACAGCCGAGGCCGCGGTTGGCTCATTTTCTGTGAAATAGTGTTCTGTGGCCTTTTGAAGGGCCTTCCTGATCTTCGGGACTTTAAGATAGGAGGCATGAATGGGGTATATGCGGCGACGGGACCGTGTCCGTGATGTTACAGTGAGAGTCAGTGGTGAGTGGTCGGAGATGCCTCGAGGGTGTATAGCTACCTCATCTACGCGCTGTAGGCCATCCCCTAAAGCCAAGAAGTAATCAATGCGGGATAGACTGTTGTGAACTGTGGAGTGGAACGTGTATTGCCGGACCATCGGGTGAACATGGCGCCAAACATCTACCAGCCCCAGTGCCTCTAGGAATCGCCGAAACCGGGAGGGACCCCCCGGTAGAGCGGTCACCGGGAACTTGTCGAGCTGCGGGTGTGCAGCCGCGTTGAAGTCCCCACCTATGAGCATGTCCCCCTCCGGGAGGGACAGCAGGAAGTCTCCCAGGGCCGGTAGCATCACCGAGTGCTGGGAGGGCGGGATGTATATTGAAACCACTGTTAATGGGCGACCGTCCCACTGCCCTGCCACCGCCGCAAAGCAACCCTGTGTGTCGGTTCTAGTACTAAGGGTAATGAAGTGGGAGGATTTTTTGATCAGTATGCCCGTGCCCCGTGAACCAGTAGAAAATTCGGAGTGGACCAGCATTCTATACCCCCTTCTGTCCAAGGCCTTGGTAGCTCCACCCACCAAGTGGGTCTCCTGCAGGAGTATCAGGTCTGGGTTGTAGCGTTTTACCTCGGACAGAACGAGGCTGCGTTTTACCTTATCGCCCAGGCCTCGCACATTCAAAGCGAGAAGTCGGAGAGTGGAGCCGCTTGTCTGTGTCTCATCCACCCTCGCTGCATTGAGCTGTTCACCCGCCATCAATAGTGATCAGACACAAATTTAGTCTATATAGACTCCATCGCACTAGCAACATTACATTAACAGTCAAAGTACATTGTACAGTTCGAGATCGACTTTGTGAATTTCCCATGAAAAAGAACCATCCCCCCCCCCATCCCTTCCCACCCTGCCTCCCTGCCAAACGGACCTGCAACTGCCCGCCACCCCAACTCAGCAGAGCGCTTATCCCATTCCAAAAACAGAGTACTTGCGCGTCAGGGGAGAGTGTCCCCCAAAGCAGGCGGTCCCTCTGCCGCCCTCGGGATGTCCAGGCCAGCGTCCAGGAACGACGAGAAAAGCCATCCTTATGGGAGAAAGCCAGAGTCCACCCAGTCCTTCACGTGCGGGTTTCATTCATCCCCAGTGGCCCCAGTGCGTTCCTGTGATGGTGACTCGCACGCACTTCCCCTAGCTGAAGACTGTGAGCCCGGTCGGCCGTCGTCTTCAGGCCTGTTGCGTCGACGATTAGAAGTGCGTTCCACCGTGCGCCATCCCTCCAGCCAGTCTCTCGCTGACTCCGCAGAGTCGAAAAACCAGACCTTTTTGTCGGCCACCACTCTCAATCGGGCCGGGATCAACATGGAATATGGCAATTCCTGTTCGCGAAGCGTTTTCTTCACCTCCAAGAAAGTTCTCCTCCTGCGGGTGACCTCCGCTGTGTAATCCGGGAAGAAGGATATGCGAGAGTTCTGAATATGGATAGGTGGTGCCACCCTGGCCGCTTGGAGAATAGTGTCTCGGTCTCTAAAATTGAAAAGTCTCGCCAGGATGGGACGCGGGCCAGCCCCCGGCGTGGGTGTCCCGCCGGGAACCCGATGAGCATGCTCCACTGTAAAGAAATTGGAGAGCCCCTTCGGGGCCAGTTGGGTCTTTATTAGATCTTCTACGTACAAGTCCATGGCCCCTTTCGTCTCCGATTCCGGGACCCCCAAAATGCGGACGTTGTTGCATCTGGAGCGTCCCTCATGGTCATCCAACTTGCTTTTCAAGAGTTTATTGTCTGCTTGCAGTTTTTCCATAGCCACCTGCAGGTCAGAGACATCCTCTATGAGTGATTTAGTCACCACTTCCACTTGTTTCACTCTTTCGCCCATCTTCTGGAGGTCGGCTCTTATGAGGGTCACCTCGGTAGCAGTCGAGCCCACTGTCGCCTGAACCTGTTCCAGAGCACGTAGGACATCATCCAGAGTTGCCTTTTTAGCCCCTTCGTTGTCCGCGCCCTTGCCAATGGACTTGCGCTGCTCAGGCTGAGTGGGTGCCTGGTTGTCGTAGGCGAATCTGCCGAGTTTCGCCTGAGCGCCGGTTTGTCGTGGCCCTTTCCCCGCCATTTTGGCTCTACGGCGAGACACTTTCTGTGGTGAGTTGAGCAGATCGTCTGTAGCCGATCGTGCCGAGGCGTCCGTTCAAGAGGTTCAGTTCGGGAACAGGCCAGTGGTCGCCGTCAATGTTGAGGTGTGTCCGGCAGCAGCGGACCCGATTCAGCCTCGGCAAGCCAGGGCAAGATGGCGGTTGTTGCGCAGTAAGTTACGGGTCTTGGCCGAGTGCCGTTGTGGGGTACTGCTTCGCAGCGCCACTGGATAGGCAACGTTGGGAATCAAGTGTTCGAAGGGGGAGCCGCCGGTTCGGTGATTCGCTGGTGTCGAGTGCCGTCGTCAGCGGGCACTTCCGGTCGATCGTGCCGAGGAGGGTTTACTTCCGCTCGGCCAAGGGCTCAACTCGACACCGCAGCTGCACTCGCGTCACTAGGCCCCTCGCCAGTGAAGGACTAAGATGATGTTTCGCCCTGTTTCCGGGGTCTGAGAGCTCCCAATTTTCTCCTGCGGTAGCCATTCGGTCGCCGCACCCAGGACACCCCTTCTGGGACGATCAGTGAACGGATAGGCATGCGGATTGTTGCGGGAAGCCGCCTTGCTACGGGAGCCTCTCTAGGTTGCTGCCGCCATCATCGGCTGCTAGCCACGCCCCCGTGTACCTAATCTTTTGAGTATGTTTCGACCTGGTACTTCTTTTACTAGATCTGTCAGTTATATTTCCTATTATTCTAGTCATGATTTACGTACTGTTTGATGTGATTATACATTCGACGGTGTTGGACAATGGTCATGGGTGGAATGTAATGAATGTGCCATTTATATGGTTGAATGGCTTGATTATGACCGTTGCCCATCACCATATCAGTATGTTCTGATCTAATATAGTGTAGGCCTATATAGTAAGAATAAGCTACAAAGAAGGGCTTGATTATGTCTTTTCTGTTTCTGACTTCATCTTGCTTAATGGCAGTGCTTGCCTATTGGCGTTGGCATACTCTTATGCCGTCTTGCATACTAATTTTGCTCATTTAAGGGAATAGTGGCCTATGCTTAAGCGACTCCATTGTCTAAGCTGTCGCCATCTTCTGAGCCTTTCTAGGTGAGAAGCCATGTTTTGCTTTTCACTTGTTTTCTGCACTTCATATACTGGTAGGAACTGGTTCATGTCAGAGGAACGTACTCGCTCTGCTCCGAAGTCATAACAGACGCCTGGCCAGCTGAAGCTGTGGCCTTGGTACGGAGTGGTATGGAATCTGATGGGAAAAGGGGACGCAGCTCACAGGAACCTCGTCTTACATCTCCACAGGTACTAATGGGGGTGTCTGAGTTCCGATCACCAGAAGTCTAGCACAGGGCAGACGTGTAGCTGTGACGTAAAAACGGGCTCCCCTCTGGCAAAGTGGAAGCGGGATGAGCAGACAGTTGGTGAGGTGTTCCACTAATTCTTATATTCCTACTGATCTTGCCTAACTATCCTCTTCTATTTTCAGGTTCTATAAATTTGTATACATATAAGTTCTATATATGTCTCACTGATTGCGTTTAGCAATTGCTTAGGTGCTAGTTCGAAGAAGGCCAACCGTGTACTACTTTTTCCAATGTAATAAAAGAAACCCCAGAGTATATAATTATTTTCCTGTGTTCCTTGTGGCGGGAGTACTGGCCCCTTTTTGACCAAATGCTTGTTGTAGAAAGATGGGTAAGTTCCCTTCTGGCAAACAATTGTTGATACGGAAGGCTGACCTGCTCCCAGCAAGGAGCGAAATTCTAATTCTTCCACCCGCAGCCTTGTTAGGGGAGGTATGCGTTGAGTATATGTAGCTCTTCCTAGGTGAGTATTCTGTGGTGGAGAGGAGTGGGAAATTGCCTCACGCCTGTCACTAGGGGGATTGATTTGATGTGCGGCAAGAGCTATAGAATTGTAATTTTTATTGTTTTAAGGATTGTGGAGTGTTGTATCCTTTGGGTCGCAAGAGGGATAAGCTTGCATGTCCTGATTATTGGCAGAATATGAGGCCATTACAGGGTCACTGCCCTGGAGGCAGCATATTTTCCCACGTTTCAACTCCCCCTCAATCTAGATACTCATTTTTTCGGCGATCTAGCCCCCGGGGGGTGAAATCCACTAGAAGCATGGGATTTTGTGCAATATGTTTAGAGGGAACGATCCTTTGGGCAAGGATTGCTCCCCCTTTTGGGGCATTGATAATGTGGCAATTTCTGCTTCCCTTGGGGGCAGATCACCTCTATATGTTTAGGCCCATTTGACTCCAAGGGGGGTAGGAGCCCCTAGACCACCAATATATGCAAAATGCTTTGGAAGCGACACTTGGGCATGGGTCCCTTCCCTTTTCGGGGTGAATATTTTGACCATTTCTTACCCCGGGGCAGGTAAGCCATGTATTCTTATTCCCATCTGCCCGGGGCAGAAGCCACTAGACTATCACGGAAAGTGTGTGTGTGAAGTATAGTTTGGCTGATGAGTGTTTTGATGTTTGGTTGGCTGTGTGTGAACTGGCACTTGGCTGGCAGTGTGTATGGCTGCCATTAGGATGGTGATGGGCAGATTTCATAGTGTTTAATAATGTTAACTATTATTTTTTATCATCATTTGTGATTGTAATGTTCTTTTACTCCTTTTTAACTATAATGCAAAGCATTTGTTTTCTTCGTGGTTGCAGTTTCAGCACTGGTAGATCTGCAGTTTGTGTAGTTGCAAGTGTTTGCTATGACAACTTTTTTTATATTGTTTACTCCAAATTAGTATCAATGGCCTGCATGAATGTGTTTTTGGGAAATGCTGTAATAGTAGCAGCCTATTTAGCTTCTATTTGAATGTGTGTGAAATGTTCCTTGTATTTGTGCACAATGTCTGTTGTGTTTCCTTGTGTATAATTCTCTTTTGTTTTTCTTTTTCTAGTGGGTGTTCGTTGGTGCTTCCTGTGTCTGTGCAGAGAAGGTGCTGATGAGTCTAGCTGTCTTTAGCAAGCAAGTGGTATTGTTTTATAGTAAATAGGTCTTTGCATGCTTTGTATTGATTGAATTCACCTTGCAATTGCAATATGCCAGTAGTTTTACTTTTTATTTCATAAATTCACACTTTGTTTATTACTTATTTTACACAGCGTTGGGAATTGATAACATATTTGTCAACTTACTTCTCTTTGTCAAGATTATGGCTAGCCGCAGGATGACTGCTCAGCAGGTTGTTGGTATGCTTTTCGAGTCTTCTTCTGCCCATGATTATGACACACACTCTGCATGTGAGGCAGTCCTTGATCCGTTTGTAGATTGATTTTCATAGATGTATGTGCCAGGGAAAGAAATAGCTGTGGATGAGGCTTTGGTCCAGTTCAAGGGCTGATTGGTTTTTAGGCAGTATATTCCTAGCAAGAGGACAAGTTATGCAAATAAGATGTATATGCTGCCTGAGAGTAGTACTGGATATTTCTATAAATTCAGGGTCTACACTGGTAGGGATTTCAGTATTGACCTCCCTGGTTGTCTGGCCACTTTCGGAGTTACGGAGAAAATTGTGTGGGAACTTGGTAGAGGACTTTTTAACAAAAGTCATCATTTATATGTAGATAACTATTACACTGGTGTGCCATTGTTCAGGGAATTATTCAAAGTGGACACTGTGGCTTGTGGCACAATCCGCTCTAACCGTAAAGGTTACCCCTGGGAGCTGGTTTGTAAAAACGTGTGAAGGGGCAGTGCCTTGCATAGTGATGAGCTTCTAGCTCTGAAATTTTCTAACAGGAGAGATGTCTATAAGCTGACTACCATCCATGACGAAAGTACTTCACCTGTGACTGTTTGGGATCAGGTTGCTGAAGTGCACAAAGCTGTGAGCATTTTAGACTAGAATAAGCACATGTGTGGTGTAGATCGAGTAAATCAGAGGTTGAAACCTTGCAAGTTGGCTATCCATTTATTCTATTTAGCAAGCTACAATGCCTTTGTTGGATTTAAAGATTTCTCTCCATTGTCAAAGATCACGATTGTTCTGTTTCAGCAGTCTTGTTTGAGTGGAACAGGTAGGTGTTCCAAGAGAAGCAGTGGTGGAGGATGTGGCTAGATTAAAAGATTGCTAATTTCCTGATCACCTTCCTCCTACGGCCAAAACAGACTTTCCTGCTAAGAAATATAGTGTCTGCGCCCAAGAGGTGTGCGGAAGGAGAGTCATATGTACTGCCCCTATAGTTCTTCTAATCCTGGCCTGAATGTGCCAACATCTTTTAGATTGTACCACATGCAACAGATGTTTTGGTTCCAATCACGAGCTGAAAAGTAGTCTGACTGGTCTTTATACTTTAAAAAATGTTGTTCAGATTTTCATGTGATATATTTATAGTTTTGTATCTATTGCCAATTGGATTGTGTTTCCTTTTCTGCATAAAACATTTGATGACAGTGTGCGTGGCCTAGAGTTTTGCCTGGTGGTGTGTGTGTGGATTGGCGCTTGAATGATGGTGTGCGTGGCCTGGCAGTTGACTGGCAGTCTGCATGGACTGGTGCTTGGCTGACGGTGTGTGTGGACTGGCACTTGGCTGGGGGTGTGCATGGACTGGCGCTTGGCTCGTGGACTTGTGCTTGGCTAGCGGTGTGTGTGGACTGGTGCTGGCTGGCGGTGTGTGTGGACTAGCACTTGGCCGGATGGTGTGCATAGATTGGCGTTTGGCTGGTGGTGTGCGTGGACTGGTGCTTGGCTGGCAGTGTGTGTGTGGACTGGTGCTTGGCTGGCAGTGTTTGTGGACTGGCGCTTGGCTGGTAGAGTGTGAGGACTGGCTATTGGCTGGTGGTGTGCATGTCTGGTACTTGCTGGTGGTGTGCGTGGACTGGTTCTTGGCTGGCGTTGTGTGTGGGCATGCGCTTTTCTTGCGGGGTGTTTTTGGACTGGTGCTTGGACTGGTGCTTGGCTGGTGGTGTGTGTGGGCTGGTGCTAGCCAGGCAGTGTGTGAGTAGTGATTTGCTGCTGGTCACTACGCATACTGCTAGCCAAACGCCAGTCCACACACTCAGCCGGTGTGGTTGCTGTGTCAGGCATGTGGCCGTATGAAAGTGACGGGCCCTTGAATGACACTGCCTGTTGATGTGAGTGTTGTAATGTGCTAAGTAATATTTGCATTTTCTGGTTTTCTTTGCCAGGGTGTTCATTGTCTCTATATTGGGCCCACAGATATCTCCTTGGGCGAGTTCCTGGCATCCTTAATGCGCTTGGTAAAATAGTTTAATTTCGCCTTCCCTATCAGATCTTTGTATAGTGCTAGTCCAGATTTCAGTCTCCTCTTGTCGGCATCATAATAGTTTTTCCGCCACACATGTTCCAGTTTCTTGCAGATGATCTTATGTTCTCTGATCTCCTCTGAGAACCAGGAGGCCGATGGAGTCGCACGAGTGGAATGGCAGATTTTGGGTGGGGCTAAGAGCGTACAGGCATGGTCCACCCAGTTGGAGTAGGTGGCAGCCGCTTGGTCCCCATCTGATGGAATTGACACCATAGAAGATGCCAGAAGTTCCTCAGGAGAAGATCCCTCTATCTTATTCCAGGCCCTACTGGTCCTAGATGGTTTACTGACCCGCCTAGATCTAAGGGGTTTAGCAGTGGAGATGTTGAAACACACTGTGGCGTGTTCCGACCAGGAGACTGGACAGATAGAGGAAACTTCTAGGTCCGGATGATTGGTGAACACGCCATCAAGGGTATGCCCTGCCTTCTGCGTCAGGCCAACCACCAGCTGTTTCAACTCAGCACCATCCATCATCTCCAAGAGATCAAGTGTATTCGGGTCTAGACTGTTGTCTAAGTGAAAATTAAAATCCCCTAAGACTGTAAAAGTCTTTGCACATACGGCCTCCTCTAATATACTCCCTAGTGCCGTTAAAAAGGAGGTCTTGTTTCCGGGGGGCCTGTAAAGTAGACAACCCCTCAAGGATTGATGGTTGGACAGGATGAGGTTAAACGCCAAGGCTTCACCCAATTCCGTCACCACTGGCTGAAAGTTACCCCTAATGGAGTTGTGGTAAAAAATCGCGAGTCCACCCCCTCCCTTACCGGGTCTGTACAGAACATAACTGCAATAGTTTGGTGGAGTGGCCTTGACAATGTCCGTCCCGGAAGCCGCGTCGGTGCAGGATTCAGTGACAAAAGCTATTTTTACATCCTTGTCCTTTATAAGCTCACCGAGCTCAGTGCTATGTTTGACTAGGGATCTGGAGTTAAGCAAGAGGCATCTAACAACCTCTGGTGTAGCCTCAGACTCATTATTGTTTAGATTAGCAATCGACCTGATTGAGTGCATTAAAATACTGGGGATTAACCTGTTGCAAAGTGGGCATAACTGAACCGTGTCCTGCATACCCCTATTGAACTTCAGGCATAAACATCCCTCTGCCCTACCTCCACCTCCGAGGTTCATCAGGGTGTTCTGATCATAAATTCCACACTCAAGAATCCAGTGGAGATGGCAACAAAATGCTGGGGTAGCTAAGATACTGTTGCTAAGAAACTAAAATACACTTGCCAGGATGTCAAGATACAACACATCTTCCCTCTCAATAACTAAAAAATATATATATCAATATAACAGAAACCCCCCCAAAAAAAACAATGAATGCGATAATGCATAAAAAAACTTGATGCTCCAAATGAAATACATGCACGTAATTCACAAAACAAATGCAAGACGCTCCCAGCCTATGTACACCTGTAATCCTTCTGCCATACAGGTTTGGATCTAACACGTACTACTTTCTTGCATTCCTGCATGATCACAGGATGTGTGTGGCGATACAGAAGACTGCTTCTTCAACCATACAATGCGCTCCAAATCATTGCACCTTGTTATACTCTGCACATTCCATCTTTTCCCGTCATCTAACCACACATTATTACTCTCAGCCTTTGTACCTTGCTTCGGTTTGGATATTTTGATGAACTAGTTCTTTGACGTCCACTGAGATGAGTCCTTACCCAATCACCAATTCTAATTTTGTATGCACAACTCTTGATTCTATAGGGGCGTGGCTTGGCACCAGCTGTGATAGCGGCGTAACTCCTGGGCTCCGTCAGGGCCCGCGACAAAGTCCGTGATATCCGTCAGCTATCCTGCAGCCAGAGGGGTGGAAATATCGGCGCTGAGTCCTAGGTAGCACTCTGTGACAAAGGGAGGTGCTTCCTGCCGCCGGTGGTGCTGTGCCGAGGAAACAGCAAGGCACGACCTTGCCCGACAACGGCGCAGAGTCTTTGGCGAGAGGGGTGCGGAGTCGCTTATAGTGCCAGCCCGCATCGTGATTGTACGGCCTGGGACACGCACTATGCGAGACCCGATGAGCATGGCCTGTGGCTGGCGCAATACCAACAGTGTATTGCAGGCTGGGGAGTGTGTAGCTTGAGCGCTCCTCACAGTGAGACCAGTGTAGTGGAATCCGGCAGGGCCTCCCCCGTGCCCCGATGGCGAGTGATCCTGTCCAGCCCCTGCTCCTGATGTCCGGGGAGAGGTGACTGGTGTGTGGAGTCGTGCTGGGGATCGAGGACGCGGGGAGCGCTGCGGTCCCATCCTAGGGACATTGAGGAGGCAAGGTTGGAGATCATGGTGCGTGTACCGTAGTTGGCATCTGGCAGCAGACACGCCCGCTCTGTGGCGGCTTAAGCCAGCGATCGGCGGCTCCCGACTCCTGGGCACATGTCAGAGCTGGGGCATGGGACGAGGCTAGGCATGGGCGGAAAATCCGTTCCGCTCGCGGATTTTGCGGATTTTTGGGAAATCCGCAATCCGCGAGATTCGCGAATCTCCCGCAAAATCCGCAAATCCGCGAGCAGCGGATTTTGCTCGCACTGCTCGCACTGTTCGCGTGAGTTCGCGCCCCGCGAATAAGTGCAAAATTGCAGAAATACGATCTTAGCAAAACTGAAAGTAACTACTTACCAGGTTCAAAAGTTCAGGCTCATCATTAGTAGCCATTTCCTGTAGTGCTTCCTGAGGGGCCCCTCCAGAGTTCAGTTGCCAGTTGAAACTATTATGTGACCCTGCTCTGAACCTCAGAATAGTTACACATATGCCACAAAGGTCCTGAATTACAGCTAAGGGAGACAAGCAGGAGCCAGGCTGGAAGTTAAAATCCATTAATCAGCCCCTAATTCATTATTGTCAGTTGGGGCAGGGCAGGTGTTGTAACTAATTTTGCAACAATGAAAGCACTTAGCAAGTGCAAAAGATCACTAATCAGGGCGCACTAAGGAAGCAGGTGCCAGCTAAAAAAATATTCTGTGACACATTAATCAGCCCCAAATTAATTCAGGTCACTTGAGGCAGGGAAGGTGTGCTTTGCTTTGCCGAAAATAATGTACACTGGACAACCAGAGGGTGTGGTGATGAAACAGAGGGTGGCATGGGTGGGCCAGAGGGTGGCATGAGTAGTCAGAGAGTGGCAGTGGTGACAGAGAGTGGCAGTGATGAAGAAGAGTGTCCCAAACAGGCTGGACACGTAGAAACAACAAGTTCGCAAAACTTGCGACCCGACAGGTAAGTTCGCAAATTGCGAAATTGTAAAAACCCTCGCGAACTGGCAGAAACACGGGCGAACACAAAAAAAAAAAAATCCGCAAATTCGCGGATTTTGCGGATTGCGAATCCGCAAATCCGCAAAATTCGCGAACGCGAGATCCGCAAAATTCGCTCATGCTTAGACGAGGCGCGATAGCCTGCAGCAGTGATGCCGGGCACAGTGTGGTGTACAGAGAGGGCTTGCAGACTCAGACAAGAGAGGGGCGCAGATACATCCCGGTACCCCCTTCTCATTCATTTGCACTCCTTGGTGGGGTCAGTACGTCCTATGGGGGTGCTATAAGACCTAGCGGAGATTGATTAAGCCGCGGTGAACTGCCATCGTGATACACTGAGGCAGTTGGAACATTAGGCCTCCCCTGGGATTGTGAGTGCTATGAAGTGATTATATGAAGGTGCGGAAGGGGAGAGGGCCATAATCCCTGAACTGAGCACCACAGACGTCCGCCAGTGGAGGGACGGGTGGTACCCCGGAGAGACCTGTTGGTGCAGTGAACTGACCTTATGTCCCCTACTCCAGGGGTGCACCTTGCTATGACGAAGCCAAACGGGGCCCGTCCGCAGTACAGACTAACAAAATGAACAATTATGCTGTCCCACGACAGCTACACTCTGAGGAGCGGACGAAGAGCGATGATTCGACCGGAGAAGAACCGTCCCTTAGCTCTATTATGACGGCGATACAAACGGTGGGGACGAACTTTGATATGAAAATTGATAAGGTCACAATCAAAATGAATCTCATGAGGGCAGACATGCGGAAATCTTCCGAAAGGGTCACAGTGACCGAAGAACACATAGGAGAGCTCCTGTCGGTGACGTGAAAGCTGAAAGAACATGTTCAAAAGCTGGTGCACCAGCACAAGTTAATGGTCCTACAGCTGGATGATCAGGAAGGAAGGGTCCACCGAAATAATATTCAGGGAGTAGGCGTGCCTGAAGGGGGGGAAGGCCCCAGTATGGACCTCTTTATCGAAGATCTCGTCTTAAATCTCAAGCCCAAGAGACTGTCCCGCTGTTCTCTGTGAAGAGGGCACATAGATCCCCAATCCCAAAGCCGAATCCTGGGGCCCCTCCAAAGACCATTATCGCGCGTATCCCTAATTTCCGGGATCGGGACGCAATTTTACAGACGGCCAGACTCTAAGGCAACCTCTCCTATGAGAACGCAATGGTCCGGTACTTCCCAAACTTCACATTGAAAGTGCAACAAGAGAGACGTTCATTTGAGGGAGTGAAACGCGCCCTCATAGACAAGAGACTTAAATACATGATGTTCTTCCCTGCTAAACTCAAGTTTGTGGAGGGCGACAAATCCTGGTTCTTCACGACACCTGAGGAGGTCCAACAATGGCTGGATGGGGGCCCTTCCCGGATACACCATCGGCGAGACGAGGTGGACTAGCGGGGACGTAGCTACCGTTCTCTCGAGTCCCTGAGCCGTCCTCCGACCTGTTAAAAGATATGAACATGCAGACACTTGGGGGAGAAGATAGAGCAGTGTGAGGTTCAGACATGAGTGTAGAGGAAGTCAAAAATGCTACACGAGATCTACAGTCCAGAAAAGCGCCAGGTCTCACCCTGCATATGCTCAACATGTTTCTAGGAGCAAGAGACAAGGCAAACTCCCAGAAGACTTTCGGATGGCGACAATAGTGGTCATTCTCAAAAAAGCAAAACCCCACGATATCTGTAGTTCATACAGACCTATCTCCCTTTTGAATTTCGAAGCCAAAGTATTAGCCAAAGTCATAGCCAACCGTTTGAGTTTGGTCATTCAGTCCTTAATACATCCAGATCAATCAGGCTTCATGCCACACAGGAGCACTAGGCTCAATTTGCGGCGCCTCTATGGCGGAATGCAGATGACCCAGAAGCAAACGAATCTGCCGGCCGCTCTTCTGTCGCTCGATGCGAAGATGGCGTTCTACAGTATCGAATGTGCGGACCTGTTGCCTGTCCTAGATAAAGTCGGGCTGGACCCCAATATACATAAATGGATTTGCCTACTATATACAGGCCCAATGCCACGTGTCAGCGTTAGCAGGAATATTTCCCGAACCTTTATGCTTCATCGGGGCACTCAACAGGGCTGTCTATGCCAAAAGATGGCACAAAATCCAGGGAGGAGAATACGCAAGTCTGAATCATTATCTATGGAAAGAGATAGTAAGCAAGAGCAACGGCGCAGCCGCAAAATATCTAAAGCTTTCAATAAACACCTTGTGCCTACATGAAGCCTGGAAGTGCAGTGGGTCCAACAACACCTTCAAGCAAGCCTAGCCAACCGGGCTCATGGTTAGATAGTTATCCAAAGCTATACAAGCAGCCTCTGTCAAAGCTATTTAGGAGTTGGGTTCACCAGGCGCACAAAGGAGAAGTTCTTACGCTTATGGCTGGGCTCACTTCCATCACAAAATCACCTCCCCCCATGGAAAAGGTCCCAATCGACAATGAACTGCCGAATATGTGGGAACGCAAAAGAAGGCATCCTGCTCCTAATATGCACCTGCAAAGGTCTGGACAAAGAGCGCAGATTTCATCTAAAACCGGGCCTTAATCAGCTGGGAATAAGAACATGCCGGCAAGCGGTCAAGGCTTGCTTCGATGGAAAAAACATTCAACTATCAAGCCACTGTGTCAAATTCTTGGAGAAAGCAGAAAAGAAACAAGAATGGCAGAAGGTAGGCAATGGACGAAGCAAACCCAAAGGGGCAAAGAACATCGAAGTAACCACTCAATATGGGCAAGGTGCATCTACCCGAACACAAGCCAGCATATAACATAATAGCAGAAGCTGACTTCTATGAACTAATAGAAAAAACTCGAATAACAATTTCTTATGCACCAAGCCTACATTACAGCGCGGCTTAAACCCAGGAGCAAGACTTTTAAGACAGCCACCGTAGGCTAAAACATTTTTTTAATCCATGCCTAGTGTGAAAGAAGTGTAATTCTCTATAGCAAGTTTTATTTGCCACATGAATCTATTATCATTTTATGTCTATTTTTAATAATAATATTTAAATAATGTATAACATGTTACTCTTTGCAACAGTTTTAATTAACTGAGCAATAAAGATTTACTTATTGCTACTTACTCAACAGGACTGTCCGCTGTCGCCAAAGGTATTTGCATTGGCACTGGAAACACTGGCTGTTTAGATATGGGGGTACCCAGTAGTGAGAGGTATCGATTAAGGGGGCGACTGGGAAGATAGCATATCTTTGTTTGCAGACGACATCCTGCTCTATGCCCACAGCCCAAGACAAATGTTCCACCGGCTAATCCATATAATACGTAATTCAGCACATACTCTGGATACTACGTCAACTGGGATAAATCCCTTGTGTTCTCTTTGGCGGAGCGCTCCCACCCCTGACGTCGGTCTGCTCAGAGTTGGTCCACAAAAAAACGTTTAAGTATTTGGGTGTATGTATCACCAAAAAAGAGGAAGACTTTATGAGGCTCAATGTGCAGGCACAATTGGATAGACTGGGAGATGACATTGTACATTGGAGACGACTTCCTGACTCCTTGGTGGGTAGAGCGGTTAGTTTTAAAGTGATGGCCCACCCACGTCTGTTGTATGTAGTCCAGAATACCCTGTATCAGATACCGGAGAAATGTTTTTGATCTGTCAAGTCTGAGCAGCGCCTATTGCTATAGAGCTGAAGAAACTCCAGAGAGGAGTATATGAAGGGGGCCTCGCCGTTCCTGACATTAGAAAATATTACTGGGCTTCTCAGCTAGTCAATATAAATGGGTGGGCTTTATCACCGTTAGAGGAACCGGCGTACAGAGTAGACTATTTGGCATTAAGCAACAGCAGCCTTTTGACGGACTATATCGGAAAGGAAGAGGTAATTCGCTCCTCCCGCGGCATACCCGAACAGTCATCGAAGCTTGGCATAAAGCAGCCAAAATGACTGGATGGAGAGACCAATAGCTTCTGGATTTTGCTGCTGTCGCTGGACCCTGACCCTCTAACGCACGCTGCACTTTGTTAATGGCCCCTGGAGGGGAAGAGACGCCATAAGAGGCTGTACGTGGTTCCGCATCACCGGAGACCGATAGCTTCTGGATTTTGCTACTGTCCCTGGATCCTGACCCTCTAACGCACGGTGCACTTTGTTAACGGCCCCTGGAGGGGGAGAGAAACGCCATAAGAAGCCGTACGCGGTCCCACAGCGCGGGACATGGGCAGGGCGTGCCCGGGCTCGGCGCGGGCGAAGACAGGGCCTGTCTTAGCCCATCATTGACTGACAGAGGTGGGCTGGGCTACCCCTATAAGGTGGGTCAGTCTCATTCAATCAACTATTCTGCGTGTTTGGGATTCCTGATTCTCAACTTGTCTGCCAAGTTATTGCAAAGTAATGACAAAAATCCCTAATGACTTATTTGACTGGTGCTATGGGGGCCATAGAGGACCAAATTAACACAGTAGAAGAGACTCTTACTCCAGGAAGGCTGGGCACGTTTGTGGGAGTAATACATGTGTGAGCTCTCCTAATAAACCTGCTACATCTGCTTGTGGGTAAACAGACATAATATCGAATCAAAAATATTGTTTGGACAAAATATCGAGTAAAAAATATAGACTAGCCAAAATATCGACCAGACATAATATAGACTACAAAAATATCGAGTAATATCGATATTAATAGCCAAAATATCGAAACAAAAATATAGACTAGACATAATATCGACTAGATAGAATATAGTAAAAAAAAATCGAAAATAAGGTAGTTATTAATAATTTTTAATAATTGTGTAATATAAATCTGTAGCGGGTTGTGGGTTTATAGGGGAACAGGGTGGGAAGTCATTTAATTATAATTAATTAATTATGTAAATTATTATTAATTGCTAATTAATTATTAATTGGTAAATAATTAAAATATAATTGGTAATAAATAATAAATAATTAATAATTAATTTTTAGTAAATTATTTTCTGTAGCGGGTTGTGGGTTTATAGGGGAATAGGGTGGGAAGTAATTTTATTATAATTAATTAATTATGTAAATTAATAATAATTGTTAATTCATTATTAGTAGTAGTAGTAGTAGTAAAGCTTTTTATTCGACAATTTGTCATTAAGCCATCACATAAAAAATACATACATAGTCATATATTAAAATCTGAACAAAACATTCACAATACAAATAGGTGCAAAATAGTGCAATGTGTGCAGGACCCAGAGCATCATCACAAATCAATTACAGTTTTTGGGGCGGTACATTACTTGTTCAAATGCGATCAAACTTTCTTCCATATAATACAAGACCAATTGGTAAAAACAAGTTAATACAGTTATAAATAATCAAGAATTAAAAAAGCCAGTTTTATAAAAACACTAAAATTCTAGGTTTTCATTCCTATTTTCTTTCTAATCAAGCAGATGCTAAGAAGGTACCTGCTCACTCCGAATGTTATAAGCCTAGTGGTTGAGGATCTAAGTATCCTTTCTGCCTCTTTATACGAGCGTGTGCCAAAATTATTGCAAAGGGGTCTAATCCATTTCATGCGCTGTAATTTATACAACGGGCAAAAAAAGAATATGGGCCTCGTCTTCTTTTTGATTTAAGTCACACAATTTACAGAGAGGGTCGGTTCTTCTAGAATTTCCCCATCGACAAGTATTTGCGTTTATCTGTAAAACCCCATATCTATAGTGTAGATATACGGTTTTAGCCAAGGGTGGTTCGACATCATCCATAAATTGTTCAAATAGAGGGGTATCCTTTAATTGCAAAAACTTGTGAGTTAATGAACCAGTAGCACGTTCGTATACATTAATATTCACATAGTTCCAATAAGCAGATTTTACTAATTCTTTGCAGGTAATTCATTATTAATAGGTAATTAGTTAAAATATAATTGGTAATTAATTATAAAAATTTAATTGATAACAAATTAATATTTAGTAATTTATTTTCTGTAGTGGGTTGTGAGTTTATAGGGGGATAGGGTGGGAAGTTATGTAATAATAATTAATTAATTATGTAAATTAATTGAAATTGTTAATTGTTAATTAATTAATAGTCTTTTTAACCCCTACGCTATCCAGCGCTTTCCCTACTGATGCACCCACTGGAGTGGGAAAAGTAATTTTAACCCCTACGCTATCCAACGCTTTCCCTACTGTTGCACCCACTGGAGTGGGAATAGTAATTTTAACCACTACGCTATCCAACGCTTTCCCTACTGTTGCACCCACTGGAGTGGGAATAGTAATTTTAACCCCTACGCTATCCAACGCTTTCCCTACTGTTGCACCCACTGGAGTGGGAATAGTAATTTTAACCCCTACGCTATCCAACGCTTTCCCTACTGTTGCACCCACTGGAGTGGGAATAGTAATTTTTACCCCTATGCTATCCAACGCTTTCCCTACTGTTGCACCCACTGGAGTGGGAATAGTAATTTTAACCCTTACGCTATCCAATGTTTTCCCTACTGTTGCACCCACTGGAGTGGGAATAGTAATTTTAACCCCTACGCTATCCAACGCTTTCCCTACTGTTGCACCCACTGGAGTGGGAATAGTAATTTTAACCCCTACGCTATCCAACGCTTTCCCTACTGTTGCACCCACTGGAGTGGGAATAGTAATGTTTACCCCTACGCTATCCAACGCTTTCCCTACTGTTGCACACACTGGAGTGGGAATAGTAATTTTAACCCTTACGCTATCCAATGTTTTCCCTACTGTTGCACCCACTGGAGTGGGAATAGTAATTTTAACCCCTACGCTATCCAACGCTTTCCCTACTGTTGCACCCACTGGAGTGGGAATAGTAATTTTTACCCCTACGCTATCCAGCGTTTTGCTACTGTTGAATTCACTATAGTTGTTACAATAAATTTTAACCAATTTGCTATGCTACGGTAAAAATATTATATATGTTTAGTTAATAATATGTATTTATATATATATATTTTTATTAATTTTTTTGTTGTAATTTACATTAATTATTAATATTACATTTATTTAATAATTTTAACTTAGTTTATATTAAATATATTTATTTTTATATTAGTTTTAACTTAATTTAAAGACATATAAAAAAACGATATTTTGACAGTCTATATTATTTACAGTCGATATTTTAGAGTCGAAATTTTTGTACTTACCTGTATAAAGATAGAAAGTCGATATTTTGTCCCTCGATATTTTTTCATCGATATTTTTGCAAGTCGATATTAATGGGCTCGATATTATTTCAGTGATCCCTGCTTCTGAGGGTCAAATTGCTCACGGTGTGCAAAATGGGTGTATTCAGGAGACATCAGACCTCTTATATGTGAGTGACCCAGAGGAGGACCCACAACCAACCCCGAAACGTTGTAAGAATCCTGATGCTGGGGTGTGGGGTCACAAGCAGTTAACCTTGCTGGGAAAAGCCCGACGACCCGAAGCAAAAAGTCACTTCCCAAAAAAAGGAAACACTTGGGCAACCAATCAAAAACAGCCGGACCGAGTGGCTCTGCCAGTGTTGGGAGAGCCATGGCGAAGGCGCATACTGAGGGCCAAACCCTTGAATTAGAAAAAAATGCGGGGAAGAATGATGACTTACATAGCTATGTGGTTGAAACTTTAGGAAAATCAGCAGACAGAGTTGCTAACATAGAGGGGTGTTTAAGAGGAGATAACAGAGTTATTGCAGGGGGGTAAACACGCTACATAATGACAACCATCCCTGAGGCTCACTCCCAATCCCTCAGGCAGGGACTCATTCCACCAGGACCAAAACCGTGGAAAGCTCCAAGTCGGACATCATGCATGATGTTACCAGTTTGCCCACCCAAAGATCCACCCCTCCTGGCAACAATTTGCAACCCTACATTGACCATAATAAGCCTTTAATAGAGCAGAAAGGATCTAATATTAGATCTGGGGATGTCGAATCTGGTCAAGGGCCTCCCTTGAGAACCTAGATTTTACACATCTTGACCTTCCGCCTGCGGCTTTCTTTTTGCCCCCAGTTGTGAATAATTTTAAAAACCTTTTAAGGGATCCGTATGCTGACATTATGAGTTCACGTAACGTCCCGCTCCACAACCGTTTTGATCTGCTAACCACTTTATAAGACATAGATTGACCAAGAATACAGCATATGGGGCGGTTGGTCAAGTGAGGCGGGAATCTCTATCACCCTCAGGTACTTCCTCACCTGAGTTGGTCTATGGTCAAGTTTTCTTGTGTGAGAATGGGATAGATCGCAATTTGACTTGTAGTAACAAGAAAACTGAGGGCGAGGATACGATCGATAATTATTTTAATTCTAAGGGCAATCCTGCTCTGACCTTGTAGTAACATCTACAGTGGATGGGGACAACTCCTAGTAAGATGTGATTACCACCATGTTAGGAGGGGGGCAGGTAAAGGAAGATACGATCGAGGCATGTAAAATACTATTCTGGCATGTTGCAGGTTTATCCACTAAAGTGAGCAAACCCCAGTGGTTAACCTTTGTAGATCAATTTTCCATAATTTGTTTACAAGAAAGTCAGTTAAGGAAAACCATAATATAGGTTTTCGAACTTTCCATACACCAGCAATCATTAGCGAGCAGGGGCATAACAAAGGGGGTCTGTGTATATATGTCTCCACACACGGCTGGGGGGATTAATACAAAACTTTCAACTGAGATTGATTATTATCAGATCCTTTTAATGAATCGGACAGGAGGAAATGGTACAGCGCTAATCAATTTTTATAACATTATCCCCAAAACTCAGACTATGAGTGTGTTAACGAACCTATGTCACACACTAGGTAATCTTGAAGATAAAATGTCTGGTGACATGTGTATTATTTGGGGTGGTTATTTTAATTGCTTCTCGTGCCAACATAGTCAACAGGGTATCTGTGGCCTACGTAAAGATAAAGAAGATATGATGGCCCATTTTTCCCATCTTACTCTGGGGACCTTTTAAATGACATTGTGTTTTAGTTTGACTTGGGATATGCAAATGAATTGTGTACTCCCCTAGTACCTTTTGAGCCCACCTTTATTGGTAGGGGCTGCAATTCCATTATTGACTATGTCCTAGTTTCAAATAAATACTCACGTAATGTCCGCACATTTGAAACCCATGATATTATAATGAGTGATCATTATCCAATCAGCATAGTCTTTAATATAAAGAGGATTGATAGAATTAAGAATCATGAGGATTTATACTATCATTTTAATATCAATCTTGTTAGTACTAACCGATATTCCCTAAAGTGGGCAAAAGTGAGTCCCGTGGTTTTTATTCAGCATCTGATAAATAGGTCCATTGACGAATTCGAAACCTGTCTTTCCAAGGCAAGGGATGATGAAGAGGTTTTAAATGCTTTCTTTAACATCTCAGGTGATGTTCGGAAATTATTATTGAGGGAGCAGAAACAGGGTTTGCATAAGTCACATGGCTGGTTTGATAAAGAATGCAGTAAGGCCCACACCCTCCTGAAGAAGTCACTGCATAGCGTAACTAGATCTAGGGAGGAAATAAGATAGGCTAGAACCATTTATCGGCAAGCATTACAAAAGCGTAAGACACAATTGAGATTAGAAGCGTGGCAGACATTACACCAGGCATGCGTAAGGAAAGATAATACTGGCTTCTGGAAAGCGGTTAATGCTCCTTTTTTTACAAATGAGGACACTGATATAATAGACATTGCCATTACTGAGGATAAGTGGGTTGCATTTTTCTCGGATCTCTATAATGATAAGACAACTGGACAAAATGAGGCATCCTCAGCATCGATGATGAGAGACGATATTGCACAGACTGTAGTATTCCCTATAGACATTAGAATTTCTTTAGAGGAAGTTACCAGGGCCATAACTGAGAGTGCCTCTGGTACAGCACCAGGGCTGGATGGCGTCCCCGTGGACGTATACAAAACTAATATTGAGCTTTGGGCCCCACTCCTAACTAATGTCCTAAACAGCTGCAGCCAACATGGTTTCATTCCCACATGGTCGGACGCAATAGTATTCCCCATTTGTAAAAAGGGGGACAGAAACTAACCAAGGTGTTATCGTCCAATTTCCCTGTTAGACTCCCTCCTAAAAGTAGTAGGGAGGGTGATTCTTAACTTACTACAATCATGGGCTGAAGAGACAGGCGTGTTATCTAACTTACAATGTGGATTCCGAGCGGGGGCTCGGCTCGATTGAGCAAGGTCTTAATTTAACACTGATCATAAGTAAATACACATTAGCAAAGGAGGGAAAACTTTTTTTGTCATTCGTTGACCTTAGTTCAGCGTTTGACTGCGTAAAACATTTGCTTTTATTTATTAAGGACTGTACAGGGAGGCAGAGGCTAGGATTAGTTATGGGAGACAGGGGGAATGCTCAGCCAAGTTTCGTATAAGAAAGGGAGTGAGGCAAGGCTGCATACTTGCCCCTTTCCTTTTTCTTTATATGTTAACAGTCTTGGTCAACATTTGATTGAACACCGGATGGACTATCCGAATATTAAGAATACTCCAGTCCCCATTCTGCTCTATGCGGATGAGGCAGTCATCATGGTGTGGACGCAAATAGGGCTACAAAGAACTGTTATCAACTTTGTTAACTATATGCAAGATAGGGGTCTAAAAGTAAATATCAGTAAAACATACACAATGAGCTGTGGAAAAAAAACGAGGAGAAAATTCGATATTTTTATTAACAACAATATTGTCAAAAGTACTGATAAATTTTCCTATCTGGGGATCAATTTTAATCGGACTGGGTCTGTGGCTATGCAAGCAAGGAAATTAATGTTTACAAGAGCTATAGGCGCGGTTATTAATTTCTCAAGGAAATTAGGCTGTAGACCTGTCCCTGAGCTACTAGCTATTTATAAACCTAAATACATATCTACAGCGATATATGGGGCAGATATTTGGGGATTTGCAGATGTTTAACTTATCCAATGCTGTGAAAACGCCTTTACTCGTTATTTGCTGGCGGTTCCTAGCTCCACTGCTACTTTTAATTGCCACACGGAACTTGGATTCCCATTTATTTCTGACATAATTAGAATGAACCCCTTATAACTCTGGCACAAGGTGTAGGCATCAACCGAGACTGGTTTTAACCATGATGTAATTGTAGAATGCCTAAAACTAGAGAGGGTGGCTAATATTCCATGGCTTAGTTATATTAAAAAAATGGCGAAGGATATTGGCCATCCTGAATATTTGGAAATGCCAGAGATCATGGAAACAATCTCTAGAAAAACACTAAAAACAGTTTGTCTGACCTATCTGGAGAATAAGTGTTGGCTCATAGAGAAAGATGAAAGAAACTTATGAATAATCATCTGATGACAATTTGTCCAGGTATACAACCTTATTTGGTACAGGTCCAGGGAAGTTTTTGTTGTATGCTTTTAACCTGTTTTCGTTTTGGGACTTTCCACAGAATGATTACTTTTCCACAAGTTAATGACCGGTCGAGAAATCGACTTCCATGCCCATGCGATGACATTTCAATCCAAACAACGTTGCACTGTATTTTATTTTGTAAATTTATACTTGTCCTAGGAAAAGGTTTTTAATTCCGATTTTGAGGCATATGGGCCTAACACAATGTAGAATAGCTTTATTGAAGTTACAATCCTTAGAAAGTCAATTGATCATAATGGCTATTTCCTCATTTTTAAAGTCTGTTATTAGATACAGGAACACAATGTGATGAACTATAGCTATGTTACTCTTAAATTTAAGGATTTATCTTCATTGTGCTTAAACTGTATACCAACAAAAAGAGAGATAGGGAGAGTTATGGAACACTCTTATTCCCCGGTTAGGTCAGTCAAACAAGAAAAGAGTGCCCTCTGGTATAGATAAGACCACAAAAGGAGCAACGGAGACTGGCCACACTTAGGTCAGTTAGGAAATCCCTCACTCACCACCTGGTGGTGACATGCTTCATCATTGGGCCCCACTAAAGAGGCCGAGTGCCTCTTTAGTGTGCTTCGACGCCAGATGTACTGCGGAGCAGGATTTTGTGAGTTCAGGCGTGCAGTGAAAATAAATTATATAGTGGTGAAGGAATTAAAAATGTCTTCAGTGTGTCCGAAAAAATATGTTTATTATTTGACCACTTGAACATATATTTAAAAGTAAGTGTAGGAAAGTAGTCCACAATTATTTGTGTGGTTATTTCCAAAATTAATTATTTGTCAGTCAACATGTTTCTGCCTTCAAAACGGTGTAAATTACCAGCCATTTGTCAGGACTAGAGAAGTCTACTAAACCCTGGCAGTATGAGCACGCTAAGGCCCACCCTGACCAAGGGACGTGAGTAGTAAAAAAGTGAAAAAAGTGACCTAAGTGAGGCCAGTCTCCGTTGCTCCTTTTGTGGTCTTATCTATACCAGAGGGCACTCTTTTCTTGTTTGACTGTTCTTAAACTGTGTAACATAAGGGAAATGGTTTATTTTAAACTTGTGCTTTTATGATTTTCATTGTATGTAAAATCGAATAAAGCTGAATTTTGATTTGACTGGATGAGCAAACAAACTTACGGAGCAGACTCCTCTCTGGGAGAGTGACCACCTGGGAGAGCTGAAATGACTAACAGGCTTTCGAAAATGGAGCCTTATTGGGATTGATCACTTGGGGGACGTCTGTAAGGGAGGTAAAATGTTAGACTTCGACACCCTGCGGGAGCGGTTCCAAGTGGGAGGTGGGGAGAATCTCCCTTGCCGACAGCTACGCCATGCGCTTCATTGCCATCTGAAAGAGGGGTCCACGATACTGGAATACTCGCCACTTGAAGACCGTCTCCTCCTGGACCCCATGATCCATGAGGCAATCTCTCTGACTTATCGGAAACTGGTGAACAACTCCCCAGACTGTTTGGGCCCTCTATGAGAGGCTTGGGAATCAGACGTAGGCCTATTAGAGGACAAGAACTGGGCCGAAGCCCTACAGAGCACCCGAAAAGTAGCTATAAGGGCACGTTTCAGGCTGATTCAGCTCCGTATTCTCCACAGACCCTATGCTTCCCAAATGGCTCCGGTCCGAATGGGCAACTATGTGGCTGACGAGTGAATACGGGGCTGTGGCGAGAAAGGGTCATTCTTCCACATATTATGGTCAAGCCCCAGGATTCAAACATATTGGGACAGCATAACTTGAGTGATGACGGCGGTGGTAGGTGAGAATGTCCCGCTAGAACCAAGGTGGCTCATCCTTGGAGTGACGGTGAGATGACGTGGCCGCAGTGGGCCAAGACTTGGCTGTACTTAGCGAGAGGGGTGGCCAAGAGGAACATTGCCCGAGCATGGGGGTAGTGACAGCCCCCACACTAGCTGCTTTGAAGAAAGATCTGGACTGGGGCTATGGGGCGGAGCAGGTGACATATCAGAGTCTGGGCTGGCCACATAAAGGTGAAAAGATATGGGGTGCATGGACTAGGTATAGAGGCCATTGGCAAGGGGCCATGAGGAATATTTCACACTTGCCTGGGAGATGAGATGGTATAGTATACCATGAGAGAGTAAGAATGACCAATTGCCTGTAAATGCGACAAGACGCTTACCACGTATTGCAATTCCTGTGACACGTTTCTCCTGCTATGTCAATTTGAATATGATGTTGATCTGAAGCCTGTACTTATGTTCAATAAAAAGATGTTAAAAAAATAAGTTGAGAAAAACAGCCATTTGTGCCAACATTTTCACCTGTAACTTCTTCTAAGTATGACAGACATTTGAAAGCAATACACCATTACATCTGCTGGACCCTTCCGGGTGCGGGGATATATAGGACTTGTAGGTTCACCAAGAACCCGACGAACCCAGAGCCAATAACTGAGTAGCACCCTGCAATGGTTTTTTTATTGTGTACCGGGAATTTAGAAATTCATTTGGGAAAATATAAGCAGCGAAAAATCGGAATGAAAGACACATCTATTTCTGAAATGGGAATAAAATACAGAGTTTGAAAACTCTTGATTCTATCAATATGTCTGGTACTATATTTATCCTGATTACTTTGCACTCTGCGCAGCAAGTTATCCCAACTTACACGTGTGAAACTTGAATTGCACTTCCAAGAGGTTGTTACTTTGGTATCTGCAACATGGCCTTTAAGAAGACTAAAAGGTGTTTCCTTTGTGGCTGTGTGAGGTGTGTTCCGATAGCTCCACAACATCTCCTTCACCACATTTTTACATTCTTCCCCACACGCATCAGCCAACTGTACACACTCCTTTAACACACAGTTGAATCTTTCCACAAGACCGTTTTCTCTGGGATTGTGAACTGCAGCGGTGAGATGTGTAACACCTACTCTGGCCAAATATTTTTCAAACTTGCCCGCAACCAACTGCAGTCCATTGTCTGTTAAGATTGCCCCAGGATACCCTTTCCTGCGGAACATGTCTTCACAAAAGTTAATCACATTGGACGATTTGATGTCCTTCACGAAAGCAACTTCAGGCCATTTAGTACAATAATCCATCATAACTATGAAATATTTGTTTTCAATGCCTCTAGCACTAAAAGGACCACAAATGACAAGTGCAACCTTTTCCTGTGGTTTGTTAGGCATAATGGTGGACGATATAGCCGTTTCCTGTGACTTATGAGATGTATTAATGCACATACATGCCACACAGTTGTGTACACATGTATCTATCTTTTTATCCATGCCTGGGCACCAAAAGTCACACCTGGCTCTTCTCTTCATGCCAGACATGCTGCTGTGTCCCTCATGCAACAACTCCAAAAGCCTGGCGCGTAGTTCCAAAGGTACTACCAATTTGTCAATCTTCCTATTGATACCATTCACAACGGATAATTCTGACCACAACCATCCTGTAGCCAGCAAGTTCCCTTTTTACCAACACTTGTTGTCTTGTGTTGCTTGTCAAAAACGACTTAATTTGCTGCATCACGGTATCCTTTGACACTGACCGTTTCCACTCATCCTCACTCACAGCCTCCTTACATGATTCCTCTACATATGCCACTAGCCACTCCTCCTTATCCTCATACACTCCTTCCTTTTGATATGATAAAGGCAAATGGGATAGACAATCGGCATTTGTGCCCAGGAACCTATTTCAATTGAAAATAATATTCTTGCAAACGGTATAACCACTTCGCGATCCTAAGAGTAGCATTTCCTGCACCCTTGGTGGTGAAAATGTTGATAAAAGGTCTGTGGTCAGTTCTAAGTTCGAATGCTGTTCCCCATATATAGGTTTTAAAATGACTGACCCTCCCACCAACAGGCTAGAGCCTCCTTTTCAATTACTGAGTAAGTTGCTTCTGCACCTTTGAGAGTGTGTGAAGCAAAAGCTATTACACGCACAATACCCTCCCTTTTCTGCATGAGCACAGTGCCTAAACTGTAGGCACTAGCATCTACCACGACTATCGACTTGTCCCGAGGATCATACGGTTTAAGAGCCACAGCCTTCACAATGTCTCCCTTAATTCCCTCAAAAGCACTTTGACATTCATCTGACCAAATAAATGGTGTACCTTTTTGCATTAGAAGTCTTAAATTATGCACCTTGTCCGCAAAATGTTGACCAAATTTTGAGTAATACTCGGCAAGTCCTTAGAAGAACCGCAATTGCTCATTGTCAGATGGTGCAGGGGCTCCCTCAATTGCTTTTTGGGCCTGACTCCATATCTAGATAGTGTGTGCCCAAGATAATTTATTTGCTTAACTCCAAATTTACATTTTTCAGCACATTCAGTCAAACCAGCTTCTTCCAACCTTGTGAACACCACCTTCAACACATCATCATGGTTATTCATGTCATTGCCCCAAACTAAAATGTCATCTTAGAACCCTCTTACTTTAGCAACACCCCTCAAAATGCTACTCATGAGCCTTGGAAAAACCGCAGAGGGGATGCTAGACCAAATGGCATGCATAGGAATTGAAATGCTCCTTCGGGTGTAATAAATGAAGTCAAGTGTTTGGAATCAGAATGTAATTTCACCTAGTGGTATGCATTGGATAGATCAATAGAAGAAAAATACATGGCATTCTTTATGCTAGCCATCATCTCACTGATGCGGTAGGGGATGGCGATCTACCCAGATGTTATGGTTTAGATCCCTCAAGTCCACACACATCAGCAATTTGCTGTTAGGTTTCAGTGCCAAAACTTTGAAACTAAGCCATTCCAAGGCTTACATTGGTTCAATAATGTTGGCCTCACGCAACCTGTCCAATTCCTAAGTTGTGTGCGTCGAACAAATGGTACATTTCTGACTTTGTGTACTAGAGGAACACATCCAGCCTTTAACACACTGCGGTGTTTAAACTTATTTAAACATCCTAATTTGTTACAAAATAATTCAGGATATTTCACATGCCAGTTTGATCTTGCAGTATTTTGTATCGACAAAACTTGGTCAGGGTTATTGGGATCCAGTATGATTCCCAAAATCCTTTGTTCTCTCCACCCCAATAAAGCTCTGCCTTGTTCCACTACATACACCTTACCATGTGTGTGTCTGTCTTTGTAAAGTAAATGACACATAAAATACCCCAAAAGCTGTAATTTTGTGCCACAATACCCTTCAGGTTCAACATCAGGTGGTGACAACTCACATTTGTCTGTGGTTTCCCATGTTCTTTTGTCTTTGTCAATTATTGTGTAAGGGGAACCTGAATTTGCCCACAATTACACATTTACCTTGTTCATTGACAGAGTACACTTGGGTGGTTAATACCCCTCTGATATTTCATTCACACTATTACCACAAATTACCATAACCTCAACGTCGTTGTCTTGTTCGCCCTCAGAATACTCTTCGTCTTCATACCCCTGCACTAAATTTACAGAACGTTTCCAAGCATCATTACTACCAGACTTACACATTGTGGAAAAATTACTCAGTTTTTTGCATCTGAAACAAGTGACTTTAAGAAGCAGGGTATCTTTTGGCTTCAGCAGTGTGTCTGAAACTTCGGCACCTATAACATGTGGGTCTGTTTTTGTTTGTGTGTGCTTTTTCCACCAACGGTTTAGCTCGAATCTGAGTTTTTACCTCATCAGCAAGTTTCTTAGTTTTAAGAACAGTTTTTACATTCATTGAATCAGTTTTGTCACGTCCCTGCGCTTTGCTAAGCTCAGTAACATAACAAGATGTGTTTTTTACCCTCCTTGCAATGTCAATACTTTTTTGCCATCAACTTTAGCAATCTTTCTTGAAGCTTAACATTGTTAGTACGATTGATGAACTGATTTCAAATTATTTCTTCATGCAAGTCTCTTCATTTGCATGTGGCAGCCAAAGTTCTTAAAACTGCTACGCACTGTTCTACACTTTCACCCACTAACTGTGTCCTAGAAAAAAAACGTAATTGTCCTCAAACGTTTTTAAGGCTTAAAGGTACTCATCAATTATTACTCATCAATTATTACTTCATCAGAACTTGTTTCATCTACTTCACTTTCTCCTTCTTGGTTGGTGTAGGTGGCACGTACATGTTTAGGCAGTGTTTTTAGCACACCTACATTATGTTTTAGCAATGCAAGTTTTCAAGATGCTAAAAACTTTTCTATACCTATTGCTTCAAGATAAGTTTTAAAAGAGTCACCCCAATCCTCCCATACCATGGTTGGAATCCCTGGCCCTTGGAAAAATTTAGGTGGTGCAAGTACAGATGTGGCATCCATAATGGACTACAAAAATATAAAGTGTTAATGTAAAAATACTGTGTAAAACTAGATAGTAAACTATACACTGACACAGAACACCTCCCACCAGTAATGCAATTGACTCCACAGCTCTGTCAAGAATTTGACAACAGTCTACATTTAAAACAACTACTGAGTCCCGATTGACAGAGTTCTCGCAGCTTGGCAACACAAACGAAATAAAAATAACAGAAGTTGTCACCGTCAACCAAAATCTTGGCAAGTTCCAGCTTTACAAATCTTTCCAGTTCCAGCTGGTTCTGTGATTATATCCTTACGTTAGACTCACCTTCTTAGTACATACACAATCCCCAGGGTGTTGCGCTTTGCCACATATTCATTAAATCCACACAACAGCATGCAGGCGTCTCTGTACTTCTTGCTAAACCCCTGTCCACGCTTCCTGCTTAGCGATATTGCGTCGTGTTGGTCGCAATTACTTGTCTCCTGGCAACAGACTCCGGTGCAGCTATGTGCTTTCTGTTGAACACATTCCTACGTCACAACAGAGGTGAGACGAATCCAAGTCAGGTAAATCGAATCATCCCTTTGCCGGTTCGACACTGCATTTCTTTATGCACGACACGCACCTCCCGGCGAGGAATGCGCATGCGCAGGCTCCCACGCATGCGCAGTTTCCAGATGAAGACGCAATAGGGAAGGATGCGGCCGCACAAAAGTACGTTTTATTTAACTTTCATTTTAGGCTTTTAGATATAATTTAATCGGGCGGGCGGGAAGCAGACGGAAAGCGCGAGGCGGGTGGGCGGGCGGGCAGACGTCACGTAACGGAAATTTGCGGAGAGGCACGGAGATTGCTTCAATCTCCGTGCCTCTCAGCAAAAGTCCTTTACTCGACTTCCGCCCACCCCTACCCCAAAGCAATGGGGTCCTTCTCCCTCACTAACTGCTTGCCCTCTGTCCCCTGGATTCCACACTCCAGAATCCAGTGGAGATAGCAACCTGATGCTGGGGTAGCTATGATACTGTTGCTAAGACACTAGCATACACTTGTCAGGATGTCAAGATACAACAGGACCAACACAAATGTTCTACTGCCCAGCATTTCCCCAGGTCTCCCGATACAAATGGTACTTAACTTATGTGGTTGGGCCAAGTGTCCGCCACCAGGAAGGGCACGAAACGTATTGTGGAGGCATCAAAAGTGATCAATCACAAAAGACCTGGTTTGCAAGGGGGTAACATGCGTTTTTGTTCCTGTGATCAGCGGCCATATAGAGATACCTTCCAAGCCCAGACATTTCTGAAAACTAGACACCCAGGGGAGTCCAAGAATGTGTGGCTTGCATGGTCCCCAAATATTTTCTTGGCAATCTAGCATAGGCACAAATGGCTAGTTTATTTAAACACAATTTCAATATTCTTTTATTTCAACTGTTAGTTTCTATAGGAAAGCCTTGAGGGATCTCCACAAATGAACCCTTGCTGAATTTAGAATTATGTCTTATTTTAACAAATGTATTGCTTTGCGGGACCCCTTAATAGTTTCACACCCATTTCTACCACTAATTGGAAGGTAGTTGACAGCACACAAAATAGGAAAATAGGCTATGTCCCAGTAAAAAGCCAAAATTATGTAGAGAATTTAGTTTTTCTGACAAAAGGCTGCCTGTTCATGAACGCTGGGAAGATGGTGATTTTCACAACACAACTCTTCTTTTATACAGTTTTCAGGGGTAAAACAGGCAGTGTCTAATGCAGCACTTTTTTCCAATTTATCGCTAAAAGAAAACAGAATGTAGCTGTATTTTGCCTAACTTATTGGTACCCTCCAGGGAAATCTACAAACCCTGGGTACCTTTAGAATCCTCAGGATGTTGGAAGTAAAGGACTCAAAATTAGCATGGATACCTTATGTGGAAAAATGTTATAGGGCCCTAAGTCAAACTACCCCATATAGCCAAAAAAAGGTGTGGCACAGGGGTTTACAGTATATCAGCCGCAGCAGGTAAGAGCAGTGGGGCCGGATGGGGGGGATTTCGGGAGACGATAACAAGGGAAAATTAATTATTTATTTAATTTTCCCTTGTGGTCAACCCTCGAAATCCCCCCCAGCCGGCCCCACTGCCCCACTACTCTTACCTGCAGCGGCCGTGGCTGCAGCATATTTAAAATAATTGTATATATTTTATACTATAATTTATAGTTTACAATTTTCAAAATGTTTACAACATTTTCACATGCTTTACATGTTTAATAACTTTTAAAATTTTTGAATAGATGTAGTCAACATTTTTAAATATTTTCCCATTCATTTCTAGGAGGAGATAGTCTTTTTTTATTTCATTTAGCAGCATATTTTGTACCACTACCTTCTATTTTGTAGTAAATTTCTGTTATTTTGAGTCGATTTTCCGGGATCCAGGTCACGGTATGATGTTGTTGTTTGTCTAACAGGTAAGTCCTTTTTAAAGGCTTTTTAAGGGTTAAGAGGGTATTCGAGTAAGTGGGGTGTAGAGGGGTGGTTTGGATGTAACTTATAGTGTTGCTTGTGGATGTTTTGTGCATTTAGTTGTATCAATAGTAGTGTTTGTCACTAGTGTGTAGTTTGGGGTTTTCTTACACTGTTTTACTAAGTTAAGTTATGTTGCATTGTGCTATAGTACTTATTTTATGATGATTAAGTGTAATGTATATGTATATTCCCGAATGTAATGTCTTTTGCGGTTGGGTTTTCTTGATTACTTTGCAAATTATTGACTAAAAACGTGTCCTATAAGCATTGAGCGTTACCTTTTTTTTTTTAAGAAATCACTTGTTTTATAATAAAATAATAGTTTTAAATATGATTTCCTTTTTTATGAGTTTATTTATTTTATTTATTTATTTTTGGCATTTATTAAGCGCGAACAATTGCCCGCAGGCGTCTCAGCGCTGTACTGTTTTACCCTCCTATATTGTAGTGTAGTTCCTAGTTTCCCACTAGGCCCTGCGCATTGGAATAACATAAACAGTAGTATCGACGTGGAACTGCGGATATTCCAGGCCTCCACTGACTATGCTAAACTTAATTGGGTTGTGTTACCAACTAGCTCAGAGGTCACTGGAAACTTTCTTCTCTGCATAGGAAGTGATCAGCTTCCTTGGCACAGACAAGAAGGGATTCAGCTTTCCAACAACCGTGCAACATGACAACTTTGCTCCTCAGATCAAGAGTCAATCTCTAGGGTCGTGTGAAACAATAGACATAGATTTCACTCAGTCAGTCTAGTGCAGTTTACTTTCACAGTATGTAGAGAATAGAGAGACGGGCGTTAGTCAATAAAGGGTTAACATTTATTGAACAGTCTTTCTTCTCGTACAAGAGAAATGTATTGCCACAATTGCAATAACTGTTATTATAAAAAGTAAGTACAGTAAGATAAGTATTGTGAAATAGAACTGTAAAAGCATTGATATGGTTTCTTAGCCATACAATGGTTTAAAAGTAATAAAACATATATACAGTCATATATACATTAGGCTAACATACTCAACTGGTGCTTCTAACTAAGCCTACCCCAGTGTGCCTGACCTAAGCCTAACACGTGAGAAGGGGGAGTAAGTAAGTAGCTTAAGTTAAGTTGGTTTTGCCAAGGTTTGTTTCAAGAATTCTCGTCTAAGGGTTTAGTCAACACCATACCTCTGAATAGAATGATGGAGGATTGGTATCTCCTTCAGGGGTCTCTCTCGATATCCCAGTCACCCGCGAGGGTAGACCGGAAGCGCCGGGACTGGATTTCTCTGCACGAGAAAGGCAGCGGCTTCCCTCAGCGCGTCGAGGAAGGAGGGGTGACAGCGTCCGCGGGCAGCTGGGCTGGATGTCTTCGCAGAGGACGGCTGCACGGCTCCTCAAGCGTACTGCACCATAGGTCGCGCTGTAGCGGCGATAATGGTAATCAGCAGCTTCACCACCACAGGATAGCAGGCTGCAGCGACAGAGTGCTAGTTTTTACCAACACGGGGTCATGCAGGCAGCTGGCATCAGCAACATGTTCGCTCATTGCTTAAGGCAACGTTGGTAATATTTATACCTGACAGGTGCCGGGTTTGACGCAAGTTTGCTGGACATAAGACGTCAATTAAAGATGTCACTAGGAAGTGACAGTTATCAGTTGCTCATTAGATTTGCATTACTAATCAAAACATAGCAAGCGGGGATTTCCAGGTTTGCTAAGTTTTTATCTTGTTGAAGAACTCGGAGTGTTATCTAGGAATATCAGATAGTGACTGCTGCTCTGTCATTGCACTAATTGGTCGCAAAGGAAGTAGCAGAGAGTCATGCTGGAATGTGGCTCTGTTCGTGTGAGGCCAGAGATGACTTTACAGAAAATCGTACTTGAACGGTTATGCCAATATAGGGAATAAATGGATTTATAGCCGAATAGGGGCATAAGGTCACAGTATCGATCAGGAACCTAGATAAGCACGCAACACCCACTCCACGTTTACATGTCCATCAAAATTACTAAAACTAAAGCAATTAGATGTATGTGTAACATTGCCCACCCCAAAATACATAAATGCATTCGAAATAGGCGTACTTGTAATACATGGAATTTAGGTACTGGACGTTTTTTAAAGCATAGTAATCATTCAAAAAATTATTGCATATGAAGTCAATGAACGATTATGCAAAAAGAATTACACATGAAGTATCTCTGACAGAAGAAATGCGAGATAAATCATCACATAAAAATGCATTGTAATAACATGTGTGCTAGAGGCTTGTGTTATACTGTTATGTCTCTAGATGTGTTTAGAAATAGAAGTGTGAAGCTTCTGTTCTCTAAGAATAGTTTTTACGTTAAGCAAAGAATTGTTCGTGCCAAAAAAGGTCAATATTAGAAAAAATTGTCCAATTCAAAGAAAAATAGATTTCCAAAGCACTAGGCAGTTTTTGTTGATCAAAACTGAAGGCCGAATTCAGAGTTCATGGGAACGCTGTGTGTCGGAAAGCTTCTCAAAAGTTATTGTTTCTCTATGGGTGAGAACATCGTATCAGACAGGCTCGCAAAGAATTGGTCTACAAAATCAGGTGATAGTTCAACCAAATTAGATAGCGCTGTAACTTGGCAGGTGTGAGAATGATTGCTGTCATCGAAGGCAGGACCAGCAATGCTCACAGAACGTTGTACCTGGATGATGTTGCTTTTGTCACTCGCTCCACTGTTACCACTTGGCTGTAGTACAGGAGTCTCCACGAATGCCGTCATCAGGATTGGTAGCCGCTGGGGACAACACAATGCGTGAGCCGTTATTGGACTTAGCAAAGTATCGACGTCCATTGGTACTGCTGATGGAAGTGAAAGACAGATGTCCAACACGCATTCATCGCCGCAAAGCATACACCGTAGCACAATTAAAATGCAATTTTGCCATATCGGTCTGAATGAAAGGAACCAGGTCATGTTTAGATCTCTCAGCCTGGCCAATCCGAGGACGTTAGTTATCCTGTCCCTGTAGCGCATTGCTAGGATTGTCTCTTCCATTCCCATGGCAGCTATGTCTGAGCCGAGGCTTGCCATAACGTAGCAGGATGGTCAAAAATAGAATCCCTGCGATGAGTCCCAAAAATAGTGGTATACCACCAAAGATGGAGTGCACAAAATTAGGAAAGATTCCCAAAATTGCCTGGAAGGGTGTCAGCAGTCCCGTAAAGACTGTCTTAAATATGCCTGGGATGCTTGTTGCACTAGACATGTTAAGGAGTTGGCTGAACATTTCTACGAAATGCACGGGGCAATTTGTTGATAAAAGGTCATGGACTTCAGTAGCCGTCCTTGCGACTAGAAGATCATACGTCTCTTTAGATGACGTTATAGGCACTGTTGTCTGTAAAAGCACAGATTTCATTTTGCTTAATGTATCAATTCGTATAGAATAGAGATTCAGACGAGGCCAGAGGGGAGTCACTATGTCTGGAGGCCCGCTCGGAAACAATGCTTGCATACAACATTTGACCATGGACGTTACTTGTACTAGATAACTTTTTCCGGGCGCGAGGCCACAGCACCTGTGATCCGTTCTAAGAATGTAACTCCCGTTTGCGAGTTGCATAAAGAAGGGCTCTATCTGAGTTGCAGGTGTGACTAGCTGGTGGCATGAGAGGTTGTTTGAATTTCCATCACATGCTCCGTGTAAATTAATACCCTGACACAAAAGTATACCGCTTAGGGAGTGTTTACAGTTGTCACCGCTAAGAAATACATTTTTGTCGCTGTCACTATAGCAAGAATGAGTGTATGGTAATTTCCATTCGGATTTTACATATCCCTTACCCAATTGTTCATATTGGCCAGCAGGTATGTACTCAAGGCATTTATGAAATCGGAAAGTTGTTATCGGAATTGTGATAATTCCGTGTATTATCCATTCAATGACAGGACTCTCTGACATTGTCAATGGTAATCTCTCAAGTTTCTCGATGCTCAAGATTGTATAGTCTGCTCCTTTCTGTGCCAAACTGATCTGTTTATCAGTAAGGTTAAAACTGGAAAATAATGACGTTGTGTTGATTAAACGCCAAGGCACATAGCCTGAACGAAGATTTTGCAGCGTCCAGCCTAATTCTATAATAGAGCGTAATTGAGACTGGCCATGTTGTAACATTAGCAAATCTCTGTCTATCACATCAAAGGCAGAGGATACAATATTGTCCAAAGAATATATTCTGGAAGACAGAGTCATTAACCCATTGTCTACCACAGAAAGTGATTTTTCCAAATTAATACGATCAATTTCTCGTATTTTTTCAGCAGTTTCAATTTGCTTTACTTTCCAAGCCTCGTTGTAAGCAGCATAGATACTGGTCGCTATGAAACGCTTCTGACGCTGTTTGCGTGGTCCAAGAATGAAGTCGCGCAAATCAGCACCATCTTTTAATAAAGACAAGTGTTGCTTAATTTCAGCCAGTGTGGATGTAGTTAGCCATTCTAGGCAGAGTTTCCCTACACTGTATGTTGTTATAATCCCTGGATGTTGTCTCTGGGAGTATCTAGGGTCTAATCTGGTCATTTTTAAACCCTGTGTTTTATTCAGGAACCTATCTTGACAGCTATTTGTGTCTGTAGGCCAGATTAACCACTTTTTCCAATCAGGATGTGTTCTGTTGAAATGTAAAATGTTTGACACGTCTAACTCAATATCAGCTGTTGTATTTTCAGGTATTGGCTTTGGTATAGACGGTGTTTTCATTTCTTTGTTCTTGGCTAGGCCAAGACAAGATGTTTGGTGTACAGTGTCATTTAAAAATAACATTTGTTCTGGTATCATGCAGGTTCTAAATAGTGCTTCAATGCCTTGCACCTGCCAATCTTTTGTACCCCAAATTGTTTTCGTATCAATATTATTTTTCCAATAATCAAAACCAAATGTCATCATTTTGTCATAAAATGCTTCTGAATATATCAATTTAGAATTTGTCAGCATTGTTTTCATTCCTGTTTTATCTAACAGTTTATAATAAAACGTTTCTGCATCACTGGTGTTAAACCCTGAGAAGTATTTGAATTTCTCAAAAAATGCTTTAGAACTGCTTTTAGGTGGTGTAGCACAATGTTCCCATTGATTATACATAAAAACATTTCTAGGCTGTGCAGATTTATGCAAGTAATGATCCCCATAATGGGTGTAACAGAATAACTGCTCATAACTAGATGAACCTTGTAAATAATCATGATCTGTGAATCTAGCTGACATTACTAAATCAGACATCATGTCATTAATACTGTTAAAGTCCCAATCATCAGAGAATGTACTTGGTGTCACAAAGTCACTTAAGGAAACCTTTAGTTGATGAGGATACTTCAGGATTTCGACCGGACCATAGATCTCATAGTCTGTTTTCTCCCATACTACCCCACCAGGTATTGGAATTGCTGTGACATTAACTGTTGACAGTTCTCTTTTCTTTACGTGGGATGATCTGTGTGGTTTCAGGACTAGGTTGATGTTCTGACTTGCTGTGTCCATTGTAATATATTTTCCTTCAATGAATTTTCCCAAACACAGTACCATGATGAGCCAAAGCAGGAGGAAAAATACACCTAGACCGAACCAGAACTCTAGCCAAGGGGAAATTAGGTAGATTTCCTTCAGTTGATGAAAGAGTTCCGTTGCTTTTTCTTTAAAAGACTTTTTTGTTTCTGGCATCACTTCGGGGTCGTTTAAATCTTCAGAGAAGTTGTCGAAGTTGATGAAATAACCAGAGGCAGTCCTGTCAATTGATGGGATTGTTCTTTCAATCTGTCTCTCGGTAGCACTTTCTGATGCCACATTAGTGTAGACTGGTGTTGTTTCTTGACGAACTGTTTCAATCTGTGTTTCAAGAGGCACGAGTTCCATGGCATTATTGCATAGTCCTTCATTGTGCACTGCAGGCTGATCGAATGTGATGAGTCTTTCAGTTTGAACCTCTTGGATTGTTGCAAGTTTGGGTATTCTGTTGTTTCTTGGGAGTCCACTGGGCCTACTGTTGATTATAGGCCACATGCTTGTGGTTTTACCAGGTCGATGGACACGACTCTGTTCTCCTTTCTACCAGCAAGGGGCGGTAGCACAACTGATCTTGTTCCGGTGATTTCTAAGACAGGTACTGCTTTTCTGTAAGAAGGCCCAAATTCCTTCTTAACCGCGATCTTTTCTCTGACTAGATCCCCAATCTTTGGAATCCAGACAGGCCTTGCTGGGGCTGTTGCGGGTGGTGCCTCGTCAGTGGTACTTGGCTGTTGCGTTAACTTTATGTTGCTTAATGATTTTCTTGTTTCATTCAGTTCCTGTAAAACAGCCAAACGGTCTTTTACATCAAAGTGCGTTTTTTCTTCTTGTACCACTGACATCTGACTATCGAGGTCCTGAACGTTCATTCTAATTCCGAACAATAGTTCGTATGGGCTGAAACCTTTTAGAGAATTTCTTGGCATGTTGTTAAGACTAGTCTGGACACTTATTAAATGTTTGACCCACCCAGCGCCTGAACCTAATAGCTTCGATGTTATAGATTGCTTTATGCCCCGGTTTTTTCTTTCTACCACACTATTCCCTTCGGGATGCGACGGACAAGAATACCGCAACCCAATTCCCATGCTGGCCATGGCCTCCTTATAGGCTCGAGAGCTGAAAGCAGGACCCTGGTCAGAATGGAACGTGGTAATTGCGCATGTACCGATATGGACTCGCAAATCTTTTATAACCGTTCTAGCGTCAGCCGAGCGATGGTGGCCTCATTTTGTAAGTGCTTTTCGTCTTAACTATTAATAGGACGCAGGATGGGGTGTAGGCAGCGTTACGCTCTTTCTGACTGGTAGCCGGTAGCAAGGTTCGCTACTGCGATCCCTATTACAGTTTTCACAGTTGTTTGCATATATTTGGTGTTCTACACTCATTCCCGGCCACCAGAATACTGATTGTAATTCAGTCAGTGATTCCTTGATCTCTCTGTGCCTTAGACCCAAACACATGTGTGCGTCTGCTATTAAAAATATTCTCCTGTTCTTGTTTGGAATTACTCTATCCCCCACTCCAGGGATTCGAGCAAAAGGAACGGAGTTTGCATCGATTATGTATGCATAATTGAGTGGATAGTTTACGGGTAGTGCTGCACAGTCGCCTTTTACGGTCGTTTTTACTGCCAGCATGGTTTCCCCGCCTATATACTTATCTGTACGCTTTTTTGTGGCTACGGAAGCCGGGTTAGTTGCTTCCGCGGTGGCTGTTTTAGCCAATGAATTCCCTGCAACGTGAACGCCATCACGTTGAAGACTCTGTGCGTGAATCACGTGAGTCTTTTGTAGTTCTTTACTTAAAAGAGCTACCTCGTTCCAGAGCTTTTTATGCTTTATTGTGGCACCTGTGTCATCTTTGTAGTCGTTTTCGATCCAACTCTGCAGTTTGTTATTGTAAGAATTGACGCAAAAATGAGAATCGCACACTATAAGTGTGGGGAATTCGCGTTCTGCATTTTCTAGCGCCATCTTTAAAGATCTGATTTCAGTTCTTTGAACCGAACAGTACTTTACTGATTCAGTTTTTGTTACTTTCGGTCTGAATTTACCGCACAGCCAACGACCTTTAATGATCGCACACGCTGCATTGTAGGATTTGCTCTCTACGTTGAAATGCTGTACAAAGCTATCTGTATAGATTATACATGCGTATTGTGGGAGAGGCAGAATTTCGATTGGCAGAGGATATTCTTCTTCATATTCTAAATCATTCAGTTCTTTGTATTGCGGGGCGAAATAGTATTTCACATCTTCCGCTCCTAGAGAATCTATACACTGTATCCATTTCGGATCCAGTGACACTGTAGGCAGGTTTACTGGGCTGAATAGCGCCTCGAAGGCGGATTCCGCTGTAAGGATATTAATCCGTTTGCCGTGTGCTAGTTCTCGTTCATTTGCTAATGCGATTTGCACTGCGTTCACAGTTTTTTCTGTGCGACTGAATGTTTTTTCTGCTTGTGTGTACAAGTGAGATTTAATTGAAATTGGTACCTTTTCTCCCTCATTAGAGGTCAGGTACGTGAATCCGCATCTTCCTGGGATGACTCGGATTACAAGATCACGTGTGTTGTCACGTGTATCTAATTTTGTTTTTGCTAACATGTCTGTTTGCAGTGATCTCAAAATTTCTGTGTGTTTTTGAGTCCAATTGATTTGTTTTAAATCAGGTTTTATTAGTTCGTAGAGAGGTTTAACCCTCTCTGCGTAATTTAGAATGTAAGTTCTTCCGAAATTCAGAAAACCTAGTATTGATTGTAAATTCTTCAGCGTTTTTGGAGCTTGGAGTACAGCGCACTTCTCTAAGAAGTTGTCCGCTAGGCTTTTCCCTTCACTTGATAATTCGTACCCTAAAAACAGTACTGTCAGATGGGCAATTCGAGACTTTTTAAAGTTGAATTTGTAACCCTCTGCTGCGAACCCAAGTATAATGGTGTTCACTCTTTTCAAGTGAGTATCCAAGTCGTCATCTGTGAGATAAATATCATCTACGTAAGACAATGCTTCATCATCATAGATTTGTAGTAACTCTGTTACCCTAGCTGAGAATAGTCCTGGGCTGTTCTTGAACCCCTGTGGGAGTCGACAGAATTTTTTCTGTGACCCAAATGCGGAGAAAGCGGTCAAGTATCTGCTTTCTGGTGCAATGTTTTGACAAAAGAAACCATTAGAAATGTCTAATGTCGTTTTGTATTTTTTCCTAACTATATTATTCATTAGGGCTGTGTTATGGCTGTCTTTTTGCTAGCTCTTTGGAGAAGGAGAATGATGGAGAGTGACTCCAGCCTATCACCCCCATAGCATAGGGATTAGGCTGATAGACAGGGACCCTGTCTATCATATATAAGGGCATTTTCGTACCATTTTCCTTAGAGTAAGGCTTATGAATTTAAGTTAGGAGATAGATATATAAGTATTAGTCATGATTCACTCATTTGCTAACATGCTGAGCTGTTTTTAATGGAGCTATGCATATTATGGGCTCCGTAGGCCTTAAACGAGACAGACTCCATTTTGCTTTCTGCCCGGTAGCTCGAGAAGGCTTTCTAGGTGAAGAGTAATGTTTTAGTTTTAAGCTGTTGTTCGCTTGGAGAGAACCGGTTCAGGCTGACCCTTATCGAAGGAATGTATTTTTCTCCACTCCGAGAAAACAACTTCAGGCCGGCCGGCTGGGAAAGTGTCCTTGGTACGGGGAGGTACAAGAATTTGGTGGGCGGCAGGTTACTGGCCGTGAATTTCCATGACGGAACGGGCTTTGATATTAGCGAAGGTGTTAGTCAGTTTGTCAGTTAGTCCGTAGGCGGCATCTAGCCGTTAGCATCTCTGCCATTATTCATCTCATGGTGGACAAGTCGCCATCTTTGAAGTTCGAGAAAGATTTAAGACCGAAACTCTCTGAGATAGACTGAACGAGAAGTGGCGCGGAGCGCACTGATACAGAGAGAGAGAGAGACGGTAGCCAATAATCAGCAAGGTTCCGAGGTCCTGAGGGGAAGCAGACGAGGTTGAGCCTAGCGGTGCAGACGTGTACTTGTGACGGCTGAGGGTGACTGCAAGGCGAGCCAGGACACAGAGACGAGAAGGGAACCTAGATGACTGCCGAGTCCAAACTTCATATTAACCAGGTGATGACTGTCCATTGCTCGTAGACTGTGCATTCTAATCTTTACCTTTTTCTTGCAAATGTTATGCTGCATAGTAATGTGATTTATATCTATTGTTAATAAATACCCTAATTCATATAGAATTATTGTGTACCTGGTGTTCATGTTCAATCTAGGTAAACCGCACTTCTAGTTGAAAACTGTTTAGTGAACGGATGAGAAATCCCGATCAGGTAAATGGTGATCGAATAAAGAGGGAGTGAGTGAACCTTTGATGCCAAGAGCAGGGAGTACACTATACAATCTGGAACCATATTCGAAGTTATTATTTTAGTTTTGTCCCGAGTAGATTGCTGAGATATCATCCCAATAATGATTCATAGGAATGTGGTCGTCGTTGATATGCGGCGTTAATGAGAACACTGGGTGGGAGACCAGTGCCTATACCCACTAGATTGTGGCTTGAATAAGTGAGAACGTCAGAGAGGATACTGACGCTTAGTTTCGCAGGATCGCGAACAGTTTGGAAAAGGGAGCATTGGGTTCTGCAGGCCCATGTGTAGACACACCGGATTGTGTGTCAGATCTGCCCTAGGGTAGAACGGTCTGGGTTGGGGTGACCGCGAGACCAACTAATGTGAATAAGATATTGTAGAAAATCCGTATATGTATATTGTCATTCCCCATCCTTAGGTGCGACTTGTATATTTATCTGTATATCTACTCATTGTGAATACGATCTAAGGAGGGAAGGTGAGTACGTTTTGGCTGGGTCATAGGGGCCCCTGGGGGCTGATCCCATCTAAACAGAAAATCCGGCCATTACAGGCTGCACTATGCGAGTTTTGTACTGCAAAGGTTTTGCAACATGTATTAAGGTGTCTGTAGTCCAAAACTAGACGATATGAATTGTCTGGCTTGGAGACAGGAAACAAAGGATTGTTCATTTGAGAGGTGCATGTTTCAATCACCCCCTGGTACTCAAGTTGATCTAGGATCTCCCTGACTTGTTTTTTAGCTTCTTGCTTTATGGGATACTGCCGTTGGGCAGTTGGTTCATTTTTTAGTTGGATTTTGTGAGGCGGTGAATCCTCATCCCATCCTACATGATTTTTATATAATGCAGGTGCCTGGGCTACTGCCCATTTCCTTGCATATGTATATTTTTTGTGAATCGGTATGTGATTCGAGAAGGCAGGCATAATCACTTCTTCGCCACGAGGGCACTCCCTGACAAACTCCGGGGGCCAATCTTTTTCAGCTAACAGAATATCATAGCCTTTTGAGAGCTTATCCCAAAATAGACCCTTAATTTTCCTAGTCTTATCACCCTCTATACGCAATGTTATTTCGTATATTTTATGGGGCTCGCTAAGTCTGGCGTCGGCAGTTTCAACCTGAATGTATTCATTCGTGTCCACTGTCTCCAGATGACTCATCAAGATCTTGCGCGCTATACTGATTTCTGCTGCACTGTCCAACATTGTCAATGCCCACTCCCCGTTTTTCAACTGTGTCCTCAGTATTCTCGGCATGGTTGATTACTCTAATACTGGCTACCTTCTTTTTCTGAAATTGAGATTTCTTATTTTGAGCAGGTTCCTTGTCTTTGGACTTGGTGTGCTCTCCTGGGTCTGACCGTCCTCTTCTTTCCGAATTCTGTGGAAAAGATCGAGAGGGACGTGTATCAATACTTTGATATCTATCAGGTTTTTTTATATTATCCCTATTTCTAAGGTTATATCTTTTCTCAGAGGGCTCCCGTTGGGGAGACTGGCGTTCTCGAGTCGGAGTTCTTTCCCTCCGTCGAGGAGACCTTCCTCTGGACTGGAAAACTTTTTCCTTGGGAGTGGATTGTTTATTTCCATCCCAGCTCTTTTTAGGAGTGTTTAAATTATTTTTAATAAATAATTTTTCAGGATTTTCGAGCAGTTGGGGCTTAACTGGTTTCCCACCCAAGCTGTCTCTACCTAATTCTTCATAGCATTTTTCTATGATTTTTGCAAGCTCAATAGGATCTTTTATATCTGTTTCCCTCAACTTCTGGCGGATCGCCACAGATGCTGCTTCTCCTTTAATGTTGGCTAATAATATAGCCGTGACCTGCTTGAAATCTTTCAGTAATTTCATACCTAGATTTAAAGCGGGCTCTGGACCGAATTCATTTTGAATTTGTTTTAGCACTTCTGGTATTACCGCCATAGACGGAACACCGTGTGTTTTTGTGTAAATGGAAGCAAAGACTGTACCCCAAGTGTCACAGTCCTCCACGTGTGGTGCGATTCCCATAGGAAGGCAGATGGTCAAGATTCTGTGTTTCTCAATAGGGGTAGTATCAGGAAATACTGCCTCTATTTGAGTGATTTTCTGGGCTAACCAGAAAGGAATTTGTTCCCGTTTTACGGGTGTTTTACCAAGACATGACTGTATGTTCTGTGGTGTAATTTTATTTGTGTTCCCTGATGAGGGGTCAGCTGTGGTGTATTAACAGCTGGCTGGACTGTTGCAGTCCGTATTACATATTGGACTAATTGCCTATGTATTTTTATTAATGTGTTTAGCTGTGCTAACAGCTCTTCTCTAGACATTCTTATAATGTCAGGATGTGGTGTGTAGCTGGCTAGAACCGGCCACGTGGCTCCTGGTCTACCTAGTGGACCGAGCCTGGTAATGTGATCATTATGTTTTAGGGCGCCATTAAACCAGAGCAGGTGCTCTTGAAATTTAAGTGGAATTTCAACCTCCTCGAAAGGGGCGTACTCATCCGGAGGTTCCTCTATTTTGTAATAGTGAAACTCTTGTGTTATAGCGTTTACCGCTGGAAATTTTATCCATGAATAGAATACCTCTGTCTGCCGATACTCGTGAGCCTCTATCACGAAAATTACTGTACCACCTTGAGGTGGCAGTCCGTTTTCTATAAGTTTTAAAGTTATAGATCTTCTTAACTGGACCCGGATGATAATAGCACCCGGGTCTGTGTATTCGGGACCTTGCTCAGTCGCATCTGCTGCGGCCCCAGAGGTTCCGTTTTCTGGCATTGTAAAAATGCGAGGTTTGCAGAGTAGGTCTCCAAGGAGACAAAGATTAGATGCACAATATTTTGGAACACTGTATCCTTCAACGTTGAATAAACCAGAGCTTTACATAGGAATCTCTTCCTACTAAGGTCGGGCGGATTTTAACCTTTCACCCACTCCAGACGTCTATTGGAGTATTTACGGGAGAAAGGGGTGTGAAATATGCACGACTGAGTTACTCTACAAGTCTTGCGTTAGTTTATCGCCTTACCAAACGTTAGGGCGCCATGTAGTGTAGTTCCTAGTTTCCCACTAGGCCCTGCGCATTGGAATAACATAAACAGTAGTATCGACGTGGAACTGCGGATATTCCAGGCCTCCACTGACTATGCTAAACTTAATTGGGTTGTGTTACCAACTAGCTCAGAGGTCACTGGAAACTTTCTTCTCTGCATAGGAAGTGATCAGCTTCCTTGGCACAGACAAGAAGGGATTCAGCTTTCCAACAACCGTGCAACATGACAACTTTGCTCCTCAGATCAAGAGTCAATCTCTAGGGTCGTGTGAAACAATAGACATAGATTTCACTCAGTCAGTCTAGTGCAGTTTACTTTCACAGTATGTAGAGAATAGAGAGACGGGCGTTAGTCAATAAAGGGTTAACATTTATTGAACAGTCTTTCTTCTCGTACAAGAGAAATGTATTGCCACAATTGCAATAACTGTTATTATAAAAAGTACGTACAGTAAGATAAGTATTGTGAAATAGAACTGTAAAAGCATTGATATGGTTTCTTAGCCATACAATGGTTTAAAAGTAATAAAACATATATACAGTCATATATACATTAGGCTAACATACTCAACTGGTGCTTCTAACTAAGCCTACCCCAGTGTGCCTGACCTAAGCCTAACACGTGAGAAGGGGGAGTAAGTAAGTAGCTTAAGTTAAGTTGGTTTTGCCAAGGTTTGTTTCAAGAATTCTCGTCTAAGGGTTTAGTCAACACCATACCTCTGAATAGAATGATGGAGGATTGGTATCTCCTTCAGGGGTCTCTCTCGATATCCCAGTCACCCGCGAGGGTAGACCGGAAGCGCCGGGACTGGATTTCTCTGCACGAGAAAGGCAGCGGCTTCCCTCAGCGCGTCGAGGAAGGAGGGGTGACAGCGTCCGCGGGCAGCTGGGCTGGATGTCTTCGCAGAGGACGGCTGCACGGCTCCTCAAGCGTACTGCACCATAGGTCGCGCTGTAGCGGCGATAATGGTAATCAGCAGCTTCACCACCACAGGATAGCAGGCTGCAGCGACAGAGTGCTAGTTTTTACCAACACGGGGTCATGCAGGCAGCTGGCATCAGCAACATGTTCGCTCATTGCTTAAGGCAACGTTGGTAATATTTATACCTGACAGGTGCCGGGTTTGACGCAAGTTTGCTGGACATAAGACGTCAATTAAAGATGTCACTAGGAAGTGACAGTTATCAGTTGCTCATTAGAGTTCCATTACTAATCAAAACATAGCAAGCGGGGATTTCCAGGTTTGCTAAGTTTTTATCTTGTTGAAGAACTCGGAGTGTTATCTAGGAATATCAGATAGTGACTGCTGCTCTGTCATTGCACTAATTGGTCGCAAAGGAAGTAGCAGAGAGTCATGCTGGAATGTGGCTCTGTTCGTGTGAGGCCAGAGATGACTTTACAGAAAATCGTACTTGAACGGTTATGCCAATATAGGGAATAAATGGATTTATAGCCGAATAGGGGCATAAGGTCACAGTATCGATCAGGAACCTAGATAAGCACGCAAGGGTTTTTGAATAGATGTAGTCAACATTTTTAAATATTTTCCCATTCATTTCTAGGAGGAGATAGTCTTTTTTTATTTCATTTAGCAGCATATTTTGTACCACTACCTTCTATTTTGTAGTAAATTTCTGTTATTTTGAGTCGATTTTCCGGGATCCAGGTCACGGTATGATGTTGTTGTTTGTCTAACAGGTAAGTCCTTTTTAAAGGCTTTTTAAGGGTTAAGAGGGTATTCGAGTAAGTGGGGTGTAGAGGGGTGGTTTGGATGTAACTTATAGTGTTGCGTGTGGATGTTTTGTGCATTTAGTTGTATCAATAGTAGTGTTTGTCACTAGTGTGTAGTTTGGGGTTTTCTTACACTGTTTTACTAAGTTAAGTTATGTTGCATTGTGCTATAGTACTTATTTTATGATGATTAAGTGTAATGTATATGTATATTCCCGAATGTAATGTCTTTTGCGGTTGGGTTTTCTTGATTACTTTGCAAATTATTGACTAAAAACGTGTCCTATAAGCATTGAGCGTTACCTTTTTTTTTTAAGAAATCACTTGTTTTATAATAAAATAATAGTTTTAAATATGATTTCCTTTTTTATGAGTTTATTTATTTTATTTATTTATTTTTGGCATTTATTAAGCGCGAACAATTGCCCGCAGGCGTCTCAGCGCTGTACTGTTTTACCCTCCTATATGATCTGTATAGTTTTTCAGAGATTAAATAGCCAGGTTTTCAATTTCTTCCTGAAGGACAGTAGATTTGGACTTGATCTTATATTTTGTGGAAGCGTGTTCCATAATCTTGGGGCGGCAGCTAAAAAACGTCTGTCTACCCAGTTGACCAGTCTGGTTCGAGGCACTATCAGGTCATTCTGTCCTGCAGACCGTAACATTCGAGTGGGAATGTACGGAACGAGATGGTCGCATAGGAACTGAGGCGCTTGATGGTGCAGTGCCTTGTAGACGATACATAGCGTCTTAAACTTAATTCGGTACCTAACAGGAAGCCAGTGGAGACTCCTCAAGGATTCGGATATAGGTTTGAATTTAGGAATGTTGAGGAGAAGTCTGGCTGCTGCATTTTGGATTGTTTGCAGTTTCTTGATTGTCTTCACTTGGGCATTTGCAAACAAGCCATTGCAATAATCCAGCGCTGAAAGGACCATTGCGCTAACCAATGTCTTTCCCACATTGGTAGGGAGAAACGGAAGAATCTTCCCTACCAATCGTAGCTTGTAGAAGGCATTGGAGGCTGTCTGGTTGGCGTGAGCCATGAAATTTAGGTTATCATCAAAGATGACACCCAAGTTTCTCACTTTCGTAACTGGTTCAGGTACAGCTCCGAAAGATGATGGCCACCAAGTGGGGGACCAGCTTGGGCTGAGGTGGCCAAAAGTGACCACCTCAGTTTTGTCGGAATTTAATTTCAAGCAGTTTTCTGACATCCATTTTCCAATGGCCAGCATACCTGTCTTGAAATTTTCCGCCACTGTTTCCCCGTCATTTCTGACAGCCAGTATCAGCTGAGTATCATCCGCATATGAGGTAAGGTTCATCCCATGCGCTTTGATGGTATTTGCAAGGTCCGACACATAGATGTTAAATAGTGTCGGACTAAGGGATGAACCCTGTGGTACCCCACACGGCAGTGATAGTTCAGCAGATTCATATTGGCCCAGTATGACTGCCTGGGATCTTTCTGCTAGAAAAGACGCTATTAAGTCTTTTGCTAGGCCTTGCACGCCCATCCTTTCGACACGGTTGACTAGGATCTTGTGGTCAACCGTGTCGAAGGCAGCTGATAAATCTAAGAGCACCAGTAATGCAGTTCCACCTTGGTCTCTGATTGATCGGATGTCGTCTGCTGCCTTTATAAGGGCTGTTTCCGTCCCATGATATTTACGGAACCCGAATTGTGTTTCATCGAGCACAAGAGCATTGCTTTTTTAAACACTTTTTTTTTCTTTTTATGGGTCCGAGATAATTCAGATTGCTTCAATGGAAGCCTATTGAATTAATTTTATTTTTGCCTTTTTTAGGTGTTTTTTGGAAAATATTTTTCCTATTTTTGGAGGATTATTATTTTTGACTTTGTGGATATAGAGGTAGATCTGCATCTACAGAACAGTAAGTTACACTTATTCAATTTATTTTGGGTGGGAAATGTTATTTTTTATTGTTTGCATAAGTAATATGCGATTACATTTGGAAATGTGTGGTTTATCTGTTGTATTTATTTTACGTGATGGATTTAGTTTATTCTTTGGGCTTTTAGGTTGGTAAAGTTTACACACCTGATGTAAATATTTTATATTTCATTTTATTATCTCTTTCTTATTTAACATTGGAGTTTTATTTAATGTTTAGACTGATGTAATAAAATATTATTTTATTAGCTGTATAGAAAATGATTTGTGATGTCGTTTTAGAATTGGTGATAGTTTTTTGGGTTATTTTTAGGTTAGTATTTATTTTAAAAAATGCCTTTGGCTATTGTTTCTAAGTAATCTACTCATTGTTGTCTATAAAGAGTTTGACTTTAAATTGCAGCATGTTGTACATTCTTTTGGATTGTTTGCTAAGTTTAGGAGTAGTTTGGCAAACAGAATCCTCCATTCATACTTGTTGGTAGCTTGAGTGTAGGTTGGGTTCCGCCTAGTGAGGCTTGGAAAACACTGTGCCATCCTTCCACTGTGTTGTTTGTTTCAGTTTCCTGTGCCAAGGTGCTGTCATAGCCATTTCACCATGATATTTGGAATTTGGGTTGGCGTCGGTGTCCAGAGAAATGTGGGCTCTCAACCCAAGTGTCTTTGAAATAGTCCATTAGAGGGCTCAGTTTGTCTTCATTTTGCTGGTAGAAAAAGCTTTCTATTAGTATATTGTAGAGGTTAGCTACCTCTGTGACAGGGACATAGACTAGTGCTATTTTTTTTTATTTCAAAGTCAATTGGGCTGTGTGTAGCATATTCTACACTTAGGGCCTGATTACGATGTCGGTAGGAAACTAAACCACCCGATTTCTAGTCGGATTCGGTTCCGACCAATTTGCAGTCTGCGTTTCCGCCCGGCCGATTATGATGCTTCCGATCACCGTTCAGAAGGTCTCCTATTGACTTCAATGGGAGCCTATGGTCCGACCGACAACACAGGTTCCTATGGGGAAAAGGGGTGTCTGCGGAAATCCTTGCACCCTGTTGCGGGCACCCCATGGTGCCTGCCACACTGTGCATGGTTTTACAGGGGGGTACCTTGGGTACCCGCTTGACCCAAACCTGAAGGCGGCCTGCTGGGGGCCCCCAAAGCAGTTTCCAACAGCCTTTTCATATCGGACAGACCAAGTCAGAAAGGCTGTTGGAATCCGACATCACAATCAGTTGGTCAGAAACGCTGTCTGTTGAGCTGTACGAATTGGCTCCAACCAACTCAGATTCTCCACGTGCCGGTCGGAACCAATTTGGAATGAATGAATAGTTCGCCTTCCGACCCTGAGCATCATAATCGGTCGGTCGGAAATGTTTCCGACCGAGTCGGGAGGATAGGTTCCGACATGGTCTAGGAGATTCAGACTGTCGGTCGGAGGCTTTCGGACATAGTAACCAGGTCCTTAGTGCAGATCAATGGAGGTGTCTCAATATGCTTTCATTAAAATTATCGAAACAACCATGTTTGGCTGTGTGGGGGTAAACTTTAAAAATGTTTTGAATCATGGCTTGTTCAAAGTCCATGATTATTTTTGGGAGGTAGTAGCGATTTATTTTATTGTTGTATATTTAATGTGGTTTAAGAGGTTGTAGTAAGTGCTGCTTTGTTTATTTGGGATTTTGGCATATATAAATGGATATTTGCCTTTTGATACTCACCATGTATGGTGTACATCTGAGTAAATTGTTTGAGACACTTTTTGAAAGTCCCATCCATCATCCAGGTTTGACAATGACCTAGTTTTTGTAAGTTATTTGCTGTAGAGAACATTAAGATTTGTTTATCATTGTTTAGGTTGTCATACAGAAGGAAAAGTTCCTCATTATGGGTCATTGTTAAATGTTCAGGTATTTATATATTTCTTGGTATCTTCTAGGTGCAGGATGAGTATCGCTGGGGGCCATTTTAGTGTGTGCAATTAAAGGTTTTAAAGTGGGTTTAGGTGATTGTTGGCATGTGATGTGTTTGGGAACTTTAGGCAGTATATCTTTTAGGATTTTGGTTGTGGGGTCCCAGGAGTTAGTACTTGCCTCTCCTAGAGCCTGCAATACCTCCCATACTTCTATTTCTGTCACATTTGGGGAGAAGCAGTGCTCTATTACATTAATGACATCATCTTTTGGAGTAGCCCTTTCATAGTATCCATTAGACTAATATTTGGTAAATTTCCAATTCAAATTTTCTGTTGATGCATTTTCTTAGTTGCAAGTGTGAGCCATGCGACTAAGTAATTGCTTTTCTTTCTGGAATGTTATATATTTGGTTCGCTCTATCATTGTATCTGAAAGAAGTGTAATAGTATAAATAAATTTAAAAAAAAATAAAGTTAATACATTTGTTATTTACATGTAAAATTATGCAAATGCTCCTATTTTTTTATACTTAGATGTATGTTCTTTTTAGATGTTTCACACTGTTTTGCAGCTTTTCCGTTGAGGGTGTTGTAATATGGAGCAGGTGATTTCTTTTCTGTTGTAAGAAAAAAAAAGTGTGTCAGTTTCATGTTAAATGTTTATTTATTGGTAGTTTTTAGAGGTTGAGATTGTTAGGTCTATTTTTGCTTGCTATTGGGGTGAGTTTACATTTTTAAATATCTTAAGTATACTTACTTTGGTATTTCTTTTTGTTGGTTTGTGATTGTTTTTTTCAAGCAGCTTATCACTTTTCAAAGTCGTGATTTTTTTTAGGAGGTACGTGTAGAGAAGTTGGGGATTATTTTGTTAATTATTTGCTATTTTACATTTTTAAGTGTATTTACAAGTATGCTTTAGTTTCATTATAAGTTTTACTTACTTGATTGGGTGGGTGTTGAGATGTATACATTTCCTTTTTAAGAGTGTTCATGAAATGATTTCCTCGTTTTGCAGCACTTCTCGTTTTTGAAGTATTTAGTTGATAAAATTAGTGTGCCTTTTATAATGTTTATTTAATTTTGTCTGGTTTTATTTTTTGAGGTTGTTTATAGTTTTATTTTACTGGTTTGTTTGGGTTAAGTTCAAATGTTTTTATCAGTTATATCCTTCTATGATAAGCACTCATTTTGGTTTAATTTATGTTTGATATATAGTTTGTTTTAATAGACTATATATATATATATAAACATATATATATATATACATATATATGTGTGTGTGTGTTTGTGTATGTATATATATATATATATTCACTGAAAAAACCATAGGTTATAGGCCATATATAGTTAGGAATTTGCATTTACAAAACCTTGAAAATTCACTGAAAAAACCATTGGTTATAGACCATATATAGTTAGGAATTAGCCTTTTCAAAACCTTATTTTACTCACACAAAACCATTGAAATTTCATATATAGTTAGTTCCACTAACTATATATCGCGCACCCGCAATCCACTGCTGATGATGTCACATATTACATCATTCATGACATGGTTAGTGACATCACTGATGACATCACTGATGACATCTCAAATGACATCACTGATGACATCTCAAATGACATCACTGATGACATCTCAAATGACATCACTGATGACATCACTGATGACAACATCCAGTGACTGTATGTTTCTGTAAAGTTAAAATATGTCTTACATATTGAAGAATGAGTGGATGTATAAGTGTCTGGATGAAGGATTTAGTAGGTGCATGACTGACTGTATGAGTGAGTGATTAAATGTGTCTCACTGAGTGCATGGGTTAGTGACTAATCTGTTTTAATTTGTGCATCATTATATCTGTTGTTCTACAAACTGCTGCATATGTTGATCAGTAGCTATATGATTAACTGTATGGGTTATTCATTGGTTGTCCAAGTATTTGTATGGGAAACTGAGTGTGTGTGTATGGGTGGCTGGCAGGTGTGTGACTCTGTACATAGATGTGTGAGTAGTTGATTCACTATATGTATGGGTTCAAAAGTGCATGTGGAAACAGCTGTATGGGCGGTTGACTGTGCATGAGTGTATTAGTGAGTGAATGGATATCTCAGTGCTACATGTCAAAGTAAGTACATATGTAAAACACAGTACATGTGAGAGTTGACATATATAAATAACTGTGCATAAGAGCCAGTGAATGTGTGAGTGGCTGTATGGATCATTGTGAACATGTATCAGGGATTGTATAAGAGAGTAAAGTAAATATGTGTTAGTATATGTTTGAATAAGTAAGGTGTGTATAACTGTATCGTTGAGAAAATGGAGGTGTGATTGATTTTTTGCATGACTGACTAGGTGTGTGAGTAACTCCATGGATGAGTGACAGTCTGTGACTATCTGTTTACACTGATTGTATCTAAGGTTATATTAGAGTCTAAAGAAGTTTATGGTATTATCACATGAATGATATCATCAGTGATGTGATCAGTCATGTCAAATGAGATGTTATCAGTGATTTTATCAGTGATGTCATTTGAGATGTCATCAGTGATGTCATTTGAGATGTCATCAGTGATGTCATTTGAGATGTCATCAGTGATGTCATCAGTGATGTCACTAACCATGTCATGAATGATGTAATATGTGACATCATCAGCAGTGGATTGCGGGTGCGCGATATATAGTTAGTGGAACTAACTATATATGAAATTTCAATGGTTTTGTGTGAGTAAAATAAGGTTTTGAAAAGGCTAATTCCTAACTATATATGGTCTATAACCAATGGTTTTTTCAGTGAATTTTCAAGGTTTTGTAAATGCAAATTCCTAACTATATATGGCCTATAACCTATGGTTTTTTCAGTGAATTTCATTGGTTTTTTAATAGCAAATATCAAAAGCTGTAAAATGTCAAGTACGTGATAGGTAAAAACTTTTTCGTGTTTATGCACGCTGATGTGCTTTGAACGCTGCCCCCCTCCCCTCTTTTCTCTTAGTAGTACTCTCTCTTTGCAGATAGTGAAGAGTAGTTAACGCAGGCCTTTACCCCCGTTGTAATCCGTCGTGCCTGCTTCTCTCTCCATTTGATTGATTGTTATCCAAGCATTTACTGTTTTACAATTGATTCTCTTTGGTTCATTCTCTATTTACAAACAAGCACAAAGTCGCAATACTCTGTTTAGTCTTTGCAGATCGTGAAAAATCGTGTAAAAAAATAAAAGTAATCGAGCAAAATCAGTAGGCCACTAATTGGATCTCTTTTTGACCTCGCTAAAATAGAAACATTAGGAACAACCCTTCATGAGAAATACGAAAATAGTGAGATGAACTGAGCGCCACACCATGAGGGCTGCAAGACAGCTCGGCTCCGTCACCCACCCCGCCCAAAATAACGACAAACCCTATGCAAATATTAAAAATATAGACAACACACCAGCAAAGTAACAGGGTAAAACATTTTATTAAATAACTATTTACATTACGTTGGTTTATAAGATGATGTCAGTAGTGGACCGATGTGTGAATAGGTCAGAAGCAGCACAAGGCGCCAAGATCCGGATGGCAAATCCTGGATGTTGGGTGCCATAGTTCAGAGTTCTCAGTTTGAGCCTTTTTCAATGCCTGTGCTTTGTTGTTTCCCCTCCATCAAAAACAAAAAAAAAATATAAAACTGTGCAAAAATACAAAAAAATCTAAAAATGTTTACAAAAGCAGTGCTTGTAAGACTGTCTGAAGCTTATTTCCACCTACTGCAGCTTCACTATTCTCAAAGTAAGTGAGGGTCGTTTGTGGACCTGACTGCATTTGAAAACAATGTTATATGGTACCTCCCTAAACCGCTTGACGGAGGCCCCCGAGGGGCGGTGTGATGGCACGGACTCGGAGAAGACGCTTGGCTCCGACCCCCTCCCCAAGTCTTATAGCACTGGTGTAGCCTGAGATCGCCCCCGACATAGGCGGCCGGCTCCCGGGGTCCGGCGGAACTTTTTGCCTTTTGATGACTCTTCTATTCTGGACTTTGTCCCACAATCCGTTTGACCTGAAGACTCGCTGTAGTGGGGCGCCCCTTTACCGTTTTAGTTGCCATTCCGCCCGCTTTTGCTACACTGTGCCTCTTCCGCCATTCAGCTGTTTACCGCCCGCTCTTGCGACTACAGCGTCTCGCTCACCATGTAGTTAAGTTGCTCCCGCTCTTGCGGTGCAGCGATAGGCGGCTGCCACAGGACTCTCAAAATGGCGGCCGGCTCTTCGGTTTTGGGCCTGGTCCACTAAAATGGCCCTGGGACACCTTGGAACTCTGACGCTTCCCTGATAGGGCTTGGATCCCATTCTCGAAAGCGTCCCCTCAGCCGTGAAGATTCTACAAAAGTCTTGGGGGCCCCCGACTCCCGCAGGCTTCTGGTGGGGAGCGGCTGCCATGTCTGCTCGTGGAATGGCCACGACGGAGCTACGAGATGGTAGTGCTCTCATGCTGACGCCAGCTTTAGTCTGAAACATCCAGAAACACTGTAGACTACCAATTCGATCAGTTCCGGTAGCACCCCAACATGACCCGGTAGAGAAGAACTTGCCCTCCCCTCTTTGACTGATGGTTCTTGTTGCCTGTCCCCTCTGTTGTCATTTAACAGAACTTTTTGGACTGCTGAAAGGGTTGTGTTCCGAACGCTGGTTGGTGGAGACATTTTGACTATATTCTTGACCTACGTTGTCGCGTAATGCGTTATATGACACGCCGCGTTAGCGCACCCGGAAGTGATCCGGGGCGCGGCGCGCTGCGCGTAACGTAAGCATAACAGGTCATGTGACTTGTTAATAAAACTTTTCATTGGTTCATTTTACTTTTGTTATTTTAATGATGAAAAGCTTGGTCATATGACCTAAAAATTACGCTTTTTTATTGTTTTCGAACATTATTTTTTTTTAAACATATATGTTATAATATTCCAGGCTAATGTACTTTCCCGGAAAATTTACAACTGTCCTGCAAGTAAAATATATTCCTTTTTCGAGAAAAAGGGCGTTTCTTCGTTCCATGACGGAGCCGTTGAGTAAAAGAGACTCGGCCTGCTGTCTTAGTCGCCGATACGCCTGATTATCAGATTCTTATCGATCACTTTATGTTGCAGGAGTGGAAAACACAACTGCCCTTGACCATTTATCTTTACTGCGTTCCTACATATTATACCTTTTATCCGTCATGTAATTGGACTGCTTTATTTCACTTGCCTTTTACTGATTCGAAAACAGTGACTAAAAGTAAAAACTTTACCAATGTAAATACTACTACCGTGTTTTGTTTTAAAAACCTTTATTGTGAAAATGTCAGTATACAAATACGGGACTATAACCACGTGGGCCGGCCACGGAGCAAACTGAAATCGTATATGATGAGGAGACATTGACATTATAGAGGAACGTATCAACATATATGAGCCTCCTCAGCCACCCTCAGAAAACATAAGGGATTAGGATACGTCTCCCGCACCCCCTTATACCTAGTAATTTAATTAAAACGAAGCACAAAATGGCGAATTCCCGTTTCGCTACCAGTTTGCGGCCCAGTTCGCGGCCCGTGAAGCGCTTCTACCGTGAAAAATATATATTTTTTTATTTTCCCCATGGGACCCTTTAATAACCCCAACAACATTCCTAGGGGGTCAAGAGGGGTATACCTTGCCCCCTTTCATTAAATTCCCCCTTCGTTTTTCACCTCTTCTTCTCTCTCGATCCTACCGAGAGATAAGATGGCGGCCGCTCCGGACTGTTTAGAATGTTGACAGACACCGGGGAGCCAATCAGCTTCGCATCGCAAAGTTCTGTTTCGCGAAAAGTAAGCGGACCGGAGCGCAGCCCGGAGCGCTGTTACAGATATATATCTTGATTTGAACGTTAATTTCTCAAAATCCACTGGAGCACATATATTGAGACCTAGCAAAGGCACATCGGGCTAACAGTCCCTACAATTTTGCCAAGTTTCGTGCAAATCCATTCAGCCGTTCGAGCTAAAAGTGAGGCCAAAGGCCCTATGGAAATTAACATGGGAAAAACGTGTTTTGGGACCCCCCTTTTTTCTCGGCCCCCCCTTGACGAAACCCCCCCAAATTTTCAGGGGCTGCTCAGAAACAAAATGTGCCATTTTCCTGAAAATTTCAGCCGATTCCGTCCACAAACGCCAAAGTTATTAGACATAGAATTTTCAAAAGTTCCATAGAGAAAAAATCCTAACTATATATACCTACTGGCTATCGCCAGTAGGTAATATATATGCATAAATATTTAGATTGCTGTATAAATGTTTGTAATTATTGCAAATATTTTTTGTTAGATTGTATGAGCTTAGATATGTTATTGGGGTGAATTGAAAATATTTTGGTGAATACATTTATTTTTAATTTCAACAAGTGTATATATTGTTTCATTATTTTAAATAACTGTTTTATGTAAAAAGTGTTTTTTTATTTATTAATGATAATGTAATAATTTTGGCAAAATTAGTGTAGTCAAAATTGTGTGAATTGGTATTTTTGACATATTTATTTTCAGTTAAATGTGACAATATTTTTGTTTCTGATATTTGCATTTTCGCTATCCGTAAAAATCTATATTTTTAACACCGATATTTGTGTTAGCAATATTTGTGGTTTTATTAGTTAAGTATAGGAAGGTGATATTTTTGTTAATGTTATTCTTTTCTGATATTTTTTGTGTTTCGATATTGTATGCAACAGTACTGTGATTTTTTTTTTATTTAAATCCTTTTTGGGTCAAGCCTAGGCTGCGCAGGTGTTGTCTCTAGACATGCTGTATTCAGTTAGGGGCCACACAGCACGCCTCCAGCTTCTGATTGACTTTTGCAGTGTCCTTTATAAAATGTTGCTTTTAATTGGATAATGGTTCCTGCTTGTCCCACCTTTTTTTCTCAATTGTTGACTTCCATATAGCTCCCAGGTCTTGTCCTCTTCCACTTGTTTCTATTTGGGGCAATACTTATTCTTTTGCCTTGACTCGTAACGCAATCATCTACTTCATTTCCTGCACTCTCCTCACTGCTCACTTGTTTTTATTATTTCAAGCTAAAGCTGTTTCCTGTTTATTTTGCAAACACGTTTCACTGCCGTGGGCCACAGTGTCTACGCTTGTTCCGTTTGCTTTGGTCTGTTCAAAACCAACAGCAGAACAGATCGGCATTTGTAATTTAGTTTCATGTTTTCGAAAGATTGTTGCTGAATATGCGCAATACATGCTGCTTCCCTGCCACAGCAGTTGCTTGATTTTCATTTTCAGTGATAGCCAGAGCAGTAGTCTGTTTGCATAATGTATTTACACCAGGTTACCATTAAACGTGGCCCTATGCACAAGGTGTCAACTACGCCGTCTGCGTTTATTATAGCTTTGAGCTCACTCTCAGCATCTACCTTGAGGATTTTAGGGAGCGGTGATCCCAGCTGCAAAACGTGCCCCAGATTTAGGGGTGGATTAGGATGGCGGACGGAAACGGGTTCCATCCGCCGAGGCCGTGGACAAAATACTCCCGACCGCTCCGCGGATAAACCGCCGGTGCGATTAGGATAATAATGTCAAGAAACTCCAACCACGGCGGATGGACCACATCAAACACCGCCGCAAGAGGACGGAACCAAAGAAACACCCTCCGCCGCGGACGGACATGACCGCGGAAACAGGCACAGCCACCGCAATACCTGTGGAGGCTCCGGCCTCGCGATTAGGATCACGCCGTTAGTCCAACGGAACTCACCTCCATCCTCGACCGCAGCGGAAACAATGCATCGAAAAACGGAGCATGACAGTGGAAGGACCACACGAACACCATCCCTTCCGTCAAACCGATCCAAAATGGCAGACGGAAGTAAATACAAAACACACTAAACAGGACACCCACCCACCTAAAACACCCACAGCAATTACACGCCACAATGACACCCCCCAAGCAACCAAAAATGCACAAAAGTCAACACACCCACCGAACACCTGACTGGCACACAACCACAACACAGAGTATAAAATGGATCCCTCCCACAATCCTTTGCATCACAGCATAGCTGCAAGCAAGAGGCTGAATACCACGAACAGCAGACACACAAAAACACACATACAACCTGCACACAAAAACACCCACCACACAAACACCCACCACACCATCACTACACACCACACACCTGCACATCCCACCCCACTCCACCAACACCTTGCACATCACACACCATGGCACCAAAGAAAAATCCCAAATTCACAGACAGTGAGTTGAAGGTCATGGTAGATGAAATCATCCGTGTCGAACCCCACCTCTTCGGCACCCTAGTCCAGCAGACCACCGTGGCAACCAAAAACAACATGTGGGACAGGATAGTCAACCGAGTGAATGCGTCAGGGACCGTGCCACGAAAAAAACACGACATCCAGAGGCGGCGGCACGACCTCAAGACAAGGGTGAAAGGCATCAGGGCAAAGAATGACCTGCGGGCACACCAAACTGGCGGCGGCACTCCCCCGGAGCCCATACCATATGCAGAATGGGAGAAGAAGGTGCTGGGCATACTGCACCCTGAGAGCCTGGAAGGAATCGAAGAGGGAGAAGAGGCTGGTAAGTACAAACCAAGCACCACTATCACACCGACATGGTCTGCCCTTCACAACTGACAAGACACATCTCGCAGGCTCCAAACCATACATGTGGGCCACATAGTCACCAAAATGTGAAGGCCTGTGCACAAATGCACCCACCATGACCAAACACAAATGTTGCCTCATACGTTTCCAGCCATGCATGTCGTCAAAGCACCCAGCACTACAACTCCTAACAGGCCCCCATGTCCACAGGGAGGGTGGTGGTAGGTGGGGTGTGTGAGAGACCAGCACTACAACTTCCAACAGGCTCCCATGTCCACAGGGAGTGTGGTGGGGTGTGTGAGAGAGGTGGGTGGGGTGTGGGAGAGACCAGCACCACAACTTCCAACAGGCCCCCATGTCCAAGGGAGGGTGGTGGTGGGTGGGGTGTGTGGGAGACCAGCACTACAACTTCCAACAGGCCCCCATGTCCACAGGGAGGGTGGTAGTGGGTGGGGTGTGTGAGAGACCAGCACTACAACTCCCAACAGGCCCCCATGTCCACAGGGAGGGTGGTGGTGGGTGGGGTGTGTGAGAGACCAGCACAACAACTTCCAACAGGCCCCCATGTCCACAGGGAGGGTGGTGGGGTGTGTGAGAAAGGTGGGTAGGGTGTGGGAGAGACCAGCACCACAACTTCCAACAGGCCCCCATGTCCACAGGGAGGGTGGTGGTGGGTGGGGTGTGTGAGAGACCAGCATTACAACTTCCAACAGGCCCCCATGTCCACAGGGAGGGTGGTGGTGGGTGGGGTGTGTGAGAGACCAGCACTACAACTCCCAACAGGCCCCCATGTCCGCAGGGAGGGTGGGGGTGGGTGGGGTGTGTGAGAGACCAGCACAACAACTTCCAACAGGCCCCCATGTCCACAGGGAGGGTGGTGGGGTGTGTGAGAGAGTTGGATGGGGTGTGGGAGAGACCAGCACCCCAACTTCCAACAGGCCCCCATGTCCACAGGGAGGGTGGTGGTGGGTGGGGTGTGTGAGAGACCAGCACAACAACTTCCAACAGGCCCCCATGTCCACAGGGAGGGTGGTGGTGGGTGGGGTTTGTGAGAGACCAGCACTACAACTCCCAACAGGCCCCCATGTCCACAGGGAGGGTGGTGGGGTGTGTGAGAGAGGTAGGCCAGTGAATTGTAATGTTTGTAGCAGAAACCTGTCATGTACACACCATTGATCATGAAAATCTTGTCCCGCAGGTGATCGCAACATGACTGGCGAAAGCAGCAACCGCCAGCACCAGTCGCCTCACTCACAGCACGGACTCTCTGGGGACGACCCCATTGCCAGCTCGGGTGCAGAGGACGATGTGGGCCCAAGCAGACTCCCAGGGCCATCAGGCTACCAGGACATCCCTGCCTCCACCACCTTGGCCTGTGTCACTACTCCAACACCTGCCATCATGAGATGTGCAGCCACCACCACCACCACCTCCACCACCACCAACACCGCTCCTGCCTGTGCCACCCTGCCTGACCCATCGCCCGATGCTGGGCCATCGACATCCCAGGCAAGCAGGGAGAGTGGACGGGAGAGGACACAGGTGAGGGCACAGCTCACAACCACGAATGCAGTTGTCCGGCAAGGTGGGGAAGGACACCCACCCCATCCTGGCGCCGAAACCCTGGAAGCCATCGCCCGAGTCCATGCCTCCTATAGCGGTCGCAGGCACAGTCCGATCGTGCCCACCAGAACTCACAAGAGAGCAGTCATCTGTTGCAGTCCATTGATACCCTCATAGGCCAAATTGTGGACCTCATGGACCAGCAAACTGCTCTGTGGAAGGACTGGTTATCCCGCGCCCCACCACCACCCCCTCACCCAAGTGCCCAGCAGGACCGGTCACCAACACCACCGCCACCCACACCTGTGCCCATGGACAGGGAGGTGGCCCCTGACCAACCTGCCCCCACAGCTGTCTCCGCTCCTTCTCCAAGACGGAGGGGCCGTCCGAAGCTGGAACCAGGTGAGAGCAGTCGAAATGCACCATCTACCTGCTCTAAAAGGGGCCGCCAATGACTTCACCCTTGCTTGAGCCTGCCATTCAACCTGCAAACTATCCTGCCCCACAATGCCAAGTATTGGCACATGTATGTTGGACTAGCTGGACATCACACAATGTGGTGTCCCCACGGTGTTTTCATCTGCCATGACCTTCTACTCTCCTCCCCCTCAACACTTCCTTGTAAATATCCACCAACACCAATCCTCAACCTGTAAATAAACATCACGTAAACACTCAATGATGTGTGGTCTCCATGTTTTAATCACATGATTGTCAAGGAATGAGACCTTACCAGGTGCAGGGATCAATGTCGTTGAGAATCATGCCTCTGTGGGAGAGACCTAGGGAAAATGAGAGACAACAAACACGTCAGGAAAGTCATTCACACCCATCAAAACACACTGTACTGCAACATCCCACAAACCACACTCATCACCAAATCAGTGGATCAAAGGACACACATCAGGGAGCATTGCATGTACACAATCTACCACACACATTTGCAAGCAGAACATACCAGAACAGGCAGCATAGACACACCACATTCAAACTCCATCAGCAAACATACATCACGCATTGTCAACCTGCATAAGAGGTAGTTACTCACATTCAAGGAAAATAGCGATCAATGAGCCGACGCCTCTGGTCCACACCTTCTTCCTCACCACTTTCCTCATCAGTCGACATGAGTGGGATAGGAGGCCGAGCAACCTGTTGGTCTTCAGGGTCTAGGATCAGTTCAATGTCATTGCGCACGGCCAGGTTGTGGAGCATGCAGCAGGCAATCACGATTTTGCATACTTTGCCTGGTGAGTATGGTAGGGCCCCTCCGGTTTTATCCAGGCAGAGAAACCTAGACTTCAGCAGTCCAAAAGTATGTTCCACCACTCGACGTGTCCTTCCATGGGCATCATTGCAACGCATTTCACCAGCTGTAGTCGGATTACGTATGGGACTCAGCAGCCATGGCCGGTTTGGGTACGCAGAGTCGCCTATGTGAGGGGATGACAGACACAAATATCATAACCAGGATTGGTGGGTAAACCATGCCACACATTAAAGACAACTGTCCCCACAGCATACTCACCTACAAGCCACGCACGTTCTGGACGCAGATTGGCCATCAGTCGGGGGACAATGCTGCTTAGCAGGATGTGGGAGTCATGTGCGGAGCCTGGAAATCTGGCACACACATGGGATATGATGTTGTCAGCCAGGCACACCACCTGCACGTTGATCGAATGGTAGTGCTTCCGATTGTGATATACAGGCTCACGTGCCTTGGGTGGAATGAGACCGATATGGGTGCCATCAATGGAACCCACTATGTGTGGCATCTGTGCCAGGGCATAGAAGTCCCCTTTGACTGCTGCCAACTCTGCCGGCCGTGGAAAATGGATGTAATCATCCTTGTAAAGCATCATGGCATTCAGAACATCCCGCAGTACCATGCGGAACATGGATTGTGACATCCCCCCGGCATGTCCAACTGTGTACTGGAAGGTGCCAGTTGCAAAGAAATGAAGTGCCGCCATCACCTTTGCTGTGGGTGTAATGGCTCCAGGATATGTTCTGCGTGGCTGCAGATGAGGTGACAATTGGTCTACAAGCTCCAGCAATCTACTTCGATCAAGGCGGAATTTTCGGATCACCTCCTCGTCAACCATGTCTTCCAGCACAGTGTATGGGCGATGCACATTTGGAGCCCTCCTGTGTGGGAGTAGATGGGAGTAGATGTCAATTTCCCTACAACGCATAGCTGTTCCACACTATCACATGTTGACCAACACAATACAAATAAGACATGTTGCCGACAATGAACATATGTGTGACATGACCAATATTACATGCAATACAGTTACTACAAAAAACAATGTTCAGCCACAAACAACATCATGTGTGCAAACAAGTCCAATGTAACATCCACACATGTCTAAAGAACTGCCAACAGCACATGACTGAGGACCCAAATGTGGACAAAGGTCACCACAGACACACATGCACGTGCACACACAATATGAACATGGAAAACACCCTCCTTGTCCTCATGCACCAATGACCCCACCTACAATGCTGAGCATCCTCACATGACATGCATGGGCACACAACAGGCAATACACATAAGCATACACAGAATGCATGTATACCCCCATCATTGTTACTTGCACACACAAACCACACACTCACGACAGCTTCTGAATGTGGTTAGACACCCTTGATGTACGGTGTAGATGTGTCTAAGTTCAAACGTGTGTACGCAAAACCAAGACGTCGACATGCACATGTGTTGCAAATTGAGTGCACATCAATAGCCATAGTTAACCACTGGCAAGGTCAATAGTATGACCACACTTGAAAAAAAGAGGATACGAAATACACACGTGGCCACGGGCCATAGACTGCACATCATAATAGTTGCAGCATTCTGTACATGTCCTAACACACATATACAACTATCAACATTACATGTGTGCGGAGACATGTAGTGTGTGTACATATGACATGTGTGGACGCCTTCCACATACACAGAGGATGATCGTCGTACATGACATAGTGCATGACATATGCTGTTTGGACAAGTACCATCACGGTCACACCCCTCATAACGCATGTGCTGACTACCGTGACGAGGCATCTTTTGAAAATTAACACTTAGTGGCTTCGCTATGGCGGTGCACGCATTCCGCGTTGGCGGTGCAGGCTAACACATACCTTTAAACATGAAAATTGAAATGGCAGTTGATACCCCGCCTTACAGTCGCATTGCAGAACCCACCGTAGACCGGCTGGTCCAGGCCATTCACCCACCACCGGTCCAGGCCGTTCACCCACCGCAGGTCCAGGCCGGTCACGCACCGCCAGGTGGTGGCCGTTCACCCACCTCCGGTCCAGGCCGTTCCCCCACCGCCGGTCCGGGCCGTTCACCCACCGCCGGTCCAGGCAGTTCACCTACCGCCGGGTGGTGGCCGGTCACCCACCCGGCGGTGGGTTACCGGCCCGGACCGGCGGTGGGTGAACGGCCTGGACCGGCGGTGGGTGACCGGCCCGGACCGGCGGTGGGTGAACGGCCTTGACCGGCGGTGGGTGAACGGCCACCACCCGGCGGTGGGTGACTGGCCTGGACCGGCCGGTCTACAGTGGGTTCTGCAATGTGATTGTAAGGGGGGGTATCAACTGCCATTTCGATTTCCATAAGCAAAAGTATGTGTTGACCTGCACCGCCCCCGCGGAATGCGTGCACTAACATGGTGGCACCACTGATTGAACATTGTTTCAAAAGATGCATCCGTCGCGGAAGCGCGCACATGCGGTTGCCGATGTGTGACCCTGACGGTCCGTGCACATGTAGCCAATGGGAAGAGATAATGCGGGGCGCATATGCGCATTCAAAAATAGAGGAAGCTGTGCACCGCCACACCAGAGACAGTCATTGGCTCTTTTTGAATGAGGCATCCAGGGGAAACCAATTCCTGCCGACGTGTGCCACTGATATGGGCTCAGGGCCCTATATACGTGTGAATTTCAGCAGCACGCATTCACTGCTTTCATCAACTGCTGCCTGCGACCATCACCTCCACCTGCTGCTGCTGAGCTGACCAACAACTGCTGCCTGCGACCATCACCTCGACCTGCTGCTGCTGAGCTGACCAACAACTGCTGCCTGCGACCATCACCTCGACCTGCTGCTGCTGAGCTGACCAACAACTGCTGCCTGCGACCATCACCTCGCCCTGCTGCTGCTGAGCTGACCAACAACTGCTGCTGTAGTGCCACAGTCCAGGACCTTGCCATGCAGAGAGTGCGAGAGATCCGGTCTCGTCCCTTCACCGCAGCGGAGCTGGATGTTCTTGTGGACGGTGTGCTCAGCCACTATGGACGGCTCTACGGTGCACCCGGACAGGTGGTAAGTGCAGTGGTGAACATGTTGGTGGGCATGAGGTGATCACTGACTCCTGTTTTCTGCTAGCTTGGCGGTGTGCTGTGGGACCTTCACATGTGTTGTGCTGATACGTGTTTCTACGATGTTTCTGAATGTCAAACTGTCCACTAACATTCCCCTCTTGTCTCCCATCATGGTAGGTGAAGCTGCACCTTCGCAAGGCCGTGTGGAGGACCATAGCACGTGATGTACAGGCAGTGGGGGTGTGCAATAGACGACACACACACTGCCACAAGCGCTGGGACGACATATCCAGGCTAAGCAAGAATGTTGCGGAGATGACACTGGGGATGATTCCAAGATCAACACGTCTGGCCCGACACACCATGAACCCTCTAATGCACCGTATCATTGCTGTGACGCATCCTGACCTGTCCGCCCGGCTGAGAGGGGATCAACAGCAAACTAGCGGTAAGCAGACTGTATGTGTCAGTGACTTGTGAGTGCATGCATGTATTGCTGCTCAGACACAGTAGTGACATCTGTGGTGCGTTTGTTTTGCTGCAATTGCATGTTGGTGCCATTATCGGAGTGAGCGGTAGAATCCATGTCCGCCAGGTGGACAGGCCACTTGCTTTGTAGTTGAGGGTTCGAGGACATGCCGTTGAGGTCTGTGGTCCCATGACATGACATGTGTGGTGGTCTACAAGCACTTGCCCTGTTCGTATGATGTACAGGTTTCACAGCCACCACCGGTTCTTTGATATGAGGATGTCTGGTAGGGGTGAGTTGTGTGCAGGATGGGTGCTACATGTTATTAGTCTGTAAGGAAAGTTGTGATTTTGTAACCTTCAGTACGTGAGTGTGGCACTTACTTAAACCTCTTTTCTCTCTGTTTCAGCTTTGGCAGAGGGCACTGACCCACAGACGACGGAGATGAGTGGAAGCAATACATCCGGATCAGAGGTCACACACACCCAGACTGACACTGAAGAGGGCATCCCCGGAGAGGGGACAGAACCGTCCCTGAGGACTCACATGTGGAAACACCATCGTCCTCATCTTCAGACAGTGTTGGTGAGTCAGCACTGTTGTCACAGACAGGGAGTGGGCAATCAACACCTTCAGTCGGGACACAGCACACAGGGCCCACACTGCCGCCAACTGCAACAAGTAGTGCTTGTGCTCGCCAAAATAGGGGGAGCAGAGTTGCCTTCGGGGCAGGCACCGCTGCCCCTGCCCCTGTGACACAAAGTGCACTTTGTGCTGAGGCTGTTGATCTGCTGCGACAGCTGTATGTAGGGCAGACCAACATGATCAATGCATTCCAAAACCACCATAGGAAGTTGGGGCAGGTGGTGGCATTCATGGAGGGGATGCATGGCGATGTTGCTGGTCTACACAGAACAGTTCAGTCATTGCTAAACACTGTGTCTTCTGCCATTGTACAGTCGCATAGACAGGGTGCTACTTCTGTTCCCCCATCCACACCACTTGATGTCTCAGGGGGGGAGTGAATTTTCAGAACAGGTTATTGCACTAGAAGCAGCCACAGGCAGCAGGGCAGGGCACGGAGGGCACAGACCCCATCCCCTAGGACTGGTAAATCTGGCACCAAAGACGACGTGAGCTATACTGGAGTTGACACACAGGGTCCTCAAGGGGTGTTGGGGGAAATGGCTTCACATGCTACACAGGCATCCCACACAAAAGGTACTCCCAAGGCAAGGGCAACTCCCAAGTCCAGGGACACTACCAAGGACACTACAAAGGAAGGGTCAACTCCTAAGAGCAGGGACACTCCCAGGGACAAGGGCACTACAAAGGCAAGGCCACCTCCAAAGAGCAGGGACACTCCCAAGGACAAGGACACTACAAAGAAAGGGGCAACTCCAAGGAGCAGGGACACTCCCAAGGACAAGGACCCGACAAAGGCAAGGGCAACTCCTAAGAGCAGGGACACTCCCAGGGACAGGGACACTACAAAGGTAGGGGAAACTCCCAAGAGCAGGGACACTCCCAGGGACAAGGACCCTACAAAGGCAAGGGCAACTCCAAAGAGCAGGGACACTCCCAGGGACAGGGACACTACAAAGGAAGGGGCAACTCCCAAGAGCAGGGACACTCCCAGGGACAAGGTCGCTTCTAGAGACAGGTACACTACAAGGGAAAAGTCAGCACCCAGGGACAGGGCACCGCCCAGGGATCAGGGAACTTCCAGAGACAGGACACCTCCTACGGCCAAGGCACATCCAAGGGACAAGGCTTCTCCCATAGACACTAGCTCCATCAAGGACAGGCATACATCATCCCTGACTGCACTGAGGCTGATGTTGTTGAAGGAACGTAAAACAGATGTCTCTGTGGTGGAGTCCCCCCATACCTCTACTCCCATCCACGCCCGTCAGAAGCAGAGGAAGGAGTACCCTGTTGTTGCATCCCCCATTACACATGATTTAGAGGGCAGAAGGCAGGCCCACAGCAAACGACAAGCAGGGTCCAGCACGTCCCCAGAGAGCATACCCCCACCAGCAGATGATCCACCTTTGATGGGTGATGTTTCTGATGAGGCCACACCACTTACCAGTCCAGTCATGTCCAGGGTGCCCTCACATATCCCTAAGAAACGTAGACTCACACCATTGACACCTGACCACCCCGATGTCGCTCCAGTGCAGCTATCCCCAGCTCCCAGAGCCACCCTGCCTCCTGGCCCATACAGCCCTGTGGCTCATCATTTCAGTGGTCCCAGTGGCGCAGCTGCAGTTCACTCTCATGTGTCAGATAGTGGCACTGTGTCTGTTGTTTGCTGTCATGCATCATGTAGTGGCACTGTCTCAGTTGTGCCCTCTCCTGTTTCTGGTGCTGGCAGTGTGTCTGGGTCTGTGGCTCATGCGTCAGTCACTCGAGCTGTGGCTATGCCTCACACTCCTGTTTCTGGTGCTGGCAGTGTGTCTGGGTCTGTGGCTCATGTGTCAGTCACTCGAGCTGTGGCTGTGTCTCACACTCCTGTTTCTGGTGCTGGCAGTGTGTCTGGGTCTGTGGCTCATGTGTCAGTCACTCGAGCTGTGGCTGTGTCTCACACTCCTGTTTCTGGTGCTGGCAGTGTGTCTGGGTCTGGGTATGTGGCTCCTGTGTCATTCATTCGAGCTGTGGCTGTGTCTCACACTCCTGTTTCTGGTGCTGGCAGTGTGTCTGGGTCTGTGGCTCATGTGTCAGTCACTCGAGCTGTGGCTGTGTCTCACACTCCAGTTGCTGGTGCTGGCAGTGTGTCAGAGGCAGGTAGTTCAAGCAGTCCACCTGATTCTGTGATGTGAGGTGCTGTTCACTTCACTCACATGTCATTTGACTTGGTGTGTACATTGTCCATTGTAACCAGCCTTGCACTGTTGTTGTCCTTGGGACGGGTAGCTTGAACCACATACTTGTGTTGCTAGTATTGTACCTGCTCTGTTGGCCACAATGCCCTGTTGCTGTTCTGATACTGCATTGTGCCCTCTCACGTGCTGCCTCTGATGTACCTGTTCTGTGCAATGGACTGTTGATGCACTTCGCCCCTCTCATGTGCTGCCTCTCATGTACCTGCTCTGTTGGCCACAATGCCCTGTTGCTGTTGTGATACTGCATTCTGCCCTCTCATGTGCTGCCTCTGATGTACCTGCTCTTTGCCATGGACTGATGATGCTCTGTGCCCCTCTCATGTGCTGCCTCAGATGTACCTGCTCTTTGCCATGGACTCTTGATGCTCTGTGCCCCTCTCATGTGCTGCCTCTGATGTACCTGCTCTGTGCCTTGGACTGTTGAGGCACTTGGCCCCTCTCATGTGCTGCAACTGATGTCCCTGCTCTGTTGGCCACAATGCCCTGTTGCTGTTCTGATACTGCATTCTGCCCTCTCATGTGCTGCCTCTGATGTACCTGTTCTGTGCAATGGACTGTTGATGCACTTAGCCCCTCTCATGTGCTGCCACTGATGTACCTGCTCTGTGCAATGGACTGTTGATGCACTTAGCCCCTCTCATGTGCTGCCTCTGATGTACCTGCTCTGTGCCTTGGATTATTGATGCTCTGTGCCCCTCTCATGTGCTGCCTCAGATGTACCTGCTCTTTGCCATGGACTCTTGATGCTCTATGCCCCTCTCATGTGCTGCCTCAGATGTACCTGCTCTTTGCCATGGACTGTTGATGCTCTGTGCCCCTCTCATGTGCAGCCTCTAATGTACCTGCTCTTTGCCATGGACTGTTGATGCTCTGTGCCCCTCTCATGTGCAGCCTCAGATGTACCTGCTCTTTGCCTTGGACTGTTGAGGCACTTGGCCCCTCTCATGCGCTGCCTCAGATGTACCTGCTCTTTGCCATGGACTCTTGATGCTCTGTGCCCCTCTCATGTGCTGCCTCTGATGTACCTGCTCTGTGCAATGGACTGTTGATGCACTTCGCCCCTATCATGTGCTGCCTCTGATGTACCTGCTCTGTTGGCCACAATGCCCCGTTGCTGTTCTGATACCTCATTGTGCCCTCTCATGTGCTGCCTCTGATGTACCTGTTCTGTGCAATGGACTGTTGATGCACTTCGCCCCTCTCATGTGCTGCCTCTGATGTACCTGCTCTGTTGGCCACAATGCCCTGTTGCTGTTCTGATACTGCATTCTGCCCTCTCATGTGCTGCCTCTGATGTACCTGTTCTGTGCAATGGACTGTTGATGCACTTAGCCCCTCTCATGTGCTGCCTCTGATGTACCTGCTTTGTGCAATGGACTGTTGATGCACTTAGCCCCTCTCATGCCTTGCCTCTGATGTACCTGCTCAGTGCAATGGACTGTTGATGCACTTCGCCCCTCTCATGTGCTGCCTCTGATGTACCTGCTCTGTTGGCCACAATGCCCGGTTGCTGTTCTGATACTGCATTCTGCCCTCTTATGTGCTGCCAATGATGTACCTGCTCTGTAGTACCCAGTGCCCATGCTCTTGCATACTCAGAGATTATACCCCTATTATGTTTAATAAAGCAAGTCTATCATGTGTAGTGGTTTGTCGTTGTCATTCCTGGTTTTGTACTTCTATTGTGAATATATTTGTGCGATCTAATGTAGTTTCTCAAACATGACACTCCCCCTTCCAACGTCACAGCCCTGGCAGGTACTCCCCTTCCGACAGCAAATGGTGTGTTGCGTACCTGCGTCGTTGTCGATGATGGTCCATAACTTGCTGGTGGTGGAGCACGAAGAGTATCGGAAATGCGTGTAGCGCTGGGTCCATGAGGGCGAGCTGCTTGTGGTGGGTATCTCTGCAATGTGTTGTATCTTTGCTGTGGGGTATCCGCTGTGTTCAGCAGGTTGTTTTTCCGCAGCGATTTTATGTGTGTTTTCCGCCATCGTGATTTGGAGGACGGTCGGACACGTCATTCCGTATGGCGGTGTCTCTGAATTGGCTACGTCCGGGTCGGGTGTAGTTCCACGGCGGTGCTTGCTCTTCCGTCGCGCACAGACTTTTGACAGTGTTTACATTCCTAATATGGCGGACGGAGTGACCGCGGCAGGCGGACACGAGAAAGGCATTTTCCGCCTACTCCAGGCCGGCGGTCGCCCTTCCATCCGCCATCCTAATGAGGCCCTTAATTTCCTGAGTGGCTGCCGCAGCGTGCTTACGTTTACGCTTTACAATTGCAGAGGAAGAGCTCAGGATTCCACCGCTGAATGGCGTCATGGTGCCAGGAATTGACAGACACAGCCTGCTGGATGTGTCGCGTCAGTGTGTAGTTGGCAGACGTAAAGTAGTTGTAAAATGTTGCCTCAGCTAAGCTGCATTTACCATTGCTTTTAGCATAGCTTTTACCATATCTGATGACCTCAGCGTTATTTTGTACAGGTCAGAGCCCATAAATTAATAAAACCCTTGTATGCATATGCAGAATCGTTCGACCTGTAGAGATTTCCGATCCACCACCCTCCCCATCAATCCGTGCACCAATAAAACCAATATTTTTCGGTCTTCTCTTCCATAGCTGTAACCCTGAAATGTGTACATTGTCTAAATTGCTTATAGTGTGCAGACGCGTTGAGGCGGCTGCTCTGTGATTTCTGCTGAGGAAAATATTTGTCATGTTTCTTTCTCCCTGAAAAACTGATGTTGTTGCTTGAGCGTCCCATGCTTACTGCCCACTGAACACCTTTTCTAGTGTGTTTTAAGTTTGGAAGTGTAGTGTGTGTGATTTACCACCACAATTAAAACCCCATAACTAATATTTTTCTACAGTTCAGAGTGATAGGTGCCAATGTAAACATAAGCAGTAGATCCTGTATGTGTGACTGGTGTTCTAGGTTTGTGCGCACGTAATACTATTTACAGATGACAGTGACATTTACGTGCAGAAAATATTTTGTTAATGTACTAAAACTCATGTAGTGACAGTGCAGGGTAGGTACTAGGGCAAGATCATTTTCGATGTTCACCTAGAGCAGCATCTTTAGTTATGAATGGTATCCTCAGCCACAGTTAAAAATTAAACTTGCTTGTCTGTCTGTAAAAGACGCAGCTACAACTGCCTGGACAGCCCCCAAGGTGGAACTTCCGCCATAACACGGCACTCTCAACAATTGAGAGGCTGATGGGGGGTTAGGGTATGGCACATAGAGAGATGTGAAGTGTAACAGGTGTGTGTCTCTGAAACATCAGCTGGCCTAGTGGCTGCAAGTGTTGCCTTCCTATCATGGAACTAACTAACTGTTACCAGCTCTTCTGGTCTTTTGGGTCACTGGATTGTGGTAGAATCTCAAGCCCATCTAGTTATTAGGACCAGTGGCGGGATCTTTTACACTACTGTTACTGAAGGATGGTGAATGTAAATTATAAAGTAGCAAGCAGCCTACAAAACCATACTGCTTCCAAGACACACTCTCATAAATGACATCATTGTAGATTTAGGTATATTAAACAATGTTCTATCATACACTAAGCACGTACATTTTAACTGCTTTACAGCTACCCGCATACCACACATTTGAATTGAGTCTTTGACGATGAAAAAAGAAAACTACAATCGTTCCTTCTCTTACACTACTGCCCTCCTGAATCTTTCACATTAATAGCCTCATTCTGAGTTTGAAATTGGATGCAAAGGTGTTCCAGCTACTTTTTTTCGGGAAAAAGTGGAGAAAATGTTTTTCCCCCTTAGACAACCAAGTAAAAGCTTTGCTGGAGCTCCCTACTAATATAGTGGAATCAGATAACGGCCTAAAAAAATTGTTATTCTTCCCCCAAATCACTGAAGAAGAGGTCATGAGTCGACTCCAGAAGATAAAATCTGGTTCACCCTATGACCCCTGCCCGGCCTCTATTATTAAATTAGCGCCAGGCACTGTGGCAGTCGGACTCACCCCCCTCCTTAATCGTATGCTGGATAGAGGGGAATTTCCAGCAAAATGGAAACATGCCTCCATTTTACCCCTCCTAAAAAAACCTTTTCTGGACATAGAGGATTTAAACAACTATCGGCCCATCGCAAGATTGCCTCTTCCAGCTAAAGTTATTGAAAGTGTTCTAAACACCCAGCTAAGCACCTATCTGCGAACAGGAGAACATCTTGACCCCTGCCAACATGGGTTGGTGGACCGGTTGAGGGCCTGCAGAGTTCAAGGTAAGGCGCTGAAGATCATACAGGCCTTCCTCTCCAACAGGACTCAGGTGGTGGCACTGGGGGACTTCGAATCATGTCCCTTTTCGCTTCCTTGTGGAGTGCCCCAGGGCTCTTCCCTGAGTCCTACTCTTTTTAATGTCTACGTCTCCACGCTAGCCCCGATAATTCGAACCTTTGGATTCAACCTCACAGCATATGCGGACGACACGCAGATAGTGGTGTCTCTGATGCCGGGGGATATAGACCAGAGAAAAGGAGGGGTGAGGCCCTGTGGGATAGAGGGTAGGTCGGGCCTATTACAATGTCAAAAAAGGGGGGAGTTTACCTATGCCTCTATGGATAATATCAAACAAGCACTTAATGCCAAACAAGGGAAAACCACAATTGATTAGTTCACCCAGACATTTAATTTATGTCATTTACTTTTTTAGTTGTATGTTTAGCATCTGAAGGCAGGAAGATACATTATCAACTTCACATCAAGCCCCATATTGAGCCAAGCATAATTGTTTGCAAAGGAACAAGCAAAAGAAGAATATATACAATTAATGTGTAGAAACGAAATAGAGCATACAAAATAAATGTGCATTCAAACAAATTATCACAGTGAAATAGAACAGTTGCTACACAAACAATACGCAAAAAAACAAATGTCATCAATTTGTGTATAGAATTTCGGGGGTGTAACCCTTATTCATTACTACCCCACATTCCTGTAACCATATAACTGAAGTTCATGTATTTTCACAACAGGAATGGAGACAAAGTTAATTATTCCACAAAAAACAGAAGTGACTTGATGCCGACGCGTTTCGAATCCCAATGTCTTAATCATTGGATTCTCATCAGGGCGGGGAATTATATCCGCAGGTACTGTTTAAAGAAAAAAGAGGGAATAATTTAAATAGAATTCGGCTCTCATAGAGAGCAAGATTGCTTGTAAATTTAACGCATCAAAGGATGCAGCATACCTTAAATGACCAATGAATTTTTGGTCTTGAAATCTCTTAGTCGGAATGTCATCAAAACCGTGGATGTCAACCTGCAGGAGAGCGGGGTTGTAGTCATAAGTTTTAACATAATGGTTTAGGGCTGCCACTGACTACTTCAGATAAAGGAAGGGTTGGTTTTACCTTCAAATCAGGTGCATCCGCACCAAAAAATTGAGAGGCGCCAAAGCAGTTGAATATAGTTTGTGTCCCAATGTCCAGTCCCTTGTCAGAATCTACAAGAAGGAAAATGAATCGCTCTTAATGTGGGGGCTGTTTTGTAACAAAAACCACCCCCCAATAAGGAGAAACTTGAAGAGGCTTACTAGTGTATAATTGTGATCTGTGTACAAGCGATCGGTTTCGTCAAGTTTCCTGAAAAAAGTAACGCATAATTAGCGATGTTGTTTGGTGAATGACATGCTCATCTGCACGTGTGCTTCCGGGTTCTAGCTTACTATAGACCCGCTGGGCGTCTTACCGTTTGGTGGGCCCTTGACGCGGTGTCTATATTCTTTAGGTAACACAGGGAAGGCTTGTTTCAATTAGCCAGCGTTACATCCTGAAACAAACCAGCGAAAGAAAGTCAGTTCGTTTGCCCGATGTACAGGCAGCGATTGCTTCTATGTTGCCATCGCGGGGCAGGGTCTTACCAGTAATCACTCATCTAGAGCATTTCGATTCCAGCGGCGATGTGGAGCAGCGGAAAGCGTACGCGGATGGATTTCTTCAAAACTTCCACCTGGAGTCACATGATACCAGGCACCAATCACAACAACCCACTATCATGGGCCTGTGGATTCTGGGATATGTAGTTTACAAAAAAGGGACCAAATTTTAAAAAAAGACGACACTGGGATTATTTAAGGGATTATAATCTATTGACTTCACTTAACACATTCAACCCGTTATTTATGCTGTTAAATCTCATGATGAGATACGCTTCTTTGCGCAAAAGGGCAGCCTCAATGTTTTGTGATTGATGTTTGGGATCAACCCATGCCAAAACTGTCTACTTAAAGTCATTTTCACCATGGTTGTGACTCGTGAAATGTTCAACCATGGGTGCGGAGACGACTTTTTTCTTTATTCTTGAGCGATGTTGCGTGATCCGCACATTCACAGCTTGGCAAGTTTTGCCAATGTACACTCTGTTGCAGGGACATACCACGGCATAGACGACATTCTTAGTCGTACAATTCGTGAACATCTCATGCTTCCATTTGACCCCGTCATGGTCAAACACATTTCCTTCTATTGTGTTAGAACATGAAACACAATTGCCACACTTATGGTGCCCGCATATTGGTTTGAGGTTCCACTGTGTTATCAAATCACTTTTCTGTTTTGGAATGTAGCTATCTGCTTTTACCAGTTGTTGCCCAATACTCCTATTTTTGCGCATGGCGAAGATGGTTTTTTTTAAAGGATGTTCCAAATCTATGCTCTATTTAGTTTCTACACATTAATTGTATATATTCTTCTTTTGCTTGTTCCTTTGCAAACAATTATGCTTGGCTCAATATGGGGCTTGATGTGAAGTTGATAATGTATCTTCCTGCCTTCAGATGCTAAACATACCACTAAAAAAGTAAATGACATAAATTAAATGTCTGGGTGAACTAATCAATTGTGGTTTTCCCTTGTTTGGCATTAAGTGCTTGTTTGAAATTATCCATAGAGGCATAGGTAAACTCCCCCCTTTTTTGACAGGGGGATATAGACAGCACTGCAGACAGGTTTAAAGGCTGTATGCGCGAAGTGGGCGCTTGGATGGCCCAAAACTGTCTTAAGTTAAACTCATCAAAGACAGAGGTGCTACTCTTTGGCTCCAAAGACAACTTCTGGTCACCTAGATGGTGGCCCGAAGAAATGGGAGCCTTGCCTGCCCCTGTGTCTAAAGTGAAAAATCTTGGCATTCTGATGGATGTTCTATTGTCCTTTAAACATCAGACTAATGCTCTGGTTTCATCCACCCACTTTGTTCTTAAAACAATTAGGAAAGTGCTACCATTCCTGGAGCATGAACATAGAAAAACAGTAGTCACCGGTTTAGTTCTTTCTCGGTTAGACTACTGTAATAGCCTTATGCTGAACGCCCAAACCGGCATACTAAATAAATTACAGACATTGCAGAATGCTGCCGCTCGTCTGATAACAGATACACCCAAGTTCGCATCGGTGGCTCAGGACCTGGCAAAACTTCATTGGTTACCGGTGCTTAAACGAATCACCTTTAATTCACTCTGTGTAGTCTTCAAAGCACTCCATGATTTGGGCCCTAATTGCATGAAGGAATTATTCTTCTGGTACAAACCGGCAAGATCTCTCAGATCTGGTCAGCAGGCACTGGTATCGGTCCCTAGAGTCAAGAGAGCAAGATGGGGTGGGAGGAGCTTTTCCTTAGGAGCTGCAGTAGCCTGGAATAAGCTTCCCCTTCACATTAGACAATTGCCCGATCTTCTATCCTTTAGGAGGGCACTGAAGACCTGGCTCTTCACTCATTAATTCTCTTTCCCACACGCACCAGTTTTAATCCGTCAGCGCCAGGACCCCTCCGGGTAACAGAGCGCTCTAGAAATGTAATAAATAAATAAATAAATAAATAAAGTGTTGTCAGTTCCTCTTTGTTTGCATGCATAATGTCCTCCTGATAATGTCTGATGCACCTACTGTTTGTATAACACTACATTAAAGGGAATACCATCAAATAAAAACAGACACAAAGACAATTTCAGCACCTTACTCCACATTGCATGACGGACCAAAAGTCAGAATAGGGAGCAAAAATCGACCCAATTCCCAATGAGGCTGTCATTGTTGTAAAGGCACCGTACAACATCCACAAACAACACAAATTGAAGATGGTTTGAGCTTGATAGGTAGAGCTCATGTAAAGCAGTAAAGGCCCCACAGGTACACGTCAAAGGTCTATTACATCCAGGTGTAGCTGGAGATGGTATGGGGTCAATTGCTGCTGGAACCTTAACAGCTAATGTTTTCAAGACTGCTGTGTTGCACCAACTTGGCTAAATGGAGGAGAATAAGAGCAACTTGTAACCTGAGTTAAGCACCAAATCAACCGATTGCTAGCGTCAGCTTTACTTTATACAAGTGCAGCAAACATGTTGTAAATGTAAAACAAGAGTACATTTCCAGAAAGCGAGAAAGAAGCATGAGCTGCCACGTCTATAAATCCTCCCATCACTTAGGTAAGGCGATATATTTACACTGGCAATTTCCATCACAAATTGACTTATCTATAATTTTACTTTCCGTTCTTGGCTGCCGTTATTAATTGGTATTTGGTTGAGGCTTCTCAACTGGCTGCTCTCTTAATGGGGCAAGTGTGTCTATATATATCTGATGACTACTTTCTAAACACGTTGTGCATTTGCTTCTTGTCTCATGTCTCCATAGACTTACTGCATTCTCGCTGCTTTCTCTATAAACCTATGCTCTCTGTCTTTGTTTTCTTCTCCCTTGCGGGCTCTGTGTTTGCTCTCTTTTGCAGCGCTTTAGCTAGGGAATGAGGATCTATTGGGACTAGCCCTCTCTTGGGTGTCTTTGTGTGACTTCACTGGCTACTGTTGACAGAGCAGAAGTGCGTCTACGATGCCTGGTTGATCTTCCTTAAATGACCTGTCTTTGGGTCCCCTCCTCACATTCACTGACTGGATAGTGGCAGGTCTCTTTATGTGTTTTGATCTAACTATCCCTATCACATGTAGGGGGTTTGGGAGCAGCAAGGAAACAATTGAGCACATGGTATGTCTTTGCCCTACAGGTCTTAATGATCAAAAGATCTTGCTAAAGGGCGAATGGAAGAAACTCTGCATTCGCACTTGTCGACGAGCTATCCTTACATCTATAAACCCGGACAATACAGTGCTTAGTATCCGGTTCACTAAGTTTGTCACAAGAGCTGTAAAAAGACTTATAAACTGCAAACACCAGCAAGTTAATAACTATTAATCCATAACGGGAAGGCCTAAGTCCGATGTTGTTTTGCCGATCTATTTACTTCATGTTACTACTTGAAAGCGGTTGAATATGGTATTTTGCACGGATCACTGACATAATATAGAATGCCAAAATATCGACCTACCAAAATATTGAGGTAAAAATATAGAATGCCAAAATATCGACCTCCTATCTCCAAACAGGTAAGTACAAAAATATCGAATTAAAAATATCGATGTAAGGGGGCGTGGCTTAGCGGGCGATGAAGGCGGTCGCAGCTTCCTAGAGCTCCTGCCGGCCCGATCGAAATCCGTCTATTTATCCTGGCCCCCGGACCCATGCTGCTGACCAACTGGGTGGCGAGTGTGTTCGACAGTGCCGAGAGCCTTCCGGTGCGGGCGGCGGCGCCCCTCGGCTGTGTGGTGCGGCGGAATTGCCGGTGGCGTCCAGCGGCCTAGTGGAGGACTCGATTTTGGTGCTGCCGACCGGAGGGACCTGTGTGCGGGTTGGCCATGCTGCGGCTTCCCCGGGGCCTGAAGTCTCCTGAGACCAGCGGAGCGCCGGGTGACCCCCGGGCTGCCGCACCGACTACAGGGGAGGCGAGTGGAGCACGGAGACCCGCCCTGGGGAGAGCAGTGGCCTACATCGTTGCCAAGCAGCAGGGGCCTCGAGTTTGGTGACGCCGGGCTGGTGCCGGACTCTGACGACGGCGGTCCAACAGTGGGCATTGGGAAGCTGAGATCCGGAGAAGTGGCCCTACCTGAAGGATTGTGCATGACAAACCTACATTTCTTGGTGAGGAGGATGGGTGAGCAACTGAGCGGACTGGTGTGAACTGTGCCCGTGCCTGGCGCTGTCCTGAGGCAACATACAAACATTTGGTGGTTTTCCTGCGGCCGGTGCTGCCAGCTGTGGAACTGAGGAGTGTGCCCGCGGCACTGGACGAACTGGGGCGGAGTGGCCGGCGGCGGGTGGGCCGCGGGACGGCGGAGCCAAAAGGACGCCGGTGCAGGGACCAGTCTGCTACCGATTTGTGATATCTGCTTCGAGTTTGACGGGGGAACCAGCCCAGTGCTAGCGATAGCAGTGTTGAAGACGTTTGCAACTGATTGTGTGTGGAACCGTTGGGCTGACCTGCACTAGATGTTCTTGGAGGCCCGGGAATTTGCATTGGTGCGTACACCCGCTGCGTAGTAGCCCCCGGGTCAGACCGCAGCCATGACCAGGGGTGGTGGCGGTCCACCCAAACAAGGACCCATTGATAAATTTACCGGGCCCAGTGGAAGGTCGGGGGCCTCCGGTGGAGGTCCTGGAGCGGGGCCGGACAATGCGGCACTCATGGCGGCGATCACCCAGTCCCGGGACATGCTGGACGTCAAGATTGGGGCTGTGGGTGCGGATGTGACCCTGCTACGTCAGGACCTACGGAATGCAGTGGCACGGATTACAGAAACGGAATCTAGGATTTCGGTGCTGGAAGACGACGTCAAGACTCTGAAGCAGAAAATGGCAGCGATGGAGCATTCTCAAAAAGGCCTCGCGCTCCGCGTGGAGGACACTGAAGGGCGTGCACGCAGAAATAACCTTTGCTTCGTAGACTTTCCGGAGCGGTGCGAGAAAGGAAACATGGAACGATTTCTGACCCAATCGTTGGAGAGCTGGTTACCCTCTGGGGTTCTCTCCAATTGCTTTGTAATTGAGCGGGCGCACCGAGCTTTGACACAGAGGCCGCAGGAGGGCGAGCGACCCAGGCCGGTTATCGCTAGACTTTTGAACTACCATGATCGTGACACTATCCTGCGGGAAGCACGAACCAGGGACTCTATAACATATGAGAATCAAAAGATCATGATATTTCCCGACTACACCAAACTTGTACAGCAACAGCGTCACTCCTTCATAGCAGCTAAGGCCAAACTGCGGGGCCTTAAGATTCAGTTTTCCCTACTGTATCCTGCCCGCCTGCGGGTGATTTATCAGTCACGGACACATTTCTTCAATACACCCGAAGACGTCTTTAAATGGACTGACGAAACGGTGAGGATCAGGCCACATGCCCAGCTGGGCCTAGATCCGGGTGGCTCGAGGAGTTCATCGCAGGATCGGAGGGACCCGCCTAGCCGAGGCGGACGGAACCGGAGGTCCAGATCGCGGAAGAGATCTGCATCCACCAGTGAGACACAAGATATTGGAACTATGGATCCTGATCGATCTGGAACAAACCGATGAACACCTGGAAAGGACTGCTCTGGTCTGTGGATGCTGTGGACTTCGGCTGGCGAGGGGCGCACGGCCGGGCCCCACCGGTTAGATGTACCGACATTGCCTATGCTACCAGTTCCTAATAGTGCCTTATACATGTATGGTATGGTGGACTGGGGTTCGAGAGGCTACTTCTTAGGGGCCACTGACCTCCTGTTAAACGGGGAGTTGTCTGGGGGGTGGGGGGGTGATTTCACGGTTTTTGGGGGTGTTGGGATCCATTGGTATGGTTGGCCTTGGGTCCTCGGTTGCGGGCCCGAGGTCACCCATGCCGCGACAGGTACTTCAGAGTTCTATGAGGTATAGGGATGGGGGGTTTGGGGCGCAGGGGGGGAGGAAGGGGGCGTGTTGGGGTTGCATTCGGTGCGGTAGGTTGGGGAGTTGTTGTTGGCTTGGGGGGAACTGGTGTTGGAGGGGGGGACTGCACGTGATCTGTTTTGACACTCTACTAACGCTGCTAAGTGTGTGGGTGTGGCGCGGAGGGCCCATTTGGTTGGTTCCACTGGACTATAGCTGATGTTCCTAGAGAGCTCCCTAGTGAGTCCATACGCGTGATAACCTGGAATGTCAGGGGAATGCTCGACAAGATCAAAAGGGGGGCAATGCTACGATGGGGGAAGAGGGAGGCGGCGGATGTACTCTTGCTGCAAGAAACACACATGATGGGTTCCAAGGTGCTTAGCTTACAGAGGTTTGGGTACCAGCAAGTCTTCCATGCAGTGTTCTCTAGAGCGTCCAGGGGGGTGGCTATTTTGGTGCATCGCAGGTTGGCCTATGTTCATGAGAAGCAGTGGGCAGACACACAGGGTCGCTACATCTTTATCAAAGGAATGGTGGGGGTCGAGCCCGTAGTGTTTGGTAGTGTCTACGCCCCTCCACACCTGCAGTGGGCCTTGTCGGAGAAGCTGTTCATGGTATGGGAGGATATCCCGGAGTCTTTGGCAGTAGTTGGGGGCGATTGGAATGAGGTGATGGAGGTGTGTATGGATCGCCGGAGACTACAGGAGACGCAACCTGCTGCCCCTCCAACCCGGTTGAATGCTATGGTGGAAGGCATGGGCTGGGTGGATGTGTGGCGCCATATGCATCCCAGGGTGCGTGGGTACACGTATGTTTCTGCAGTGCATGGCTCCTTCTCGAGGCTGGATTATGTGTTTGTGCCCAGTGTCCACTTGAGTAGAGTGCGGGAGGCCGAGATCTTACCAAGAGGGCTGTCGGACCACTCTCCAGTAGCAGTCAGGGTCGAGCTACTTAAGCAGCGCACAGCCGTTCCGGTGGAGGATGTCCTCGTGGCACCTTCAGCAGCCTAGCTATGTCCAACATTTGAGGGGGGCGATCTCCCAATACTGGCAGGAAAACCTAGGGGATGATATTGACGCTGTTGTGGTGTGGGAGGCGATGAAACCCACTATACATGTGGGGGGACAAGTCCTGTACCATGCTTCATAGGCTCTGCCAGCGTGCGTTCCAACCGGTTGCTCTGCCGGGCCTCACTGCGGAGGATGGGGTGGTGATTACGGACCCAGCTGAGCTGGCGGCAACATTTGCCAGATACTTCACGGCACAATATGCTCCGAGAGATTGTCTGTCGGCGGACGAGGTAGCTAAATTTATTGACGACTTGCCCTCGAAAGCGATCTCCGAAGAGACCAGAAAGGCTCTTGACGTTCCCCTTACGGCGGAGGAGCTGGGCGATGCATTGGGACAGCTCAACACCGGGAAAGCACCTGGGCCAAGTGGCTTCCCGAGCGAATTTTATAAAAAGTTTCAGCTCCAACTGGGGTCACATTACCGAAGAGCACTGGAAAAGGCGCGAACGCAGGGCAGATTGCCACCTGACTGGCGCCATGCCGAAGTGGTGGTCTTTCAGAAGCCGGGCAGACCCCCGGAGACCCCTGCCTCGTACCACCCAATATCCTTGCTAAATATAGAAGCTAAAATTCTGGCTAAGGCCCTAGCGAACCGACTACTTCCGTATGTGACGGATCTGGTCCACCCAGACCAGGCCGGCTTTGTGCCTCGTAGGGCGACGAGGCACAATATCCGGCGAGCACAAGCGGCGGTTGATGCAATGGGGGCTACGGGGGAACAAGCGGCTTTGCTGCTAGCGGATATAGATAAAGCGTTTGATTCAGTGAGCTGGTCGTACCTATCTGCGCTCCTGCCTCATCAAACCTGGGCCCGGTGTTCCTTTCATACATTAAACCTCTCTATACCGACATTACAGCGTCGGTGCGCGTCGCTGGGGCGGTTTCTGACAAGTTTCTGATTGGTCGGGGGACCCGACAGGGGTGCCCACTGTCCCCATACTTATTTACCCTAGCGATGGAGCTGCTGGGCTCTTGGGTGCGCATAGATGCCCAGATGCGGGGCTTTGTGTGGAGCGGGAACCTCACGGACAGAATTGCATTATATGCAGACGACGTCCTATTCTTTCGTACGGATCTGCGTCGCACCGGGCCCCGAGTGTTGGAAATCATGCGGATTTTCGGGGAAGTATCGGGCCTTTGTCTGAATCCACGCAAGTCCACTCTGTGGGTGTTAGGAGGCGGTGTCGTGGAAGACCCCTGGGCGTCGGGATTGCAGGTTGCAACCGGAGGCTTGAAGTATTTAGAGGTATTTCTCTCGGAGTCAGTGGATATCCCCTGGGGGCGTAATATAGTACCAGTTTGGGAGAAGGTCCAAGCGGACGTGAAAACATGGTCTTGGATGCCCCTTACAATCTTTGGTAGGTCCGCAATATTGAAAATGGTTGCGCTCCCACGTCTCCTATACCAACTGCAAAGCTATCCCCACTTGATTAGTCCCCGGTGGTTTCAACAGGTTAACTCGGTCTTGAGCCGATTCCTATGGGCCGGGGGGCGGTCAGGGTGGCGCTGCGGACATGTTTCCTGTCCACATACTGTGGTGGTCTTGCCACATCGGACTTATTGTCCTATTATCAAGCCTCCCAATTATTGGTACTTAATGAGTGGTGGTATAGCGACAGAGGCGACCCGGCGTATGCCCTGGAACGCTCGCTGATGGGGGACAACGCACTGCACATGATCCTGTACTCTGCTAGGCTGCAGCGGACACTGCCATGTGTCACGAGAATTGTTTTTGTGGTGTGGCGACAAGCACTGCGTCGTATGGGCTGGTGGGGTAAACTGACGGCAGAGACCCCGTTGTGGAACAACGGGTTGCTCCCCGGGTTGGCCTCCCTTGCCGGGTTTGATAGCAGGGACGCAATTGGGATCTCGTCGTTGGGTCATGTACTGACCGGGGTCACACTCAAATCGTTCCAGGAGCTCAGCACTGAGTTCCATATGCCACGGACCCAGTTTTTTCGATACCTACAGCTTCGCCATGCGCTCGCGCCCAGCATAGCTGACTTAGAGTCGCTCCCGGAATTTAGCCCAATAGAAGCTAAGGTCTTTATGGGGGACCTTGGCGATAAGAAAGTCTCTCAAATTTATCAGACACTGGTCACTCACTGTTCATCCACCCTGCTTCCCCTCAGGGAGACCTGGGAGGCAGATGTTTGTCCCCTGGATGAGGATGATTGGAGAGAAGCCCTGGAGTCCACGCGAGGGACTGCTATTGCGCTGCGGCTTAGGCTCATTCAATTTAAGTATCTGCACAGAGCCTATTATACCCGTGAGCGGCTGTGGAAGGCGGGATTGATTGGTTCCCTGGAGTGTTTGCGCTGTGGGGCTGCAACGGGTACGCTGCTACATACTGTATGGTCGTATACTAGATTGACTGGTTTTTGGAGGGGCGTATGGAGTTGTCTGTCGGAGGTACTGGGCTGGGATCTTCCCCGCTCCCCTCGGCTTGGGTTGCTTCATGTACTGAAGGGTGTCGGTGGGAATATATATAAACGCCACCTATTGTTATTGGGTCTGGAAGTGGCCAAAAGGGACCCAGCCCGGGCATGGAAGGGAGTACAAGCCCCCCACCTGTGCGCATGGAAGGCTGGCTTGGATTACTTCATGGGGTTGGAACGCCCAGTGTTTGAAGCGAGAGGATGCCCCCGTAAACACTTTAAGATTTGGAAGCGGTGGGCGGATTATAGGGGGTTGGAATTGGATCCCCCAGTGGAACATGAGGAAGAACTGTAGGAGGAAGATGTCGCATGGGCCTAAGAACTGTGTCATGCCGCACGCACTACAACCAAACTGTGCAATACTTGCTACTCTCACGTGCAGGGGGTTAGGGAGGGATAAGGGGTGGGTAGCGGGTTAGTTGGGGGCGAGGGGGGACGGGTGGCGGGGGAGGGGAGTTATTTTTGTTTGTTTTTATACTTAAGACCTGCTTCTCCTTTCATTGATCGACTCGAACACTGGTGATGTAAATGTATCATGATGCTTGGTGGTGATCTCCTGACTGTGGGGAGCCACGTGTCTTATGCTGCTTAATCACTTAATAAATTTGTTGTGAAAAAAAAAATATCGATGTAAAAAATATAGTTAGTCAAAATATCGAATTTTTTTAAATGCTTTAAATTAATTGAAAATTAATGAAATAATAAATATAATGAACTTAAACATACTTAAAATACTTAAATAACCTTAAAATTAATAAATAATTAATGTAAGTAAAAAAAAACATACAAATTGATTTGTTAATACATATATATATATATAAACGTAATATTAATTAAAAAAATACAATATTTTTACCGTAGGATAGCGGAAAGGGTAAAAATTACTATTACCACGCCAGTGAGTGCAACAGTAGGGAAAGCGTTGGATAGCGTAGGGGTAAAAATTACTATTCCCACTCCAGAGAGTGCAACAGTAGGGCAAGCGTTGGATAGCGTAGGGGTAAAAAACTACTATTCCAACTCCAGAGAGTGCAACAGTAGGGAAAGCGCTGGATAGCGTAGGGGTAAAAATTACTATTCCCACTCCAGAGAGTGCAACAGTAGGGAAAGCGTTGGATAGCGTAATGGTAAAAATTACTATTCCCACTCCAGAGAGTGCAACAGTAGGGAAAGCGTTGGATAGCGTAGAGGTAAAAGTTACTATTCCCACTCCAGAGAGTGCAACAGTAGGGAAAGCGTTGGATAGCGTAGGGGTAAAAATTACTATTCCAACTCCAGAGAGTGCAACAGTAGGGAAAGCATTGGATAGCGTAGGGGTAAAATTTACTATTCCAACTCCAGAGAGTGCAACAGTAGGGAAAGCGCTGGATAGCGGAGGAGTAAAAATTACTATTCCCACTCCACAGAGTGCAACAGTAGGGAAAGCGTTGGATAGCGTAGGGGTAATAATTATCAATTAATAAATGAATTAAAATTAATTAGCCATTATATTTTAATTAATTACCAATTAATAATAATTAACAATTATTTCACAATAAATACAAATAAATAAATTAACATATTTAATTATTTATAATTAAATAACTTACCACCCTATTGCCCTATAAACCCACAACCCGCTATTGAAAATAAATGACTAAAATTAACATATTTATCAATTAATCTATTAATTTTAATTGATTACCAATTATATTTGAATTTATTACCAATTAATAATTAATTAACAATTAATTCAAAATAAATACTAATAAATAAATTAACATATTTAATTAATTATAATTAAATTACTTCCCACCCTATTCCCCTATAAACCCACAACCCGCTACAGAAAATAAATTACTAAAATTACCATAATTATCAATTAATCAATTAATTAAATAAAAATAATTACCAATTATATTTTAATTAATGACCAATTAATAATTAATTAACAATTAATTCAAAATAAATACCAATAAATAAATTAACATATTTAATTAATTATAATGAAATTACTTTCCTCCCTATTCCCCTATAAACCCACAACCCGCTACAGAATTATATTACGCAAACATTAAATACCATAAAAATAATTAATTAATATAAATCATAAAATAAATATACACTTTTCAAACATATACTAACATAAAAAACACTTTAAAAATTGATATTAACTTACTCACCTCAAATTCGATATTTTTGTAGTCTATATTCTGTCCATTCTATATTTTTGTAGTCTATATTCTGTCCATTCTATATTTTTGTAGTCTATATTCTGTCCATTCGATATTATGTCCATTCTATATTTTTTAATTCAATTAATGCTATCCTATTCGATATTTTTGTAGTCTATATTCTGTTCAGTCGATATTGTGTCCATTCTATATTTATTAATCGATATTAATGCAAATCGATAATAAAAAATCAATATTTTGACTGTATACCATTTTGCACATTGTTTACTTACTGTCCTCTGTCTTGTGCGATCCTGGAACTCTTAATTATTATATTTAGGGGTTCTACGTATTTAAAAATAGAATTACACTATTAGCGGTTTCGCTTTCAGCTTTTTAACAATGACTAATATCTTGTTGAATGGCCATAGTCAATAGACCGGATCACCAAGGCTCTTAACTCTTTCTTAACTGTTTCTTAATAAAAAGGACCAATTGTCCAGATGAAGTTTATATTTTAACAGCATAAACAAATAGAGATTATTAGGTTTTAAACAATTATTTATTGTTGAATTTCACACCTTTCTATTATTCATCATTTGCTTGCAATGGTATTAATGTATTAAATAACCGCATTTAGGCGGCTTCTAAAAAAAGCATGAGGAAAAAATGTAAGCAAAGACACAGGAGTTTAGTTAATGCTTGTTTACCACCTTATGTGTAAATATTTTAGCAATTGTAAACGTTGTATACATTCTTTTTTTACTGATGCACGCCCATTATTGTAATGATTTTTACTAATCAAACAATAAAGTATTCACTTATTATCACTAACCCTTGACTGCCTTCTAGCTGCTCTGGTTCTAGTGTAGCAGTTTGTACTTATGTTGCTCTCTCCCTTCCTTCTCTGGCTGCTCTCTCCCTTCCCTCTCTGGCTGTTCACTCCCTATCCTCTCTAGCTGCTCCCTCCTTTCCTCCACTGGCTGCTATCTCTTGCACGGAGCAAAACCAAAGGGGATGATGGACGGAGCGCTTGAGCAAATCAAACACTCACCCCCAGTCGATTGACCATGGAAAAGGCCTAATCCATCAAACGCATGTCGCCTTTGCCAATCTGCGAAGGAGGACCTTATACACATCATTTGTATCTGCGAAGCTCTCGTGGACACAAGGCGTTCCATGCTTTGGCCCATATGGAACCAGAAGGGCGTAAAAACCTGCAGGCAGGCAGTGATGCTCTGTTTCAACCCTAAAGAGACCCAGTTAAACTGTAGAACAGTCAAATTCTGCGACATAGTGGCCAAAAAACTAAATGAAACAACACTTGGGTGGAATAACCCAATCGCATCAGGAGAATAGCGGACTCCACTAAAGGCCTTAAAAAACCATAAGGCCACATCTACCAAAGCCACGGCAATCACAATAAAAGATGAATTCACTCATAAGACTAATCGAAAAGACAGTTGGGTGCAAAAATTAATCACATCAAGAGAATAGCGACTTCTCCAACGGCATTACAAATCACAAGAACTACAAGTATTAAGGTCACGGCCCACAGGAAAAAAACTCACTAAATTACTACAGACTCTTAGGGCCCGATGTAGGTAAAACGCATTTTCCGATTTTAAAATACTGACTCATACCGAATCGGTATTTTGAAATCGGAAAATGATATGTAGGTAAAAAAAATCGGAAAAATACCGAATCGGTAGTAATCGGTATTGTGAATCGATACGTACCGAATCGGCATTTACCGAATCGGAATTTACCGATTCGGCTACTACCGATTCGGCAATTACCGAGTCGGTAATCGCAATACACCGCCATGGGCCAAAAGGCCCATAGGAACGCATTGTAAATACCGAATCGGTATTTACCGAATCGGTAGTAGCCGATTCGGTAAATTCCGATTCGGTAAATACCGAATCGGTAAAAACCGATTCGCGAGCAAGTAAAACTGAAACCAAAGACATCAGCTAATGAGGTGGAACCACCCTCCCCCACCCTAGCAGGGAGTGGCTACCCAGGCAGGTGCAACTCATTAGAACTTTCTGGAGAGGACGCCTGAGCTGAGCATTCACAGTGAGCAGCAGTGGTAGCAGTATTGATCTCTGTGAAACATGGCAAGCAGCTCTGAGAGCCAGAAGGCAGAGCGCAAGAGGAAGGCCAAATTCAGCACCATGGAGCTGCAAGTGTTGGTGGAGGAGGTGGTGAGAGTACACAGGCAGCTGTTTGGGAGGCTGTCCCTCACTGTACCAGAGAGCACTAAGAGGAATCTGTGGAGTGAAATAGGGGAAAGAGTGAACGCTGTTGGTGTCACCCCCAGGAGCCTGGACGACCTCAAGAAGAGGTTTTACGACATCCGCAGCCTCACAAAGAGGAAACTGGCTGAGCTGCACAAGCAGGCAGGATTAACTGGTGGAGGCAGAAACCCGGCGCCACCCCTCAGTGCCCTGGAGGAACTTGTGGCGACTACCATTGAGAGCGAGTGTGGTGGGAGTTGGGAACCTGGATAGCTCATCCAGAGCTACAGCTAAAGGTAAGAAGCATGCGCATCTTGACACACCCTACCAGACACCTCCCCTTTAGACCCAATGCGCAGCCAAACCCCAGCCCAGTACTGCTACCAACAGACATGATAAATGCATCATGGTAAATGTAGTCAGCAGAAGTAGCCAAAAATGCCAGTGCAGAAGCATAATGAAAAGAACTGTAAAACTGAATCAAAGTATTTGAAATGATATGTGCAATGCTTTAATTGTAGTGACTGTAATACATCAGCACTCAGTTCACATATGCTTCTTTACACCTAGGGGCACCATCAGGCGGGGGAGCAGGAGCTACTCAAGCACCAGCACCAGCACCATCTGCCAGTGCGGTGGCAGGGCCAAGCACCAGTCTACCAGCACAGGAGGAGGAGGAGGATAACAGCAGTGCCCTGGGAAATGAGGAAGACACTGGACATACCCTCACATTTCCACACTCCCCCGACTGTCTCTAACGCCCCCATTGCAGTTCTCCCCGGAGAACTCCCACCACAGAGCCACCCTGCACCTGCCACATCTCCTGCCAGGAGGATAATTGTTGCTCCATTAAACCCCATGGAGGGAGCAGCGGGTCAGGCTCCAGCAAACAACCCAGTTACACCTGTGGCACCCCAGCCCACACAGCAGGGCAGCAGCAATCCCCGGAGGCCACGAACATCCAGCAGTGCACTTCCAGCACGGGAGGGCAGCGTGTTTCAAGGGCTGGAGGGCAGTATGGTCAAGATCCAGAGGATGCAGGCAAAATCAATCTTGGATTGCCAGCGCCAGTTGCGGGTGCATAACCTGCAGATGGGGGAGATGGCACAGGGGTTCAAGACATTTGTTGAAAGCAACAAGGACATTGCAACAGGTCTTGGGCGAATGACCACTGCCATCCCCCAGCTCTGTACAAAAATGGATGAACACGAGCTCTCTCGCCGCAGGGATGCCCGCGTGCAGAATAGGGCTATCAACCTCCTTGCTGCTGCTACCGCCCAGCTATGCCAAAATGGGGCAAACATGGAGGCCAGCCTCACCCAGAAAACGGCAGAGGTGACTAGGGGCATGGCCCGCATTACCACCGCCATGGAGGCACTTATCATATCGAACACAGTTGTTAATCCAGCCCTGGACCAGGGCGAGGCTGGGGACAGCAGCAGCCGCAGCAGCCCGGCCAGCGCAGTGTCTGAGCCGCGCCGGAGCAGCAGGCGCTCAGCTGTGGCTGCTGGACATACAGAAGGGGGTGAGACACATCCTAGTGGGGCTGCTAAGCGCAGCAGGAAATAAGACTGCCAGGGCGGGTGAGGCAACCCGTAAAATTGGCATTTACCCACATATTGTTTACCTTTTCTTTTGTTGCACATCAGTGCAGTAACGGTGTTGCAACATTATTAAATATTTATTTTTCTAACATCCATTGACCTGTCTGTGCATCTGTACTCACTCAGAAATAGTTTTCTGTAATCTCCTCACGTCTGTATCTGCCATCACTTGGCGTAGACACCCCAGCAGGTTGTGTTTGTGGCACAGCAATGCCGTCGTCATGGTCCTCGTAGTCTGATAACTCCACCTCAGTGCCCTTCTTCACCGCAAGGTTGTGCAACATTGCACAGACAGCTATGATCTTGCAGCAGGTGATGGGGTATACTGCCTTGCACCTCCACACTTGTGCAAGCATCTGAATCTGCTTTTCCAGAAGACAAAGGTCCGTTCAACTACTTTCCTTGTGCTTTTGTGGGCCCGGTTATACCTCTTTTGGCTGGGTGTAGAGGGGTTGAGGTAGGGGGTGAGTATGAATGAGCGGAGGGCATATGCACTGTCGCCTAGAAGGAAAAGGGGTAACATTACTCACATGCATACATGTATTTTACTTAGCTACTTTCTGTTATGGGGGTCTGATGATGTGTTTCACCTAGGAGGTATCCTTCACCAAATTCGCCAGCCGTCAGCCGTGCATAGATGCCGCTCTGTTGAAAAATGTAGGAGTCGTGGGTACTCCCTGGGAATTTTGCTACCAGGTCTGTGATGGTGCACTTCGCATTGCGGATCACCTGAACATTGATGGTGTGCGTAGACTTCCTATTGCGGTATATGTATTCTGTGTCAGCAGGGGGGCAAATCGGAATGTGCGTGCCATCTATACAACCGATGATTTGGGGAAATTGTGCCATCTGGTAAAAGTCTGCTTTTGTTTGTACCAGTTCCGCGTGGGTTGCAGGGAAAGATATGTATTGGTCCATCCTCTGTATCATGGCGTCAAGGAATTTGTGGAAAAACCTTGACAGGCTGTTTTGGGTCACCCCTCCTACCGCAGCTACTCCACTTTGATAGCTGCCAGGCGCAAGCAGGTGTAGGCTGCATAGCACCTGCACGTGCGCTGGGATGGCGTGTGCCCTTGGGGTGGGGTGGTCCAACAGTGGTTTGAGGTCCCTGATGAGCTCCAGAATGGTGTCTGAGTCCAGCCTGTACCTCTGTAGGATCTCTGCCTCTGTGAGCATGAACAGGGTGATCCTCTGTCTGTAGACCTGTTCCTCTCTTTGCCATTCCCTCTCTCCTTCCTGCTGTAGGCGTAGCCGCCTTGCAATGACATAAAATGCCGCCATCCTGCAAGTTGCAATGCATTTTGGGTCTATTTTTGTAGGTTGAAGTTGGTTACCGCCTGATTGTAATCCATGGTAAATACCGATTTTGAAATACCGAATTTGAGGCAAAATCGGTATTTCTATGCTTCCCTACATCTCAATCAGAGTTTTGCCCTGTCCGAATCGGTGATTTACCGAATCGGTAACTCTACCGATTCGGTAGTTTATCCGATTCGGAATAATTTCCGATTCGGTGTCTCTACCGATTCGATACATGGACCGAATCGGTATTTTTACCGATTCGGTGTCACTACCGATTCGGTACATGTACCGAATCGGTATTTTTATCGAATCGGTATGTTACCGATTCGTTCTTTTACCGATTCGGGGTATTTCAGAATCGGATTATTTCCGATTCGGTAACTATTCCGATTCGGTATATATACCGATTTGGACGATTTTCATCGCCCTACATCTCGATGGCTGGATACCGATCGGTAAGGGCCGAAAATCGGTATTTTCGTCCGTTACCGATCGGTAACGGCCTACCTACATCGGTCCCTTAGTGATTTTATTAATGTGCAATACTTTTTCTAAATGTTTTTTAAGCAGTCAATGACTTTTTATCTATTGCTCAATATTGTGAGTTTTTATTAACTGTGCAATAAAATAAATTCTAAAAATTCTAAATTCAGTCAATTGATCTAGGTTTAATCCATCATCCTTCTTTAGCTCACTCCGCCACCCCAGTTCAGACATGGCCATATGCAAATCAATCTGACCCTGTGCCTCATATGAACAGTCCAGCCCAAACCAAGCCAAGCCATGTTTTCCCTAGACCGGAAACATGCATCCTGGGACCGGTTTCTGGCTAATCAGACGTCATCAGCCAGGCTAGCTTGAATCCAGTGGCAAAGTGAGCAAGGGAACCTTGTATGCACCATTTCTGATCAAATGGTATTGTCTGGCTGCTACTTATATCAAGTGAGTCTGTAAAAACTGTCTACTCTTTTTAACACAGAAGAATGTCCCTGCTTTTACTTCACTCTTGCAGCTGATCTCTGTAGTACAGTTTCCCTCCTAACTGCTTCCTAACTCTTTGCTGTATGGCCTGGGGGTAGGAGTGTCAGCACTTCCTGTGACTGCATTCTACTTTCTGTTGCTATTGTCTGTAGCTTGAAGGCCTGTACCTCCTATGGCAGCTCTCTAGTCTTCCAATGAGCCCTGCATTTTAACTAGCTTGGCTGCTCTCTGGCTTGGTGCTCTGCATGCCCTCTGACTGTATTCTACCTCCTGTGACTAGCCTTTGTGGTGAGAGGGTTCAGCACATTTTCTAACTACTTTCTACCTCCTAAGGCTGATCTCTATAGTATTGGGTCATTACCTTGACTCTATTCTATCTTGTATAAATGCTCACTGTACCATGTGGCCGATGCCTCCAATGACTGCTCTGTAGACGCTGGGGCCATTTCCTTAGTTAAACGTACTCTACCTTCAATGGCTGGCCTCTTAGGGCCTTACAATAAGTTTGGTGGTCCTCCTGTAGGACCGCAACCTCTGCACTCACAGGAGAACCACCAAGCCCGTGGTGCACCAGCCTGCCAGATTACGACTTGAATCCAGGGCAGGTGGGCGTTGCTGCAGTGGTCTCAAGGCGGCAGCTGTGTTAGGTTCATAAGAGAGCCCTAACAGCAGACCACCTCCGTGACAGTGCCTGCAGCACATTCCTGCACAGTTTGGCATGCACCATGTCGTGCACACAACATCATGCAGGAACAGGGGTTCGATTCCAGTGGGGCACAACTTGTGCCCCCCACATGCATCCCAGGCCTCGAGGCAGCACGGGCCCTGGGGGTCACTGACATGAAATGGGCAGTGGATTTTCAATTTGGAGTAGGCTGCACTGCCAGCATAATACTGCCTCTTTGCACGCCACCACTGCTGCGGGATCCTGAATCCCAGCGGAGGTCCTGTGGCGTTCCGGCCCCCACAGGGGCGTAAAAAAAATCCATAGCCCCCCCCCCCCGGTGCAGGGGGGCCCCACTCTCTTCAGTAAATGAAGGGGGCCCCCTCAGCTCTTCGGTGAGAGCTGTGAGAGAGGCTTGCGCTAAAGCAAGCCTCTCTCCCTCTAAAGCAGGTGCAGGCTGTCTGCAGCCTGCTCTGAGCCCCTCCCGCCGACTGAAGAGAAACGATGTAACAGCTTACATTGTTTCTCTTCAGTCAGAGCCCGCCCGGAAAAAGGATGGTGGTGGGGGGCCAGAGACCGCATTCCCCACAGGGCTCTGCTCCTCTGAGAAGAGACAAGGACAAGGATGGGGTGGCGGGCCCAGAGACAGCATTCTCCAGGGCAATGCTCATATGAGAAGGGCTGAGGCAGCAAAACGGTGCCCTCAGGTAAGCACTCTTGTTAGAACGCACCATGGGCGTCCGAAGGGGGCCCCCCCCCCCCCGAATCGTCAGTGCATCTGGTGTGGGCCCAGTCAGGGCCGGCCCTAGTCCATCATGCTTTTGAAATGGTGCCATTGTTCCAGGTGGCAGCCCCCTCCATTGGGTGGGAAGGGTGCAAGGGGTGGCAGAGAAGGATGCAAGGCAGAGGGGAGAAGGATGCAAGGTAGAGAGGAGATGGGTGCAAAGCAGAGAGGAGAAGGGTGCAAGGCGGAGGGGAGAAGGGTGCAAGGCGGAGGGGATGAGGGTGCAAGGCAGAGGGGAGAAGGGTGCAAGGTAGAGAGGAGAAGGGTGCAAGGCAGAGAGGAGAAGGGTGCAAGGTAGAGAAGGGTGCAAGGTAGAGGGGGAGAAGGGTGCAAGGCAGAGGGGAGAAGGGTGCAAGGTAGAGAAGGGTGCAAGGCGGAGAAGGAGAAGGGTGCAAGGCAGAGGGGAGAAGGGTGCAAGGCAGAGGGTAGAAGGGTGCAAGGCGGAGGAGAAGAAGGGTGCAAGGCGGAGGGAAGAAGGGTGCAAGGCGGAGGGGAGAATGGTGCAAGGCAGAGGGGAGAAGGGTGCAACGGGGAGGGGAGAAGGGTGCAAGTAAGAGGGGAGAAGGGTGCAACGGAGAGGGGGAGAAGGGTGCAAGGCAGAGGGGAGAAGGGTACAAGGTGGAGGGGAGAAGGGTGCAAGGTAGAGAAGGGTGCAAGGCGGAGAGGGAGAAGGGTGCAAGGCAGAGGGTAGAAGGGTGCAAGGCGGAGGAGAAGAAGGGTGCAAGGCGGAGGGAAGAAGGGTGCAAGGCAGAGGGGAGAAGGGTGCAAGGCAGAGAGGAGAAGGGTGCAAGGTAGAGAAGGGTGCAAGGCGGAGGGGAGAATGGTGCAAGGCAGAGGGGAGAAGGGTGCAACGGGGAGGGGAGAAGGGTGCAAGTAAGAGGGGAGAAGGGTGCAACGGAGAGGGGGAGAAGGGTGCAAGGCAGAGGGGAGAAGGGTACAAGGTGGAGGGGAGAAGGGTGCAAGGTAGAGAAGGGTGCAAGGCGGAGAGGGAGAAGGGTGCAAGGCAGAGGGAAGAAGGGTGCAAGGGAGAGGGGAAAAGGGTGCAAGGCAGAGAGGAGAAGGGTGCAAGGTAGAGAAGGGTGCAAGGCAGAGGGGAGAATGGTGCAAGGTAGAGAAGGGTGCAAGGCGGAGAGGGAGAAGGGTGCAAGACAGAGGGGAGAAGGGTGCAACGGGGAGGGGAGAAGGGTGCAAGGCAGAGGGGAGAAGGATGCAAGGCAGAGAGGAGAAGGGTGCAACAGGGAGGGGGAGAATGCTGCAGGGCAGAGGGGAGAAGGGTGCAAGGCAGAGGGGAGATGGGTGCAAGGCAGAGGGGAGAAGGGTGCAAGGCAGAGGGAAGAAGGGTGCAAGGCAGAGAGGAGAAGGGTAAAAGGCAGAAGGGAGAAGGGTGCAAGGTAGAGAAGGGTGCAAGGCGGAGGGGAGAAGGGTGCAAGGCAAAGGGGAGAAGGGTGCAACGGGGAGGGGGAGAAGGGTGCAAGGCAGAGGGGAGAAGGGTGCAAGGCAGAGAGGAGAAGGGTACAAGGCAGAGAGGAGAAGGTTGCAAGGCAGAGGGGAGAAGGGTGCAACGGGGAGGGGGAGAAGGGTGCAAGGCTGAGGGGAGAAGGGTGCAAGGCAGAGGGGAGAAGGGTGCAAGGCAGAGGGGAGAAGGGTACAAGGCAGAGAGGAGAAGGTTGCAAGGCAGAGAGGAGAAGGGTGCAAGGTAGAGAAGGGTGCAATGCGGAGGGGAGAAGGGTGCAAGGCAGAGGGTAGAAGGTGCAATGGGGAGGGGGAGAAGGGTGCAATGCAGAGGGGAGAAGGGTGAAAGGCAGAGAGGAGAAAGGTGCAAGGCAGAGAGGAGAAGGGTGCAAGACAGAGAGGAGAAGGGTGCAAAGCAGAGGGGAGAAGGGTGCAAGGCAGAGAGGTGAAGGGTAAAAGGCAGAAGGGAGAAGGGTGCAAGGTAGAGAAGGCTTCAAGGCAGAGGGCAGAAGGGTGCAAGGCAGAGAGGAGAAGGGTGCAAGGCAGAGAAGAGAAGGGTGCAAGGCAGAGGGGAAAAGGGTGCAAGGTAGAGAGGAGAAGGGTACAAGGGAGAGGGGAGAAGGGTGCAAGGCAGCGAGGAGAAGGGTGCAAGGTAAAGAAGGGTGCAAGGCGGAGGGGAGAAGGATGCAAGGCAGAGGGGAGAAGGGTGCAAGGCAGAGAGGAGAATGGTGCAATGGGGAGGGGGAGAAGGGTGCAAGGCGGAGGGGAGAAGGGTGCAAGGTGGAGAGGAGAAGGGTGCAAGACAGAGGGGAGAATGGTGCAACGGGGAGGGGGAGAAGGGTGCAAGGCGGAGGGGAGAAGGGTGCAAGGCAGAGGGGAGAAGGGTGCAAGGGGGAGAAGAGTGCAAGGGGGAGGGCAGAAGGGTGCAAGGCAGAGGGGAGAAGGGTGCAAGACAGAGGGGAGAGTGGTGCAAGGCAGAGGGGAGAAGGGTGCAACGGGGAGGGGAGGGTTCAAGGCAGAGGGGAGAAGGGTGCAAGACAGAGGGGAGAAGGGTGCAAGGCAGAGGGGAGATGGGTGCAAGGCAGAGAGGAGAAGGGTGCAAGGCAGAGGGGAGAAGGGTGCAAGGCAGAGAGAAGGGTGCAAGGTAGAGAAGGGTGCAAGGCAGAGAGGAGAAGGGTGTAAGGCAGAGGGGAGAAGGGTGCAAGGCAGAGAGGAGAAGGGTGCAATGCAGAGGGGTAAGGGTGTAAGGCAGAGAGGAGAAGGGTGCAAGGCAGAGGGAAGAATGGTGCAAGGCAGAGGAGAGAAGGGTGCAAGGCAGAGGGGAGAAGGGTGCAAGGCAGAGGGGAGAATGGTGCAAGGTAGAGGAGAGAATGGTGCAAGGTAGAAACGTGTGCAAGGCGGAGGTGGAGTAGGGTACAAGGGGGAGGATAAGAAGGGGGAGGGGGAGAAGGGTGCAAGGGGGAGGGCGAGTAGGGTGCAAGGCAGAGGGGAGAAGTGTGCAAGGCAGAGAGGAGAAGGGTGCAATGCAGAGGGGTAAGGGTGTAAGGCAGAGAGGAGAAGGGTGCAAGGCAGAGGGAAGGAGGGTGCAAGGCAGAGGAGAGAAGGGTGCAAGGCAGAGGGGAGAAGGGTGCAAGGCAGAGGAGAGAATGGTGCAAGGTAGAAACGTGTGCAAGGCGGAGGTGGAGTAGGGTACAAGGGGGAGGAGAAGAAGGGGGAGGGGGAGAAGGGTGCAAGGGGGAGGGCGAGAAGGGTGCAAGGCAGAGGGGAGAAGGGTGCAAGGTGGATGGTGATGAAGTTAAAAATGTGCCCCCCTCCCCCCCCGGAAACATTCCTGCGGACACCCATGGAACACACACTACTTTGTGAGAGAGTGTGGGAGAGGTCCTGTGGCGTTCCGACCCCCACAGGGGCGTAAAAAAAATCCATAGCCCCCCCCCCGGTGCAGGGGAGCCCCACTCTCTTCAGTAAATGAAGGGGGCACCCTCAGCTCTTCGGTGAGAGCTGTGAGAGAGGCTTGCGCTAAAGCAAGCCTCTCTCCCTCTAAAGCAGGTGCAGGCTGTCTGCAGCCTGCTCTGAGCCCCTCCCGCCGACTGAAGAGAAACGATGTAACAGCTTACATTGTTTCTCTTCAGTCAGAGCCCGCCCGGAAAAAGGATGGTGGTGGGGGGCCAGAGACCGCATTCCCCACAGGGCTCTGCTCCTCTGAGAAGAGACAAGGACAAGGATGGGGTGGCGGGCCCAGAGACAGCATTCTCCAGGGCAATGCTCATATGAGAAGGGCTGAGGCAGCAAAACGGTGCCCTCAGGTAAGCACTCTTGTTAGAACGCACCATGGGCGTCCGAAGGGGCCCCCCCCCCCCCCGAATCGCCAGTGCATCTGGTGTGGGCCCAGTCAGGGCCGGCCCTAGTCCATCATGCTTTTGAAATGGTGCCATTGTTCCAGGTGGCAGCCCCCTCCATTGGGTGGGAAGGGTGCAAAGGGGTGGCAGAGAAGGATGCAAGGCAGAGGGGAGAAGGATGCAAGGTAGAGAGGAGATGGGTGCAAGGCAGAGAGGAGAAGGGTGCAAGGCGGAGGGGAGAAGGGTGCAAGGCGGAGGGGATGAGGGTGCAAGGCAGAGGGGAGAAGGGTGCAAGGTAGAGAGGAGAAGGGTGCAAGGCAGAGAGGAGAAGGGTGCAAGGTAGAGAAGGGTGCAAGGTAGAGGGGGAGAAGGGTGCAAGGCAGAGGGGAGAAGGGTGCAAGGTAGAGAAGGGTGCAAGGCGGAGAAGGAGAAGGAGAAGGGTGCAAGGCAGAGGGGAGAAGGGTGCAAGGCAGAGGGTAGAAGGGTGCAAGGCGGAGGAGGAGAAGGGTGCAAGGCGGAGGGAAGAAGGGTGCAAGGCAGAGGGGAGAAGGGTGCAAGGCAGAGAGGAGAAGGGTGCAAGGTAGAGAAGGGTGCAAGGCGGAGGGGAGAATGGTGCAAGGCAGAGGGGCGAAGGGTGCAACGGGGAGGGGAGAAGGGTGCAACGGAGAGGGGGAGAAGGGTGCAAGGCTCAGGGGAGAAGGGTACAAGGTGGAGGGGAGAAGGGTGCAAGGTAGAGAAGGGTGCAAGGCGGAGAGGGAGAAGGGTGCAAAGCAGAGGGAAGAAGGGTGCAAGGCAGAGGGGAAAAGGGTGCAAGGCAGAGAGGAGAAGGGTGCAAGGTAGAGAAGGGTGCAAGGCAGAGGGGAGAATGGTGCAAGACAGAGGGGAGAAGGGTGCAACGGGGAGGGGAGAAGGGTGCAAGGCAGAGGGGAGAAGGATGCAAGGCAGAGAGGAGAAGGGTGCAACAGGAAGGGGGAGAATGCTGCAAGGCAGAGGGGAGAAGGGTGCAAGGCAGAGGGGAGATGGGTGCAAGGCAGAGGGGAGAAGGGTGCAAGGCAGAGGGAAGAAGGGTGCAAGGCAGAGAGGAGAAGGGTAAAAGGCAGAAGGGAGAAGGGAGAAGGGTGCAAGGTAGAGAAGGGTGCAAGGCGGAGGGGAGAAGGGTGCAAAGCAAAGGGGAGAAGGGTGCAACGGGGAGGGGGAGAAGGGTGCAAGGCAGAGGGGAGAAGGGTGCAAGGCAGAGAGGAGAAGGGTACAAGGCAGAGAGGAGAAGGTTGCAAGGCAGAGGGGAGAAGGGTGCAATGGGGAGGGGGAGAAGGGTGCAAGGCAGAGGGGAGAAGGGTGCAAGGCAGAGGGGAGAAGGGTACAAGGCAGAGGGTAGAAGGGTACAAGGCAGAGAGGATAAGGTTGCAAGGCAGAGAGGAGAAGGGTGCAAGGTAGAGAAGGGTGCAAGGCCGAGGGGAGAAGGGTGCAAGGCAGAGGGTAGAAGGTGCAATGGGGAGGGGGAGAAGGGTGCAATGCAGAGGGGAGAAGGGTGCAAGGCAGAGAGGAGAAAGGTGCAAGGCAGAGAGGAGAAGGGTGCAAGACAGAGAGGAGAAGGGTGCAAAGCAGAGGGGAGAAGGGTGCAAGGCAGAGAGGTGAAGGGTGCAAGGCAGAGGGGAGAAGGGTGCAAGGCATGGGGAGAATGGTGCAAGGTAGAAAAGGGTGCAAGGTGGCGAGGAGAAGGGTGCAAGGCGAGGGGAGAAGGGTACAAGACAGAGGGGAGAAGGGTGCAAGGCAGAGAGGAGAAGGGTGCAAGGCGGAGAAGAGACGGGTGCAAGACAGAGGGGAGAAGGGCGCAACGCGGAGGGGGAGAAGAGTGCAAAGCAGAGGGGAGAAGGGTGCAAGGCAGAGAGGAGAAGGGTGCAAGGCAGAGAGGAGAAGGGTGCAAGGCAGAGAGGAAAAGGGTGCAAGGCGGAGGGGAGAATGGTGCAAGGTAGAAAAGGGTGCAAGGCAGAGGGGAGAAGGGTGCAAGGCAGAGGGGAGAAGGGTGCAAGGCAGAGGGGAGAAGGGTGCAAGGCAGAGGGGAGAAGGGTGCAAGGCAGAGAGGAGAAGGGTGAAAGGCAGAAGGGAGAAGGGTGCAAGGTAGAGAAGGCTTCAAGGCAGAGGGCAGAAGGGTGCAAGGCAGAGAGGAGAAGGGTGCAAGGCAGAGAAGAGAAGGGTGCAAGGCAGAGGGGAAAAGGGTGCAAGGTAGAGAGGAGAAGGGTACAAGGGAGAGGGGAGAAGGGTGCAAGGCAGCGAGGAGAAGGGTGCAAGGTAAAGAAGGGTGCAAGGCAGAGGGGAGAAGGGTGCAAGGCAGAGGGGAGAAGGGTGCAAGGTAGAGAGGAGAATGGTGCAATGGGGAGGGGGAGAAGGGTGCAAGGCAGAGGGGAGAAGGGTGCAAGGTAGAGAGGAGAATGGTGCAATGGGGAGGGGGAGAAGGGTGCAAGGCAGAGGGGAGAAGGGTGCAAGGTGGAGAGGAGAAGGGTGCAAGACAGAGGGGAGAATGGTGCAACGGGGAGGGGGAGAAGGGTGCAAGGCGGAGGGGAGAAGGGTGCAAGGCAGAGGGGAGAAGGGTGCAAGGGGGAGAAGGGTGCAAGGGGGAGGGCAGAAGGGTGCAAGGCAGAGGGGAGAAGGGTGCAAGACAGAGGGGAGAGTGGTGCAAGGCAGAGGGGAGAAGGGTGCAACGGGGAGGGTTCAAGGCAGAGGGGAGAAGGGTGCAAGACAGAGGGGAGAAGGGTGCAAGGCAGAGGGGAGATGGGTGCGAGGCAGAGAGGAGAAGGGTGCAAGGCAGAGGGGAGAAGGGTGCAAGGCAGAGAGAAGGGTGCAAGGTAGAGAAGGGTGCAAGGCAGAGAGGAGAAGGGTGCAAGGCAGAGGGGAGAAGGGTGCAAGGCAGAGAGGAGAAGGGTGCAATGCAGAGGGGTAAGGGTGTAAGGCAGAGAGGAGAAGGGTGCAAGGCAGAGGGAAGAATGGTGCCAGGCAGAGGAGAGAAGGGTGCAAGGCAGAGGGGAGAAGGGTGCAAGGCAGAGGGGAGAATGGTGCAAGGTAGAGGAGAGAATGGTGCAAGGTAGAAACGTGTGCAAGGCGGAGGTGGAGTAGGGTACAAGGGGGAGGATAAGAAGGGGGAGGGGGAGAAGGGTGCAAGGGGGAGGGCGAGAAGGGTGCAAGGCAGAGGGGAGAAGTGTGCAAGGCAGAGAGGAGAAGGGTGCAATGCAGAGGGGTAAGGGTGTAAGGCAGAGAGGAGAAGGGTGCAAGGCAGAGGGAAGGAGGGTGCAAGGCAGAGGAGAGAAGGGTGCAAGGCAGAGGGGAGAAGGGTGCAAGGCAGAGGAGAGAATGGTGCAAGGTAGAAACGTGTGCAAGGCGGAGGTGGAGTAGGGTACTAGGGGGAGGAGAAGAAGGGGGAGGGGGAGAAGGGTGCAAGGGGGAGGGCGAGAAGGGTGCAAGGCAGAGGGGAGAAGGGTGCAAGGTGGATGGTGATGAAGTTAAAAATGTGC